>NC_134280.1:2944166-3267777 GCF_949628215.1 Phalacrocorax aristotelis | reverse complement strand
GGAAAATAGTGTTACTAATACCTTTGCAATTAAGGACATCCAACTTGTTACTTCTGAGATCCCTCATAACTGTAACGTTATAGTTTAAAAACTGGAAGTCACTTTGCGTATTTTATCCCACAGTAATAAAGATTACAGCTTCCACTTACTCAGGCGCAGCTCTGGCTGCTTCTCTTCTGGTTGTTCTTTAGGCTCACTGACTCACATTCTTGGGTTGTGTCCCCATGGGTGGTGACCTTAAAGAGGACTCAAGAAGAGTACTGTGACTTGTTCTGTGTTTTGTTTTGCTATTTCAGTCTGAAATCATGTTGCTCGTGCTCATAAACCTATCATGAAGAATCTGATCACGAGGTCTATATTTAGAAATGAAGGAGGAAGCTTTCAACTCCCTGTAGTAGACATGGGAAGAGGAGGAATATCCAGACTTGTCATTTCCTCACAGAAGAGGCTCTTCAGTTTCTAAATGCATTTCTGGTGGCGTACAGCAGTACGATCAGCCTGTACCTCCGTTCATGTTTTAAGTGAACAAATGTATATTTCTGAGGTTTCTCCCAAAGTCATAGGCTCATCTTTACTCCTAATAGCTCTTAGGCATGTTATTCTCAAGGGTTGGCTGTAGAATAGACAGTTGGAGTTCAGCTGATTCATATAGATGATTCAAAAAGGTGAGAAGGTGCATTAAAGCATTGCTGGTTTTCAGCATTAGAAGATTAGGGGAGCAGACAGGGAAAGCTGGAACATCTTGGCTATTGCAGGAATTGTAGGAAAACTTTGATGTATCAAATTACACACACCCTCCATTTGTACAAAAATCGTTAATCCAAACCACGTGTTTGTACATGCTTTTATTTTACCTGTTACAAAGTTTGGGGAAAAACACATCTATGAGTAGAACTAGTAGTAGAACTATTGGCACATTCTGAGTGGGAATTCAACCACAAGCGATGTATCAAGTTAGCACAATTTATATTAATTAGCAAAATTCATCAGCTGCCAATAAAATTAACTCTGAGCTCCAGTTTTGCCTGTAAGTTTATGCTTACTGGGGCTAACCTGAGTATAGGAACTCAAGTGAAGTAACTGTTAGCTGCTCGCTGTTGCAGTAATGTGAGCTGACTCTTGCTGTGAAGGTGAGCGATTGCTTGCAAGGAAGGCCCTGACTCTTGAAAGTTGCTCCTGTGGCAGACAGTACTTGCTATGCACACTCCCTGCTCTTGGCATGTTATCTTCTGGGGCTGCTTTGCTCCTTCATGATGTAATGTGCAGTATAGTAAATACAGAAGTATAATAATACAGTGATGAATCCATCAATTAAGGATAAGTGTCACTTGGTTTTGTTTTCTCACAGTTGTTCAAAAATTGATGTAAAACGTTACATTAAGCCTTAGTGTACAAAAGCAGAGATTGACGTACCACTTTGCTGTGTAAGTTTAGGTTCATCTGTGAAGAGGATTTGGGGAAATAATGCTTATCCTCTCCCTTTCCCCAGAAAAAACAGATATCTGCTTCTAAAAACTTTGGAATTTTGCAGCTGGTTTAGGACACTGGGAAGAAGGGAAAGTGGGTGTGGCTGAATTACCTCTATCTAGCTTCTCAAGGTATCATTTAGGAATATTTTGTAGTAGAACCGTTCTGCGAATCGTAGTATTCACACTCAAATAATTTGTGCTTTTTCTAAACTGTCCCCCTTTAGAGCCTGCTTTGTTAGTAGTAAGTTCAGAATGAAACCTCGCTTGATAAACTTGGGTTTAGTAGTTGATAAGCAGCTAGGTTAGGAGCTGTGTCCTCTATGAAGCAGCCTTTCTCCGTCCATCGGCTCATAGGGAAGGCTGTCTCCACATTGTCATCCACACATCTCAAACCAGGCTCTGCAGGTGCCTCCTTGATACTTTTCCCTGTAGCTGCCCTGTATTCCTGGACATCCTTAGCCTGTTCTAGAAGACAGCCAAAATGTTTGGCATGCCTCATCACTCAGGAGGGTGCAAGGATGGCGCCCCAGGCTGTCTCAACCAGGCTGCTCAGGATCTAGAATAATGTGCTGTGGTAGTGTGTATCCAGGATAACAGACCTTACCAGGGTCACCCAAACACCTGGGCTTCAAAGATCAAGCTGGAAAGCATCTGTATCGTCCCAGTCATGGAGGAGATGAGTGATAGTATCACCTTTTCTTATTTTATGTATGGATAGTAACAGACAGGAGATAACTCATCTCTGCCTTTTTTCTGTACAGTACAGGAAGTTTTTCTGGCATTAAGGTAGGTTTTGTCAGTTTGGAATTTTTCCTTGTAAAAAAAAACCAACCTTTTTACTGCAAAAGAAGAGTTAGGGAAAAGTTTTCTTAAATCAGGATGCATGTACAAAATGATAGCTGGGTACCCACCCGCAGATTAAAATATTACTACCGACGGTAGTACTGCTCAGATACAGCAAAATAGTTGTGTAGAGATTAGAAGTGGTAGAAAGTTGCTGTTGCCTGTTCTGAGAAAATGCAGAGGACAATAAAGGGCTGACTTTAGGTTAGAACTTGAACTACACACTACTGAGAAAGCGGGATGGAAGTTTTCCAGCCTACACTAGTACTTATTGCCCGGGATACACCTTTGTGTTATTCTCTTTAAGAGACTCTGCAAGACTGTTTGAAGTTCACCTACCTGCTAGAAGTTTTTGATGTTCCCGACAGAAGATGAAGTAGGTTCTTCTCATTCGTGATGGCTGTAAATTCGTAAGTAAAGAAGGCTTAGCTTTCTGCAGCAGCCAGCCTTGCCTAAGGTGTTTGAAAAGACCTCTTCAAGTGCATCTCAGTGAACACTAACATTGCAGAAAACATGCCAGTGGGCTGTGCTCTGGCTTAGCGAGGAGCTGTTATGGGTGCTGCACGGTACCCTGGGTGCATTGCCTTCTTGTCCGACCGTTACATGTATGGGTGTCACCGGGCTGCGATACAGCCACCTCGGCCCCCTCCCTCCCCTTCCCCAGCAAAGCCCGGGTACAAACGTGGCACGATGTTGTTGTGGCTGGTAAATAACTTCACCTCTAGCTGTAAAGTAATGTAATTGCCTGACAAGGTACATTTAGATCCTGACAAGACTCTTCATTTACCAGTTGGGTGTTTAGTACTCTTAACACACAAAAACGAATTTGTCATAAAGACCCAACAGTTTGGAAAGGAAAGAGACATTGCAAGTGTATCTGGAAGATGAGTTTGTAAACCCAGAGAAGTTTTGTGCCAGAACATTTCTGAAACTGAAGGTGTGGCAGCTGCTTTTTATTACCTGGCACGCCTGATTCTTAACCGTAGCCACACTTCTAATTAAAAACTAAAAAGTACTTAGTTGGTATCGTGCCATGGTCCCTTATTAAACTGGAAACATATACCACTGGATGAAGGACTGAATGCAGGCTTTTTGTAGATACAGCTGATGTTGAGATCCTCTCCCAAGTCACTAGTGATAGGATGAGAGGAAATGGCCTCAAGCTGCGTCAGGTGAGGTTTAGACTAGAAATTAGGAACAATTTCTTTACTGCAAGAGCGGTCAGGCCCTGGCACAGGCTGCCCAGAGAGGTGGTGGAGTCACCATCCCTGGAGGGGTTCAAAGAACGTGGAGATGTGGCACTTGGGGACATGGTTTGGGAGGCCTGGGGGTGTTGGGTTGGTGGTGGGACTTGATGATCCTCAGGTCTTTTCCAACTGTAATGATTCTATGAGATGAAGCATACCTGAGCAGGTTTCCCTTGTCTCTGTAAGGAATAGTGTTGGAGGGATCTTACTGTTTGGTAGTTTTGTTTATTTTCCTTTTGGAGGAAAAGTTCAGGCATGTTAATGAAGTAATCCTCATTGATCCACCTTCTGGGTTTTATTAAACACCTTGCGAAAATTCCTCTGGATCACTTATTTACCTGGAGCTGTTTTAGAATGCTTGAATGAATCCTGCTGTTGCTACTGAAATGGAGTGTCCTTACTCTCGTGTGCTGCTACTGCAAGTACTTCTTCAGTCCACGTGGACAAGAATAGGTGCTGGTTTTATCATGAAGCATTTGCTGGAAAACAAGCTGGTTCCCCAAGGCTGCATATTGCTGGCTTGTTAACACGGCAGTTCCCTGTCAATGTGTTGCACAACTGTAATCTCAGAGTTGGCCCATGTGAAATTTGTTCTGGCTTTCATTGTAACCTGAGACACACAAACCCCAGGTAGGCACAATTCTTCAGGCTTTGGCATAGCAGCTCATCAACTTGTTTCTGTTTTTTTTCCATGGTAGTATTAAGGTGACAGAAAAAGTAAGCTGGGAGAGCTTTGTCCCAACCAACCGATGATGTCTTCAGGAATGGTGAACTAATTGAACTAATTTTCATTTTCCTGTATAAATTTATGAAATTTTGAAGGGAGGAGAGGGCTTCTTCCTTCCCTGTTATCTTTCCTTCTCTTAGTGGCTTGACTTTCCTGGCCCAGAAGCTTTAACTTACTAGTACTTAAAGGAAAGGGGTTAGTACCTTGGCATTCCTTAATGTTTGTCAGTACACAATTCATCAGTAGGAGACAGCAATTGTATGTTTCATGCATGGGATCATTGCTGGGGATGGGAGAGAAGGAGAAAATAAAAAAGCTGCCAGTTACTTCCTGCTTTTGACAATGCTCTTCCTAGTCCATGGAGAGCAGAGCAGTATCTCAAAAGGAAATAGGAAGAGAAAAGCTCTAACACAAGCCTTCAGGAGACAGATCTCCTATTTGCAGCCAAGTGCTCAAGTGACTTTGTAAGAAGCATGCTACCTTGGAAATGTTTAGCTTGCTTTGTTGTGTGTCTGCCAGAAGCCCACCTCTACAACGCTTCTGTAGGGTCTTTATTTCTTTAACGATCATCCGGTTGTCAGGAGAAGAGACAGCAACAGGTATTCAGTTGTTGGCCTGGGAGGTGTGACTGCAGTGTATTTAGGCGTACTGGAACTAGCTTGGGTATGAAAAGCAGTAAACCTGTAGCAGAACAGGCTTCAACATGCTCTAGCCACTCACGGACGCTTTTGCTGCTGCTTTTTTCATTGCTATTTGTACCCAAGCTAGTGAGATTAAAACTAGGTCATGTCTGTCTGTCTTCTGCAGTTACACCCTCTGTTAGCAGCGTAGGCATACCTGAAGTTTGATTTCCTCTACCCAGCGAGTCCTCCCTCTTCTCCCTCCACACCCCACCCCAAAGGAGGGTGCGTAAATGTGAAGCCAGGGTGTTAGATCAGAGGGAAAGGCTTTTTGCTGCGTTGTCTGATAACACTGGGAATTTGCTGTGATTCTTCCTGAGTTTAGCAAGTAGAATAAATAGTGCTTTTGTGGTGTTAGGAAACCGGAAAATGAGTGTGAATGTGTATGTTCATAAAATGTTCAATTACAAGATGTCAATTGTGCCATTATCTTGGCATGGGTGAATTTGTCTGAGGGCCTGAACTGTCGTGTTTTATATGCTCAGGATCATTACATCCCTGCATGGACTTCTCTGAAGACTCTGGGTGCAAGTCCCAAGCCTAAGAGTGCACTTTGTGTGCCCGCATGTATAATCCACAGTAATTCTAGGCTATGGTGATTGTGTCCTAAATAGAAAAAAAAAAAACATTTCTAAGCAAAAATAACCAGGTTTTACTGAAGTCCATTCATATTCACAGTGGCAAATATCCACGCATCGTTCATTTTGCTTACTTCCTTTCCCATCCTCCAGTCTGCATGTTTTATTTTTAATTGAAGAAAATACTCTCACTTCCAGATCTAAATGCTTTTCTATTGCTGTAAATCTCAGAATAAGCAAATAGGAACAGAAGGCCTCCAGGTAAAAATCATCACCTAAAACCTAACTCTCTCCTGGTTGGGGCATTCATTCCTTATTTGTATCTTAAGTTTAAAATATACAAATTTTTTTTTTTCTGCTAAAGCTACTTCACAGAGGAAATGTCTGCGCAGAGGTGTTTTATACCTGTATAGGGTTTTTTTGTGTGTAATTCAGAATAGCTGTGAGATATCGGTTTTGAACAGATAGGAATTTTGAAAATGTATAGGTCTTTCAGGAATGCATAGTTCATGTTGCCATAATTTTTCAACTTACCACAATCCAAACTTTGTTTTAGATAATGCAAGCCAGATGGGTTATTGTTAGTTTTGTACACTAATATTTGTTTTTCAGATTTTTTTAATGATTTGTACTAATACTGCTGAGGCAGTATGCATTATATAATAATGATTAAGGATTATTTTTTTTTATTTCAGTTCTGTTTGGTTTTCAGTGTTAGTTATGGATCAAGTGTAACACAGATTTGATTGCTTTGCATTTCACTAGGGAAAGGGTTGCTTTAAAAAGGGGTTTTGATGTTCTTTGGAAGAAAAACGAAGAGTCGTTTATACAAATGCAGTAAATAAATAAATAAATCTAGAAAAATGTATGCGAGTACAATACTGCAGGAAACATGAGACAGCATAAAAACAGCCTTCTTTGCAGAAATATTTGATCAAGTATACGTCTTCCCTGAGAAGTAAAATTCAGATTAATACTTGTGACAGTTGTCGACTTCTAAATACGATCAATTTTATAAGCTCAGTTGCAATTTATTTTCTTTGTAGATCATAATTTCAGATAAATATCACTAAAAGGCAATTCTGAGCTGAAGAGACAAAGGCAATTAAATTCTACATTAATTTGTTTACCAGTGTCACATGGAATAAATCGACTGTAAGTTTTCATAAATTATCTAGATGTGGCAGTGGAGGAATAATTTTGCAGAATATTGGGATGGGGAAATCTCAATTCTTTTCTGTAGTCACGTGCTTAATTAAACATTATGTACATGATACTCTGACAAAAATCGTACAAAACAGTGCTAATGTTAACATTCATATTGAGGAAATTATATTGGGATGCTGGGGCTGTCCTTTAGATAGAAAAGAAAAAAATGAGAGGAGGGAAGCAGAAGCAAGTGAGTAGAAGCTCTGTGAGCAGAAGCTCAAAACTGGTACTTGTTTAGTCCCTGTTTTCAAACAGTGGAGCGTCTCGTGAGCTTGAGCCCTGTCTGAGAAGGAGGATGTATTAGCTGGAAAAGATCAATTCTGAACGCTTTTGGTTTTAAAGATAACCTTTAAAATGTGAGCCAATGCAATGTAGAGTTCCCAGGAATACAAACAGAATCATTGCTTCTGCTTCAAACCTGTCTGAATGGAAAAGCAACAGCAGTGGGGAAAAATTGTAACAGTTTTGGGGTGGTTGTTCTTCTTCAGGGCACTGTAGGCAACACGAAAATTAAGACAAACATCTCAATTTCACACTGTTTGGAAAATCTATGAGGAGGAATAGCAGCTTCACTTCCTCAGCTACTAATGCCTGCACTTTTCTGGATTCCATGATTTTTGCTAGTGCTTTTAAGGTAGATGATAAAATAGTAGAATATCCTGAGTTGGAAGGAACCCATGCGGATTGAGTCCAACTCCTGAGTCCACACAGGGCAACGCAGAAGTTAAACCATGTGTCTAAGAACGTTACCCAAATGCTTGTTGAACACCGACAGGCTTCTGTGGGGAGCTTGCTCCAGTGCTTGACTGGAACAGATGAGCCATTAGTTGCTAGTGTTGACCATAATACCTTGCTTTCAAGTGTTTCTTATACTTAAATCTTCAGATCTTTTGTGTTCTCTGCTGTGTCTTTGGCTGAAATGAGAAGCACCTCCATGTTTTTCATCATTTATAATGGGTTTCTCTTTGTTACCTGAAAAAATACAGATAAAGGGTTGTCCCTAGTGTTAGGTGGGAAAGCCAAACATGCTCACTTTGTTCTTTTTTTTATTATTATTTTTAAACACGAATACAAGATAGCAACCATGATTAAAGTCTCTTCTAGGGATTTTCTTCCAGTTCCATCCTCATATACTTACGTGTTATCCTTTGCTGGAATGATTTTATTTTATCATACCTTCAGAGCGGCTTATTTGTTTTTTATCCTCCATAGATACTTTTTTTTTTTAACAATTTCAAAGCCAGATCTCTTGGTGCATCCTCATAGTGACTGAAGAGTCAAATTAAAAAAAAAAAAAGTTGTTTAATAAGTGGCAGCTGAGAGAGATTGAATAACTTGCTCAAGTCAGTGTCAGAGTTGGGATTAGAATCTGTCCCTGCTGTAGTCCCTGAACACTAGATTGTGTTGTTACTTCTGTCCCGAATTATAGTCTAATAAAAGACATTTTAGAAGGTACTATGGTAAGTGTGTCCTCTTGCCGTTATTCTTATCTAATTCAATCTTTTGAAGAGCAGGGTTTATCACCCATGTCTAACCACCCTATGCCTATCCTTCATTGTTCAGCAATTAAACTTTTTGTGGTGTCCATTTTGTAAAAACTGTTTATAAAGATCCAGTTTAAAAAGATACCCATTGTCATATACCTGTTCTCACTTTGGGAACGAATGTTGTCTGCATGCAGAGAGAAGCAAAATACTAAAGAGAGGGGGCAAATGTTCTGAGCTTTCTTAAAACTTTCTGCTGGTATTCTAATAATGATATGGGCAGGGAGTACAACCAGGCTACTGTCTTTGTAAGCTGTTCGTTTTCATTGCATAGACCAGGACTAGAAGGTAAAGTGGCAAGAATATGAGTGTATGGCTCAAATAAGCATTTCTAATTTTATTAGCAGTAGCAAGCCTCTGTCTATGCTACAGTCACGTAAGAGATTCGTACTCTTTTGTTAGAGATTTATGTGTACTGGGAAGAGGACATCAGCAGAAGAAAGAAACAGGAACTTGTAGATTAATTCTGTGTGAATTTTGAAATGGATTTAGGAGGCAGCAGGTTTATACCCATGTGGTTTTGTGGATGAAATGGTGAGCTTAGCATGTGAAAGCTACCTTGTCAGAGGTAAAAGGACAAACATGAATTGGTCTAAGAAATGTGAGGGTGAATTTTTGCTGAAATTCTTTAATCAGAAGCATGAAGCTGGACTCAACGCGGTTTTGAATGAAGATGTTAGGCAAGTACATATACCGTAATTATGCACATTGCTCCTTACGAGGGGGATTAAGAGCAAAAATTTGTAAGGCTAACTTTTGCTGGTCTTTATCATTTTTATGCTACAAGGAGAGCCAGGAAGGACAATTTAGGAGGCTTTTTAATTAATAGGACCTAAATCTAAGGAAAAGACTTTCAAAGCAGAATATGTTTTGCACGGTTGTCGCTGTGCTGTCTAAATAATATCAGAGATCAACATAGTTTGAAAAAAAAATTACACTCAAAGTAAGATTATTTAGCATGTCTGGAAATTAATGCTTTAATGAATGCTACTTTTTTGGTGCTTAGGATACTGAATTAGACTGCTGGGTTTTATCATATTTTAAATATTGATCTTCACTGAGTAAAAAGTAAACTTTTATGCAAACAAGTACAGCGTAGTTAAAAGGATGAACATATGGAATCAATGGTACCAGAATATAGGTTGGTCAGTGTAGATTGTCCAAAAAAAGAAACCCAACCCAAATGCATGGTGTTTTACTTTTTCAATGGATAGAGAGCTGGCAATTTTTTGAATGGACTTTGAGTTTGTCAGAGGAGTGAACAGTCATCAGATGAAGAACTTTAATCTCCACAGGTTTGTCTGCCTGCCTTTGAGAGCAGGACTAACTGTTACCTTACGGTAGATAATAAAACACATCTGTTCTTTAAAAAGGGGGGGGGAAGTTTTCTGCCCTTTCTTCGAGTCTTCAGAGTCAACTCGTCCTTTACAAATATCCTCTATTGTTTGGGTTCCCTCTACTCTACAGGTAAGCATTACGCATGCTTATCTTAGCATGAGAATAACTTATTAAAAAAATGAAAATATGGCATCTGAATGTACATTGTCTGCGCCTCACTAGAGGGCAATGGGTCCCTGTCACATCTCCATGACTTTCCTAGGAATAGCAGAGCCTTCAGTCGTCCTTTGGAGAGGGACAGAAGTTTTTTCTCTTTGATTTCTTCTTGAAAGCCACTGCTGTGTGATCTGCGGAGATGGGAGCATTTGTCAGGCTGTGAAGGGCTTTTTTTTGTGGTCCTTTCTGATGCGCCAGTGGGCAAGAGCACACCAGCGGGCATGAGCAGGGACAGCAGCGTGCAAGAGAAGCGGTGTTTCATGGTGCACGAGGCTCCGAGGGGTTAATGTGAGAGGAGGTAATGCAAATTCCTTCTGAACGTTTTCCTCCATGTTGTTGCAACGTACAGGCTTGACTGGATCTTCCAGAAGGAAGAGGATTTTCTGAGCTTTCAGCCCTTTTCTTCAGTGTGTTGTTAACAGACATCAGGGGTCTGTGACCACTTTCTCATGTTTGTGTGGCTAATTGAAAAAAGGAGGTGTGTTTGAAGCAGTCTGGCTAAACAAAATTAGTGTGGGAAAAGGTTGTCTGGTTGTTAAAGACGTGTTGGGATGCCAGGGGAGCATATGGTCTGTGGTGAAAGGTCTGGGGCTCAAATGGCTGAGCCGTATTCTCAGCGCTGTCACTTACTTCCTCTGTGCTGTTGTATTGATCACACTCTTCTGCATCTGTGCTTTAAAAAGTGACGGATGGTAGCCTTGCGTCACTCTTAATACAACATTAAATTTATTCGTGTTGGTAGAGGGCTCAGGATTACAGTAACTGAATACATGAAGAAGCTGAAAATAAGTATTCCTGACAAGGTTTATGGTGGTATAATTTCAAAGTTATTTAGTGAAATTTTAGCCATGTAAATTATGTCTGACTCATGCTCACAATATTCAAAGTCAGCCTTTAAAATACATTTTTTGAAGTTTTCAGTGTTGCATGCGCACTGTTGAGGCAAAGAGGAGAACATACGAGTAATAAACAGAAGATTAGCAGGCTCTGCGCTTTCTTGGCAGTTGTGTAACTCCAATATAAATTTGCATTCCTGTATTTTGTTTTGCTTTTAAGTGGCCTTTTCATGATAACTTTAGTTTTCCCATTTATAATGAGAGAAAAATTGACTGCTATCAAAGCTAAAATGTGCCAAGAAGGGTAGAAGCTCATCACTTCTGAACTTGCATAATGATTTTCTGTCATACTCTGTATGTATTGCAGAAGTTCATCATTGCAGATACCGAAAATGTCACAGTAAAAATTCCATGTTTGATTATGTAATTAGAGAAGCCCCAGCATGATTTGTTTGGGGTTTGTTGGGTTTTTCTTTTTAGCTTAAAGGAAGACAAGATTCAATAATACGTGCAGTACCTCTCCTTGAGGAGAACAGCTCGGGTTTGTCCTCCAGCTCTGGATAACTTTGCAAATAATAAGTTGTCTGAGCGTTAGCATGCCGCAGTCCCCTGTCACGTATGTTAAGGTAATCTGGTAGCAGAGACCTGTGTAATGGGTGAGCTGGGAAGAACTGAGAGAAGGAAGGAGATATTTCACTGCTGTCAGCAAAGGAAACGGAGCATGCCTCCCATCTACCAAGAGCTCGGCTTGCTTCCCCCAGCCTGTCCCCTGGAATTGTGTGCCGCTCGGCCCCGTGACAGGTGGCCTCTGAATCTGCTAATTGCAGCCTAGCACAGCATGTGCAAAATGCTTCCTGCCTTATGTCCTGCGTATGTGGGAGCCCTTTTGGTGCTATCCTGTCAGAAGCCACAGCAACAGATGTGTTCAGAAAAGGCAAGAGCTTGCATTTCATTCAGTTCAGTTCCACGTTTTCACAGGACCATATGGTTTATATAGATGTTTTGTATACATCTTATCTAGCAGATGATTAGAAGTTAAGGATTAAATGCAGAATTGAGCTTCCACTAAAATCAGTGTGAAGTGACATTATCAGAAAGATCATTGAGCCCTAAAAGTGACTGACCTGCCCCGTTATCTTTGTGTTTGAGAATATAGAGGTAAATGTCCATTTAAATGTATTTTAATACTATATTTAAGAAGATCGAGCTCTTGCAAACCACTTCGAATTCCTAACATCCTTATACAAAATGTTAGCTGCTTTCTTTTGGTTTTTTTTGTTTTCAAAATTGTCACGTATGAAGAAAAAAGATGCTTTTTTTAATTGGTAATGGAATACAGAACTGAAAGGTGGATGCAGGTGCCTGGTTGTAAGCAGTTAGTGCTTTTCAGCGTCTGCCTCCTGCCTGGCCTCCAGTTGCTGTTCCGTGTAGTCTTCGATAGGTCTTTGTGCCAGAGGCGCAGCAGGGGTGGAGTTTGATGCTTATATTTAAGCTGAATCCTGCCCTGAGCAGTTGTGATACGCTTAAAGGTGAGAAGGAGTTGTTTTCACAGCTGGGATACCGAACTTGGGCTTTTCCAGCACCCAAACTTGCTTCTTGAACGCAGGATTCAGGACTTGGTCTAAGATGCCTCCACTATCATAGTATATTATCATTTTAGGGGATACTGGTGGGTTTAAACAGAAAAAAAGGAAATATGAATGTACTGAACTTCTATGAATTTATATTCAGTCTAGTTGAATTCAGAAAAAGGAACATTTTTTCTGATTTACGAAACCAAACTACTATAGGTGCAGATATATAATAGAAAATTTTACTCAGTTGAGTGTACAGCCAAAACATTTAATTATTTTTGTAGTTTCACTTAACAGTAATGATAAAACATCATTAAAAATCGCTTTTTCTTCCCCACCCACCCATTTTGAGAAATTGAAATAAGATCCTATTTAGATTGAGTAGCCTCAGAATAGAACAGCTCTCAGAACTTCGCATATTGGTTTCTTGAACTAAATGATACATGTCTAAGTCAACTTGCCTTAAAAGCCACCAGTGTCTTTATTCAGGCAGCAGTTGTGGGACCAGTACCATGGAATACCAGTTAAAGGCCTCTCTGTCTTAGGTGCCTGAAACAGACCTCCTCAAGTGTGAAACCATGGCCTGGAGGGGACAAAATAGAAAACATTGTTTGAGTTTCTTCTATGAACTTTTATTCTATTCTGTCCTACTGGTTGGATATTTAAAGTCAGAGAGAAACAAAACGGAACCTGACGGTTTTCAGATTAATTGGTTTTCGTCATGAGGTTTACCCATGGTAAATGTAGAAATACGACCAACACGTGGTTGTAGAATACAAGCTGCAGGGATTTGTGTTGTTGAGTTTTTACCTCCTGCTTGTCCAACCTGGAATACAGGGTCATTGTTCAGGAAGGTGACGTTATATAGCTATGGCGGCGCATTGCCGGTGGCCAGCTGCAAAGGCAGCAGCAAAAAAAAGTGTGCAGTCAATGGCTGCTTCTTACCCTGCGTTGTCTGAAGACAGCATTTTCCTTCCAGCTTCTCCTCACTATGCTTGGACAAATTAAAATGGGGCATTTTCCAGAACTCATTGGTGATTTAATCAAACCTGTTAAGATATACCTTTATATAATGAGTATCCATCCAAGCTCAGGGCAGAAAGCCCAGTCAGCACTCAGCAGGCCAAGGGAGATTTAGCCTACAGATATCACCTCAGTTCTCCTGCTTAACTCTCTTAAAAGTAATTAAAACATTCAGTGATAAAAGAAAAATCTGTAATTAAAATCATAGGGCTGCATCCAGCCATATACAAGGCAGAACTGTCGTGTCCTTCCGTTGCCTCATAGGCATTATTTTGGGGGAGGGAGTCTTGGGCAGTGATTGAGTTTTGACCCATAGTATTCCGATGGGCTATTTTTAGTTCTGTGGGAGCTCCAACCTTTTCTGGATAAAATAAAATTTGAGCCCTCAGATTTTTTTTTTGTGAAGGCTGTTCTGCTTCACAGAATTGAATTATTTTAATTGGGTTTAATATCAAAATAAATGGTATATGATGCATCTGTGTAAACGTAATTTCCATTTTTATAAATATGGATCAGTGTTTCTTTCGTGTTTATAATAACTATGCACTTAATTTCTGACATACGATGACACTTGAAAAGTGGCGATGTTAAAGACTATTGGAGCAATCCAATCAAAGATATTTGAGGTATCTAAATGTGGTCAGATGACTTAGTTCATATGTTAAAAAAAAAAAAGGAAACAAAAACAAACAAACAAAAAAGGCAAAAAAACCAAACCCCAACCAACCCTTTTTATTCAAGACCTAACAGTTAAAACTGGTAATATATACAAATGTGAGCTGTAAGGATTTTAGCTAAAGCAAATGTAGGTCTTTTATACTTTCCAATAACGTCAGTGGGTTCTCAGGTCCTTCTTTTCATAACTTGGGGGAGGGAAAAAAAGGCTGAAAAGTTACGATTAAAATTCACATTTGTCAACATTTGAAAGTTAAATAGAATATTGTGTTCACGGAACTGAAGGTGTGTTGATGCAGAAGACAGGGTATCTGGGGTAGCATACTGAAAGCTTGCACAGTTTCTAAGTAGCTTTTGAAAGCAAGGGTGTTTTCCTGCAGAATGGAAATAATGTTTTGCCAGTCACAAATTGATTACCAAATTTCAAATGTTTACTTAAATGTATTTGTTAATTCATTTGAATTTTTCATTGACTAAAGTCAAGAATTCTTGTACGGCCAAAGCACTTTTACATTAATTTTTAAATTCTATAATTTAAGAAGCTTTAGAAACAACATAATTCTCCATATTCTGATAGTTCTGGTATTAGGTTATGAATATGCTAATACAAATTAGTATATTCTGACATTTGCAAGTGTGAGAGATTGCATTTAAATCGAGTACAAGGAGTCACTCCATCTGCATTCTCATGAGCCCTCTCTTTATACTTCCCTCCACGTGTAAATGATGCGGAGGGTGAGATTGCTGGTAGGAGATTCTTCAGAACTTCTTATAAAATCTTCTGAAAATAAGGAATAGTTGCCACCTGCTGCTACTGGTAGCCTTGGGGTTTTTTAAAAAAAGTTTCAGATTTTTCAAAACAAGTACGGACTCTCTGACTACGTAGTTTGAAAGTTCTCCAACTGCTTTCGGTTCTGAATTCATTTCTGAATAGGAAATGTTGATGAATGAAAACTCTCCAGCCTCCTTGCTATAGGTGCATACTCTGTTTCCCAGATATATCTCTCTTCCCTTGATGCGGAAATGCTTCAGATGTGCTGTTGTGAAGCTTCCAGCCTTCTTAGCCTACTTGAAGCTATAATTTATTTAAATACTATGAAAGTAACGTTCTGCTCCTTTTGACAGTTTGCAGTGACTGATCTTTGTGTGATCTGGAAGTAGCTCAAACTGTAGTTGAAGGTTGAAATACAGTTACCAGTATTCGTGTCGTGTCACCGGAGGGTTTCTAAGTGAAAGGAGCTGCACAGGATGGGTTGTCGTCGTTGCCGGTCTAAATCCATGCCCGCCAGACAGCAGTTCTGGCGTCCTCTGTACCATTCTAAGGTCAGCAGCAGGTGGTAAAAGGGTTTGCTGCGTATTTTTTGGTTTCTTGTGCTGTAATTTTGATGGACTCTTACTTCAATGATTTAACTCCATTTGAAAAACAACAGTAGTGGAAATGCAACGGAAGTTGCATTTTTTGTCATCTCTTGAAGTTCTTTTGTAGTTCTTCATGTGTGATTTCCCATGGGGGTTTGCCCCTGGACCTCACAGTTTGCCATTTTCTTCAGAGACTCTTCTGAAGAACAATTCTATTTCTAAGGTTTCAGCAGCTTTTTAGCAGTTGATGAACAACTGCTCAGTGCTTTTGGTTTGGGGAATGTTTGCCACTTTCCTGATGTTGTCTTTCCTGCCTTGTGTGTTCTTGCAGCCTTTTATGAAACTTCCTTGTTCATTTTGGTGCTACAACTCCTTCTCGTTGAAAAGCGTATTTCAAAGATAATCTGGTGCCTCTATAGCATCTGCCTGTAGCCTCTGAAGCTTTTATAAATATAATAAATAGTTACTCTATCAAGACTTGTAAGGCATTGTGTTTCTGTGCTCTCGTTGCAGTATCAGTGCTAGATAATCTTTATTGTTGCCTGTTCGTAACTTTTCCTCACTTACCCAACCTGCCACACTCTATGTTCAAAGCCTTGACATTGAACATGTTCACTTCCCAGTTTTTTCAACACCTCACCTACATTTTTACCTATTCTTTGACATTCCAGGTAATACTAACAAATAATATTTCATCTTTATTTCCATTAATCTGCTTTCTTATTTACAAGTTCAAGCATGCATTTACAACAGGACATATTTACATATTTTAAACAATGCCAATGTGTTATCACTCAAAAATAGTAATTAATGCAATTGTTAGTCTATGTAATTATCCTAGAAGTTGTAACAAATGCTTTCTTTGTTGTTTTTGCCTTCTGTGGAATCTGATTTATGTTTACACCAGAATTAACCTTACTGTTTATGTTAAACAGGAAAATGGAAGTTCTTTTCCCAAATGCAGCAGCAGTTTGTGACTTCTTAATCAAATTGTCAGATATCCCTAAAAGAGGGATCCTACAACTATTAGTCAACTTTAAAATAGTACCTCTGGGATCTAAACTTTGTCTGCCTTTCTCTGTATGCTTTTTCTTTTGCTTCCCTTAAGACTGTTAGAGTTTAACTAAGGAAGTACTTCAGATTTTAAAATTTAGTCTGACTGCTGAACCTGAGGTTGACGTTTTTGACTTCACCTCGAGATGAATTAAATTTGTTTTAACAGATGAAGTAGTAACTAGATTGTGCTTTACACAATGATATTGACATGTGACTGTTTTACCTGTGAATGTTTTCACACTTTACACATATAATAAGCAATTGTAAAATTTTAATTTAAAATTTTATTATTCGCTGTCATGTTTGTTTCTCTGGAATTTAGTCAGCCTGACGGGAAGGCTGGTATCGAACTATGGGCGTAAAATCTTGAGGTGGAGCAGAACCTTCACAGTGCTGTGACATTCTTCACCTTATTGTCTCAAAACTTGTTATTTTTGATTAGGGAGTGGGGGTACTTCATGAGCTAAGCTTCTGCCTATCAACACTTTAAAAATAGCGCTCTGTCTCTTGACCATTAATATTTTTTCATTTTTAGAGACTATTCTGTTCTTTGTTTATAGCTGGGGTCAAGGCTTCCTTTCATCATCTATCAATCTCAGCTTTGCAAAACTTCTGCCAGCTAGCATACAGACCTTTAACTAAGCAGCATTGAAGTTACTAATGAAAGAGTTGTATTCTTCTGAGCAATATTTGCCGAG
The DNA here is from genome assembly GCF_949628215.1 of Phalacrocorax aristotelis. Lineage (NCBI taxonomy): Eukaryota > Metazoa > Chordata > Aves > Suliformes > Phalacrocoracidae > Phalacrocorax > Phalacrocorax aristotelis. The sequence goes on along the minus strand of NC_134280.1, from coordinate 3,250,705 downwards.
CATTTTGCCTGGGAGGTTAAAATAAATATGAAGGAAAATTTGGTTGAAGGGTTTTCAGGCAGGCAGGCGATCATATTGACTTGAACTATCTGTACCAGCCATTTGGGCTGTATCCCTGCAGTGGACTGAGCATGTCACGTTCTCTTGTTTGTTCTTTTGCTGTTACTTGTTCATACTTTTTGCGAGAACACAGTGTCTGTCTGATGCACGCTTGCCCACATTTTTGTGGAAGAAAATAAATGTTGTATGTACTAGGTTGAAATGCAAGAGTAGTGATGGACTTTCCTACCTGCATACTTTGGCTTTTCCACCTGTGGCACAACTGGTTAAGTGTAGAGAAGATGAAAGTCAGAATCATATTGGGCATGAGAACTGAAAAATATCAGGCCAAGAGGTTCCTAATGTGAGGAAATATTATCAGACTAACATGAGGTAGTTGTGATATTTTTAGCTTATGAGATAGTTATTGTTTTAAAATAAGAAAATAAGGGGTGAGGAGGAGAAGTCACATCAACCGAGGGAATACACAGGTGAAAATAAATGTGACTTAATTTGGGAGGATGGATGGGTGGATGGGTGGATGGATGGATGGATGGATGGATGGATGGATGGATGGATGGAGAAATATCAGGAGCCCAAAAAACTATGGTCAGAGATAAGAGGTCGATTTGGGGCTGCAGTGGCAGAAAAGCAAAGCTTGAAGAGGGAGAAGACCGGGGAGAAAAGTCATAAAAATAATTAATTTAGTAAAGCTTCTAGTATTTAATGTCAACAAAAATCTTAGTCTCATGCTGTCAGCCTTCTGTCTGTTAGGACTCAGCTTTGTGCAGAGAGGAGGAGGCAGCAGCCTACATTTCTCCTTGCTCTCCTCTGGTTGTTCTGTGGTCTGAATGGGTCTGTGCCTCTCCAGGAGAGCCATGCTGGGCCAGATCTGTGACAACGGGTGGCACACGGGCTTAGCAAAAGGGGATGCATAGAGATATACCTCATTGATTATCAGAACCTCAGGTACCACCAGGCATCTAGAAATGAAGCTTGAGCTCGCACCATGTGTTTTTAATAGTTACGAATGGATCTGTAGTCCATAACTACTATTACCTTTTGAAGGCATTTATACTTCTGTCCTCCGCAACATCCTACAGCAGCATTAGGGCCTCATCACTGGGTGTATCGTTTTTGAAAGTGTGGGAACATCTTCCTCTTTGTATTCCTTAGATCACACAGGAGGTTTTCAGTAGACAGGCAAGTGTGTCAGAAATCTCTTCGTACAGGGGCAAGGTCTAGGAGGCTCACGGCTGCTCCTGGCTTCTTGCCTCACCCCAGCATGCCCACCCCTGCATGAGATTCTGCTAGAGTTACCACATGTTCTGGGAAGATAAATCAATATTCTTGAGACACGTAGGAAATATCTGATGGGAATTGTTGGGGAAAAAGCTGGGGAAGGGCTTTCAGGGAACCCGGAGTGGGTTCGGTACGTGCTGGTCATGTAGATGAAGGCAGATGAGAGCACCCAGGGGGACAAATGAGAGATTTACATCTTGGAGCTATTTTAGGCTATGTTATTCTCCATGGGGAATTCCCATTCAGCTAAGAATGGTGCCATTCTTGTAAATTATTTCAGGGAAGTTTTGTGATAGGGTTTTATGTTAGAAACCATAGTTCAGCTGTAGAATATAGAAAATACTGCAAGAATTACCCATCTCATCAAGCCTTTTAAAAATAAATTACAGTTAGTACTGCAGAATGGGGAACTCTCAAGGTAGCATGAAGTTAACGTAGGAATTTAAGGACAGCCTTAACACTGATTTTAAGTATTTGCATTAATGACTTTGATGCCAATGAAGACAGTCCTGACAAAGTTGGGAAGCATCGGTATGGGGGAAGGAAAAATAGGGCATGCGGGCCAGCTGCCTCTGTCCTTACTGCTTCCTTTTGCATTAGTCCTAATATTTTTATAACCAGAAAATGAGTAAAAGCTCATATCTTACCCTCCTCCCCTCTCCCCAAGGTAGGTGTCGGTCAGGTGAGGTGCTCGGCCTGGCTTGCCGTGGTTCGTTGTGCGGCCCCATGAATGGTAGCGGGAATGAATGAGTGGGTTTGCAGAAGAAGACTGCCCTTTGCAGAAGGACCGTAGACATACATCAAATGAAGTAAGGGACCATGGAAATGTTGCCTAACATAAAATGAGCTGGATCTCTGAAGGCGGTTGTTCCAAAGGTATTTGAACACAACTGTGTTGGGCCAGAAGTCCTGTAAGAGGGAGAGAGGTCTGAAGAGCACTTCAGTGCCCAGAGCAGGTCTGGTGCCCAGCGGGAGGAGGAGGCGCCGTAGGAGGATCATGTACTTGTGATGATTTGTGGTTACAGGGAGAATGGAGACAGAAGAAAAATAGTTTTTTGTGTGTTACTGTAAGCTGCTGTAAAGCAGTGATGATTTGGGAACACGTGTACTTCTGTAGGTTTGGGGTTTTTTTTCCCCCTCCCTAGTATGGAGGCAACTTCACCTTCTATGCCTATTAAAAACAAAGATATTACAATGATTGAATTCTAACATTATTTACAGTAAGTGGTAGAAGACCTAAGAAATTCATAGTGTCTGTAGTTTTTGCTAATGGCAACAGTGTGACTTTACAACAAACTGACATTGTAACCTCAGCTGACTAAAAGGACCCAATTTACTTTCAAAAATATTTATGTTTCAAAAGAAAAAAAAAACTTGCTGAGGTGTTGAGATTGGTTGGCAGTATCTCTTGCTCTTACAGTACACAGAATTCAGAATACCTCAGACCTTGACAACCAAGAAATAGAAAGTTATGGTACAAGAAAATCCAGATTTAAATCTTCCCCTGCTGAGCTGACAGTAGGAACTGAAAATTATTTGCATGCTAAAGTGCTGTTGTACTGAATAGTGGAAGGTGCAGTAGAAACAGCTAAAAGGAGCTGTTGGTTGAATTTAAGGAGATTTATTAAACTTTCCCTGTTCACCTCTTGTACAGTCTTTCTGCATGTTTATGCTTCATTTCTACAGTAAATGGGGCCCATTTTCTATCTGCAAGATGAGTAGATGCTAGACTTGTGGGTTTACTGGTGTTCAGTCAAAATACAGAGCTGGTTGTCATCTAGGAGGGGGAATTATCAAAGGGCGTTGGAGGGTATGGAGAAGGCGGAGGCAGATTTCTGGAGGTGCACAGTGAGGCAATGGACGGAAGTTGGAAAAAAAGAGACGCCAGTTAAATGTAAGGAAAATAAAGTCACCATGAAGATGGTCAGCCACTGGAGAGGTTGTAAAAATCTGTTTTCAGAGGTATGTAAAACTCGATGCATCAGTGCCCTGAGCATCCTGATCTAGTTGGGCCTCCTCTTAGCAAGAGGCTGGACTGGAGACCTCCAGAGGTCCTTTCCAACTGGTGTGTTTCCATGATTCTAACCTACAGTGAGTGTAGGTTTTCTGTGGAATAAGTGAAAGCTGAGGTTATAGACCAAACATCCTCTGCTGTAGGTCAACATACATTTACTATGGGTAACTCTGGCTTGTGACCATCTTGGCTCCAGTATTCACAGGCCTCCACCTCTGTTCTGCAGTGCCTCCATATGGTCTTATCTCTCCATGGTTACCTTCGGGTGCTTCGTGTATGATAAACTACCCAAAGAAGCTCGTTTCTATTCCCATGTTATCGGTGCCTGCCTTTTGCCCACACAAGTGTTTGTACGATGAATTACATCAAGAAGTTAATCCAGGTTATAATTAGTACCACAAGAAAACAGATTAGTTTTAAGGGCGAGCTCCTGGTGCAGTGAATTGGTTGTGCTAGCTCTAGGGGAAGGGTGAAGTGTAGGGCAGAAACGGATATAGTGCAGGAAAAAGCAGGGCTGCTTCCTCCAGCAGTAGCAGTTGAATGTGAAAATCTGGTATCAATTTCTGATAGATCATAAAGCTACTTTTACTCTGTGCTAATTATTTTTCCCTTGATCCAAAATGTTGGCTTATTGCCGTTACGCTGTTTCCAAATGGCCGGGGTTATCTATGAACATACAGACATCTATCTAGGTTGATTTCATATAAAACCATATTATTGTAATTTACTTTGCACAGCAAAAATGGTTAGAATTTCTGTGAATAGGGTTTTGGTTTGATGACATTTTGTATATATTTTCATGTTTGCATTTATTTGCTGTCCATGGGTTACCAAAACCAGAGGATTCCAGGAAATACCCCATTTCTTAGAATTTTAGTACCAAAGCTTCATGCATTGTGGCAGTGTGAGAGCTAGACACAAATTTGAGGACCTCAGTGCAGTCCACTGAAAAGGATGTAAGTAGTTGCATGACTTACAGCCATTTCTTTGTGGACACTCGCTCCAAGGGATTCCAGCCAGATGATTTAGTAACTGTACTTCTGGGCTAGAGCCGTGGTTTGCCTTATTTATTGGAGACACCTGAATGTGCCTTTGTCTGGTCTCTTAAGGAAGTAACGGCATGGAAAGACTAAGAGAACAGGCAAGACAAGGCTTAACAGCCTATGTATATCTGCAATTGTAAACAACTACAGATAAAAAGGAAATACTCGGGCTAGTGTAGGGGCTTATAGCTAGAAATAAAGCAGTGAAATGAAGAAAGAGAAGATTAAGGCTAAATGTCATGAAAGAGCATTCTGCAATAGTAGTGGTTTTTTAGATGGCTCTTCCAAAGAAAGCAAAGAAAAAAACTATTTCAGGACAAAGGCCCTCTTTTTTTTCTTCTTTCTCTTTTTTTTCTTCTCTGTTTCTTTCCTTCAGCTTAACCACTCAATGTAAAATAATCTCATATGGGTATATAAAAGAATGTATTAAATTTTTGAGGCATGAATGTGAATCTCTGCATCCTTGGGAGTTGCTGTGATGATGCCTGAACACTGCACGGCTTTAGAGAGCTGAAGGATCTCGCAGTACAAACTTCTGATCTCGCAGATGAGCCGATGGTAGTAGGTCTGTGCACATTGTGCACTTCTTCAGTGGGAGTTAGTAGGAATAGAGAGATCTGTATGGTTCAGGATTTAGTTTTAGATAAGTTGAAAAAAGTGAGAGTAAAAACTGTTTGGGCTGAAGTGGGTAGAGACAAAGGCAGGAAGATAGGAAGAAATCATTAAGCTTTTTTAGGAGGTTTTTCCTTCCTTTTTTGACTGCATATAAATGCTGCTGCTTTATTTACCATCAGTAGGACCTAGATGGCAACTCTACTAGTCATTTGTACTATTTCACTTGAGATTAGAATCATTCTAAAAGAGTAAGAGAGGGGTATATATTTGTGGTCTGTTAACCACCAGTGGGAGGTAAAGAAATAACAAACCAAAATCCTGAATTTAAACTTTTAAATTGGTTAAATAAATGACAATTTTTAACAATATCATTATTTTGACATGGATACTCTTAGCTAGGCTTTTGAAAGCTTTTGATGTCTTTCCTTAAAAAGTATTATCTCCAGCGTCATAAAATTCTTGCAGATCAAAATTGCTTTGGTGGTTTAGACTGGTTATTTTAACTGGCATTAGTAACACTGCCATAAGGACGCTTCTGCAGTTTTCTCCAGCAGCCAAACTGGTTGGAGAAATTTCTGCCCACTTCCTCTTGGCCATTCATTCTTTCACCGCATGAAGGTTTTTCTCCCCGTTTTTACTTGCACCAGTGAAAGTGCTTGTGGCAGTGTATCTGTGGGCTAATGAAACGGTGCAGATAAAACAATTTTTTTTATGCTTTTATTGGGTGGGGGGGTGTTAGCTGGGTTCTGCAAAATTTCTGTCGATACATTCAATTTTTGTTTCTTTGGAGGTTTTTCTGTTTGTTTTATATGTTTGTTGTTTGCTGTAAGCCCAAATAATTTCAGTGCTGTGGGTTTCGGTGTGGCACTGCAAATATTTGTCTTGGCACATTGGGGCGGTTGAAGCGCTGTGAGGGCCAGGTGGGAAACACGAAGCAGCGATTCTGTAACAGGCTTGCTACTAGAGAGGATATGCGTGCAAAAGTGCCCTTGGATTTTTTTTTTCCCCCCACATATGTATTTCCAGTAATCTCCGTATCCCAAATAACCATTAGAAACTGATTAAGAAATCGCTTAAAACATGCGGTGCTTCTAAGAAACTTCTAAGTGCTGTAGCTGAAGGTGAAAGTTGTTTCTAAAATTGTTTGAAATTATTAGAGCTATCAACGTCACCTTATTCTCATTGTCAAGAGTACAGCAGTAAACTTGGGTTTTTTTCCTTTACTTTCTGCGCTCGTCTGAATTTGAGCAGTGTTCCAGCTGAACTCTGAAATCTGACAGTCGTCATTTCCAGCCTGGTGATGAAGAGTTGCCTGGGTGAAACTGGAGACTAGCCTGGCTCTGGCCCTCTTACGTATTTGCCCCATGTTTAAAGAAGAGATGTTATGTGAGATTGTGTCCGATGTAACAAAAACACTTAAATATCTCCTTAAGTTTTAAAACATAACCTTTCCTTGGGCTCAAATGCCTCCTTGCTGCCCCGGGGGGGGGTCTTACTGAAATGCAGACGCTCCACCTTTCCCTTTCTTAGAGAGTAACCTGTCTTACCAATTACTTCCATAAAACAGCATTTACTACAAATACATTTCTGCCGTTAGACTGAAGAGACAAACTGCATACCTGATCTGTCTGGATACTAAGGAAGTTAAGCAACGCAATCCTTGTAATTCCTCCTGACGACCATGAAACAAGGATGTGATGATTGTGGTTCTCCTGGGAGATGTCTTAAAAAATTAACAAGGTCGTTTTCTTAACAAAAATTTCCAAACCTCATTTCAACCAAGTAGGAAGGGAATAGTGCTTTTATCTGCTTCTGGCTTAATTGTGCGCCTGTTGTGGAGATGTCATCATGCGATAGTGGTGCCACTAACGCAGAGAGGTGCCTCTTGGACCCCGGGGAGGAGCAAGGCAGCTTCCCTGAAAAATTTTCTTTTTAGTAAAGATAAAATGGAAAGAGTAATGATGGAGGCTGAACTGATAAAGGCAGAAATATCAGAAGGAATGGCAGGCTAAAGCCAGAATTTTTAAAGCTGCATTAGATGCATCGTCAGAGCTGGAAAGGCCATTCAGAAGAAGTTACCTACATTGCCAAGTTCTTTAATAGCAGATGATCTTTTCTCCGCAGAAGAATAGAGCGCGCTGCGTTCTTAACTGAATGTGTCTTAAACAGGGATGTCTGGCAGCGCGAGTCAGGCTGGCCTCTGGAGCTCCGGAAAGTACAGGTAGCCTAGAGGAGCTTGGTAGGACTGAACCTCTAAAGGTTGGGTACGGGATTTGATAGCCTGTACGGAAACAGGCACTCCCTCCCCGATGCCCCAATCCTCTTTGTTAATGGTGTAAAATTACAATTGAACTAAGCTGATTAAATGGCACAGTAGATGTGACACACAGAAACAGTGTTGTTAATCTGGCAGCCAAATATATTGGAAGGGAAATGAGGTAAAAAGAATTACAAAGTCCATTCAGAATTATGTTTTTCCTTCTTCAAAATAAATAAATAAATTAGGCAAAGACCTATTAAGGCTTTTTCCTTTTTCAATGTGTCCAGAAAGCCTGCTTTTCAAGAAGGCAGCACAGTGAACTGGGAGGAAGTAGGATTTTTATCTTTTGTTTAACCAAGGAAGGACTACAAGCATAACTTCTAATAAATTTGCTATTTAAAAAAAAGAGTACTATTTCATTTGAGGAGTATTCTGAAGTTTCTTGGAGTGATTTGCAGGTTCCATAGGGCTGTTCTGTATGTACCGCGCACATAGTTGAAAAGGGAGATAAATTCCTTTCTGTTAGTAATACAGTCATCTCACAGGCTATTTTTTATTAAATTAGACCCGTGTAACTAAATTGCTCCTGATGCCTTTTGTGGATGCGCCTAAATCATCAGCTAAATAGCAGCTGCTCTAACTTTGGCAAAAGGAAGAAATGAAGTTTTGGAAGATGATACTCATTGTTCCTGATAGTAATCAATCAGAATTTGATACTTGTGTACAGTCTTGTTTTAAAAGCATTGTAATTATGGCAGTGCTACAAATCTTATGTTAAAGGGGGAGAAAAAAAAAAATAGTGTGACCTGTACTTGGAGCTTAAACATTCTGTGGATATTATTTGTAGAATGAATACCGTCTCCCTTAATTAAGGTAAACAGCAGGGTTAAAAAGATCACTTTCCCAACTTTTTTCTTGTATCATTAGAAGCAAAAGCAAAGTGTATACTGGCTTACCTGACCAATGAGGGAATTGTTTTCTTCTGTTATTTCCTGCTTAATTCATGCTTTTGATAACTGTTCTTTGTCTTTAGAAAAATCTTTCCTGTGTTCTAGGGGTCTTCTTCAAAGCAACACTCAGACAATGAGACGTGTTGGTATTTAGGGCATGTCCCCAGCTTTCATCTGCTTTTCCTTACCTTTCATGTTTGTTTTTTCCCTTTGTCAGGACCTGTGGTGCCTCCTCTTTGGTATCCCTAGCAGCAGCTGGTTGTGTATTTGTGTCAGGAGGTGGGTGGCCCTTCTGTCCTGCCATTTTCCAGACATCAGGGTGAAGGGAAAGCAGGTAGAGTAATAGGTATATGTGAATGTAAAGCCTGAAAAAGTGGGTGTCAGGCTTATGTGTTCGGATACATACATGAAAAACATTTTAATCTCACATTAAAAGTCTTACTGGATTTCTGTTTGATGGTGAACACGCACCGCTAACATAAAGAAGTATTCCTCTGTTAAATCTTGGGGGGGTTGGGGGCACTGGTGAATTAATTCGTTTCTGGGAGTTCCATCAAAAGATAAGTCCTTTGTAAAACTACAGATGCTAAAATACAGACCAAAAAATTGGTTCTTGTTCTGGGAAATTATACACTGTACTTAGCAGTTGAATATTGAAATCAAAATGCGGAAAAGACCCTGGAAACCTACTATGTTTCTAAGATTTCAGAGAAACACTTTTCCTCGACCTTCTTGCTGGTTCCTTTCCTTAAAAATAAGTAAGGTATTTACAGATTCATGGGAGTGTCTGTGTAGTTTTACTTACAATTTCACCAAGACCTACTGCTTAAACATTAATAGAAATTAAGTAAATTACAGTGACCAGGAGAACGCAGACTTGCTCAGACAGACACAGAGGAAGCCCCCAGCTATGGTAGTACCTGTAACCAGGCAGAGCAGCTCGCCCTTTCATCCTGCTGAGAATGTATCTGTTACACCTGGAAATCCAGCGATTCCCTAGGAGTTTTCATATTAAGTCTTCTACCTAAAACGATCTGGGGGGATTTAGTACTGCCCTGTTCCGAATCCCCTGCCACACAGCAGGAGGCTCTGAACACCTGCATCCTATTTCTTGCAGTGCCGTGACCCCGTATGCCTCTTCCTCTTGTGTTTGTGGGTTTTTATTAGTGGATTTGGGGTTTGGGGTTTTTTTCTGTCAGGTGGGAGAGTCATCTGGCACAACAGGGTATTGAACTCCTTTGAGGTAAAAAAGGACTGTTACTCTATGGAACGCCATGTATAATTGGCGCTATCGGACATCTGGCTAACCTGGTACCTGATATTAAGGTATGGCTCTGCTGAACAGGTAACAGGGGCTGTAGCGATGTCCCTCTATCTGTCTTCATTTGGTACCCAGTGTCCTACGAAGTGGTAGCATTCTGCCTATTGGTATTTGAAACGTGGTATATAACTTTGCACTTTGTGCTGAATAATTATCCTACAGCTAAATGAATGGAAAAATACTGTTGAATGGAAACCGTCACAAGATCAGCCAATTAATACAATTTTTCTGTGGCATTTGATTGCCTTTTCTGTTCTTTAAAGAAGATGGAAAATAAAACAAGAGACATATCTGAAGAGATGCATTTTTTTCTTCCTCTGTGTAATCATCACAAATTCATACGTTCTTAAATTTACAGCATTTTGTGTTTCTAAATGTTTCTAATTTAATTTTGGAGGAGAAGAATATTTCTTCAAACAATGGAGGCTCAACACTGTGCCATTTTTTCCATTTTAAAAGAAAGTCTCTGAAGAGATGTCAGGATTTCATCTGCTGTGTAGTGTCCTCTTTTCAGTTTTTTGATTCAGTGTCATGATTTCTGGTGTTCAGTGTTTGAAAGCACAAGAACACTAATTATTTTATAATAGTAAATGTCAGTACGCAGTTTTCTCAAAAATCAACCAAAAATAGAACTTTAGTCCAACTTGTAACATCTTTGAAGGTTTTAAATGCGAGTATTGATAGGAAATCACCATTCAGAAACTAAAGCTTTGTATTTACAGTTCTATAATGCAGTTCCTTCAGTCTTTAGTTCTATGTTTAGAAAAATTATTACTATGACATCAGTTCTCTCCAGATTGGTTATAGGCATAGACTGCGCCGGAGCTATAAAGTGCTGTTAGGGTGACAGCAACTGCCACAAATCGGAGGTAAATATTTTGGAACCATCTAAACAGCAGAGGAAGAACAACATGTTTATAGTTTATAAACATCATGTTTATAGTTTATATAGTATCAGTTTATAAAAATATTTTTCTGTTTTCTTACTTCAATCCAAAAATAAACACTAGGTAGTATTCCTAATCCTTTCATTCATTTTTCTTCATTCATGCATTTTCACATTCTCAAAAGGATTTCGGCTATCTTTGCAGGGTTGTAACAACAAGATTCCAGTTGACAGAAATTTTGTATGTTGGTGACACTGTTGGAGACAAAATACCAAGAATTTGAGGAGGTCACTAAATCACGCTGCCACAGCTTTCTGTTAATAAACTGAGAACTCTGTCATCTTCACGTGACTTGGGAAATAAATTATGCTTGAGAGTATATTTTAAGATATGTTAGGTGTTTGGATGAATGGCAGTAGAGATGCAAAGTGTTTTCTTTTGTGTATGGAAATTTTAAAAAGGTCAAAACCATCTTTGTTTTGAGAGACTCTTCAAGTCTGCGGGTACCTCATCTTCAGTGGAAGGGGGGTATGTGTGACTGATCATTAGACTATAAAAGAGTACTTGGGTGAAATGTGAGTAAGCCTCGTTGCTTTGACAGTGCTCACTTAACTACAGATAACGTGTATATTTAGTAAACCTCACTCACTTCTATGACCCAATTTGCTGTGCAAAAATAATTTCTTTAGGGTAGTACTGGGCTTACTTTGCCCTCATTTAACTTACATGAATGAGGGATTCTTCCCATCTCTCATCTTAATTTCTGGGCTACTCAGAGCAAGGCAAGGCTCCTCCTGTTGGTGTCTGTAGTAACTCCTGGTTCCTACTCCAGCTTCATTTTGGTCTGCTCCCGGTCCTCCTCCTGTTCCCATGGAAGCGCTCAGTGTCCTGATTTGTCATTCTTCTCTGATAAACTAAGAGTTTAAACCCTACGTTCTTCAACTTCCTATAGCTGCGGATGATGTAGATGCTGGTTGGGCAGCCTGACGCAGAGGCCAGCTGAGATGTGAAATAAATTGATGCAAAAGCTTCTGCATACTCAGTTGAATGAGTCATAACTTCTGTACTCACGTAAAGCGCTCCAGCTTTAAGGGCGTGCTCGACTATTAAGGTAGTATCAAGTAAGTGAGAAGAAGAAAGGAAAGTCTAAATGCCGTGTTTACATGGTGGCAAATGACGGGGCAGGATATAACGCATGGTGCGGGTTAGGTTGATGAGGGGCTTTGGGGAGGGGTTCTTTTAGTTTGTTCTACCCCTTACTTAGGCTCAGGTATAGTTTTAGTTTCCTCAGATGTAGAGCCCAAAGTCCTGTGATGCCCCAAGAGCCAGCCAGTTGCACATTAGACTATCTCCGTGGAGAACTTTCTTTTGGTAATTGTAGAAGAAGTTATACTGTTCAGCTTTAAGGAGTGATTAGCTGCAAAAAAGGATTTAGAAGTAACCTAGAAAGGAAGGAAATATAGATATTCATGTTTGGAAGAGAAATGAGATTTTTTTAAAATGTAGTTTGCGTCTCTTTGAGGGCTGGGTTTTTTCATCCAGAAATATTGTTTTGTTTCTCAGAACTTTTAATAGTACTGGGATTTTTGACTGTATTTAAAAAATGAAGTATCACTTCTCTAGATGCATAGAGAAAATACAGTTTTTATTGTATGTATGCTTATAAATACAGTATTTATATGTATGCACATATGGTTTAGACTCAAATATTGCGGAAAAAAAATATATATAGGCAAGTATGTGTTACAGCAAAAATGCCCAACTCGAAGCAGGCCCACACTGCAGCGTTTCGCCTTGAGGACTGCGGCGAGCTGCATCACCAAGTCATGCTTTGCTCAGCTTAATGACACGAGCCCAAGCACTGCTGGAGAACACTTGAGAACTGCGAAGTCTGGCCTTCACCAGCCTACTAATGATAAAATTAGTGAGGCTTTCATACCTTTAGTTAAAATGCTTTTTTTTTTTAAATGCTAATTAGAAAGTTCAGTTAGATTGGTGTCGGTAAAATGGTAAGTAACAGTTAAAAGCAGGATGAAATTCTGTCTTGTAACGCTATTGGAGTCATCTGTCATGCGCTCTCATTAGTTCTTGCTTGCTCGTCTGACAAAAACAAGACAACCTGGTTTATTTATTTCTCACTGAAAACTCTTAATTTTAAAAAATGTTGCGGCTGCCTTTTCTGCATTATTGTGGAACAAAAATAGAAACTCGGGTGGGTTTCCTCCTAGTTCTTTTCTGGTGGCGTGCCTTTGCCACTGAGTTGAATCATCTCGCGGATTCTGAAATCAGAACGTGACCTTGGTAGGGATCGCGGTGCGTTCTGTGCAGTGCTTATTCCTGTTGCTTTCTTCCTCATCCGCTGCACGCATCAGGTGTGATCGCCGGTACGCGACGTACGAGTCTGCTTATGGGTGTAAAAACAGAAAGCTGGAAAACGAAGATCCCTTCAGTGTTTTCCAAATCTACTAGTCCTTTAAATTTGTCACAAAAAAAAAACCATTTAGAAAAGCTTTCATTTACCCTTGTGGAGCTATAGGCAGATATTCCATTCTGCGTTCTAAAATTTCTAACTCTTTCTGTGTACATTCATCTTAGGATGAAATAATCTTCATCTGTTTCTAAGTTTGGGTTTTTTGCTCACACCAAAGGAAAACATACCTCCCAGAGGCAAATGACTGATGGAGATTGCAAAGCCTTTGTAGTATTTCTGTGGTAGTGCCTCTCACATATATTCCCTTATCTAAAAGAAAACGGTCTGAAATTTTGCACCTGTCCGAGCTAATGGGTTTCCTTTAATATATAAACACCCATGTGAAGCTCAGGCGTGTTTTTTCACTGATGTGATTGAAAGTAACATATGTAACTTCAAAGTTACTTTTGATTTATGCCTGTGCAGAAGTTGGCTCTTTCAAGAAGCTAATTTGCTGAAACTAATGCAAATATTTAATTCCTGAGGTTAGACTGGCTTTTGTTTGCATTTGTGATATTCTCATTAAAAGCAAAGCCCCAGCGTGGGGTGGATGCGGGCAGTTACCACAACTCACGGAGACGCGAAGTTTCGCCATCAGAGCTATGGACCGGCCCAGAGACTCATCTAAAGAAACCCCGTCGTGGGCTCAGGGTGGCCTTTGCTGTATCATCTCCTGCGTTGGAGTTATTTTTTTTGTAAAATGTTTGAACGATACTTTGTGCCGTTGTGTCAACAATAGTGGAAAATCTACCTTATCCCAAATCATACAAAAATAGAGTACAAGAGCTGTTTACAGTGAGAACAAATGGAAAGCTAATGACATTAGAAAAACATATTGATGTTTTTACATAGCTGTGCAATAAAATATTTAGGTTAAAAATAAATCTGATGGTTTTAAGACTTAGTAGCACCCACGAGCGTAAAAAATAATGTCTAAAACCAATTTATTATTTTTCCCCAATGATTTTTCAGCATTTACTTTGAATGATTGTTGTCATGTGTTCAGACAGTTTAGCTTCTTCGAAGTTGCTGTTAGGGAATAAATTAATGAGAATATATTTGGGATTTAGAAAGTTTCATATCTCTGAAGATACTAAATGTTAAGTTGTATCTAAATAAATGTTTTGTCCCCAGTCCAGGAAGAAATGAAAAAAAAAATTTCAAAACAGATTCTTATATTTGAGCAGAGACATACGTTTTGTGGGTTGGCACCAGACTAGGACGCAGAATCTTGTAGAACCAACTCTTCATACTCTAGGATATTTAGAGGAACAACATTCAAAACAAGGTGCTAGAGACTTAAAAAAGAGAGAGAGAGAGAACATAGACTTTATTCAAGATGGAAATGTCTGGTTTAAGTCTCTTTATGACTGTCCCTTTATTTCCAGGGCCATGTAACTGTGTCTTTTCTGTGTCCGGGATTAGGTATTGTAAATAAGATAATGTGTTACTAAAAAGAGGCTGTTCTAGTTTTTTTGGTAACTTCACATTAATTGAAGATGAGATCATAGTGACTCCTCCTGGCTGTTAGGATGATGATCATAAAACCATATGAAAAAAAAAAAAAAAAAAGAAACACTTGGGTGCTGTTGAGCAAAATAAACAGGTCCCCAGAGATTTAGAAGATTCCTCTGAAATGTGGTTTAACAGAGAAGAAACTTTTTCCCTGTGATGCAATGTTAAAACTCCTCTGAGAAAGCGTAGAGGTTTTGAGAACAAAATCAATGATGCCTTTACAACGATTGCAGTTGTTACGTATGAGAGAAAGATAATTAAATCTGATCAGAAATAACATCTGCAATTGGGGGGAGAGCTTACATATCTGGATTTTAGTTGTACAGTTCAATACCAACAAAAAAATGAAATAGCTATTGACACAAAAGGCAAAATGAGAATGATTTAGTTGTCAGGCAAAAAAAAAAAAATCTTTTCAGTGGCACTTAAAAAATCTGGGGAGGTTTGGGTATGATTCAGCTTCTTAAGAAACGGCAATGCTAAGTTTGAAGGACAAGCGATTGGAAGCCTCAACACTGAATTACATGCGCAAAGTCGCTTTCAGGGAAAACAAGTCACAGACTCTGAACCACCTTGATGAATAATTGTTTAAAATGGCACAATGAAATGTTGCATTCATGTCCCTGTAGCTGCTCTGTATTATGTGGTCTCCCTTTAAATTAAAAAAAAAAAAAAAGTTTTACTCCCGCTCTCAGTGCATCTTCGGTTTGAAGATGTCCCTGTCAGCAGGTGTGCTTTCTGGTTTGTAACCACCGATAAGCATCTTCCGTGCTGAACTTCTTAAACAAATCTGTCAAAGGGTTCTGCTTTGGCTTCCGTACCAGTTTATTCCTCTGACTTTATTGGTTTGGCATATAAAACAAGCGAAGTACAGCCAAAGCCAAGCATAGCTAACAAAAGAAGCGTAGATTGTGACTGCACAAGGCGTAGACCTGTTGAATTCAAGATAATTGGTTTGGGTTTAATGTTCACATGGCGTACCTTAATGCAGCAACATTTGGTGTCTTAGATCGGGTTGTTTAGTGACTTTGAGCAGCTTATCAGCAGAACTTGTTGTGCGCCTGTTTGTTTCACAGACTACTTCTGTGCCCTTCAAGGTGTTTCATCAGCCTTAGATTATTTGAAATGCTTTTTTCCATTCCTCTCCTGCCTCTCTACCCTGTCTTGAACCATATCTGAAAATGCAGCGGCAGTCTGCCGGTGCAGCGTCGCTTTCCGTTCCTACGCAGCAGCTTCTTAATACTTCAATAGGGTCATTTTGTATCTGGAATATTTTCCCCATACCGATCCATCAACTCTCAGTTTGGCAAGCATCAAGGCACAGTGTACATCCAATTTCTTGTTCAGTTTTTTCATTAGAAAAAGACAGTTAACATAATCATGGTATAGCCTATGCAATTTGATTTCAGAGACTGATCTGACAGTTATTTTTGCTACACAGATTTTAAGTTTTTGGAAGCACTAGGAAGAGCAGAGTACCCGTTTAAGTATTCGATAACTTGCTATTTTGCAGAAGTTGATTTGAAAGGTATTTATTTTCAGGTGTCGGAAGATGTGGGGGTGTGGATTGACTTCAGAATAAACAAACACAGACAATGCAGATAAAGAATTATCATAAAGCTGAGATGAAACTGTTTTTTGCGTTGATATAGGCAAACTGCAAAAACTTAGTGGTTTTGCTATTAGAGGTATTTAACTATTATGGCTTTAAGCAGCAATAAATTGCCCACAGAGCCTGCTAAGTGACCTGGTGATCCCATCACCCCCCCACATGTCCTGACTGCTGGCAGTTAGATGTTCTAAGCCTGCAAAAAAATAAATTAGTAAATAGATAAATCACATTTAAAAATAAAAACAAGTATTCAAGATGAATTAGTAGCTTGTGTTAACCCAAGTTGGATTGCTGCTGTGGTTGTACACTGCCAGGAGTCAGCAAAAGGTTCTCTCCTTTGCTCAGAGTTGGATACCGCTGTAATCTGAGAAAGACTAAACCAGGTGGAATCTACTGAGTAGAGGGGAAAATCGTTTACAGGACAAAAGCTTTTTGACGTGATTCATCTTCTAGTTAATTGCATCTGTTGCTAAATGAGGACTAAAAGATTTCAAAAGCATTGCAGCGTATGTTAGGTTATACAGGGACCAGTATAACCAGTATATAATTTTGTATATAGCATCCAGCATGTACCTAAGGGTTATTTATACTGACTTAGGGCTGCTGTCAAACTCCCTGTCTCATGTTACACCGCTACGCTTTCAAGTTCCTTCATTAAGGAAATGTCCTGATGTTCTCTGCCCTGGAGAGCATTCCGAACGTCAGGAACACCTTTTTTACTGCAAGGGTGGTTGAGCACTGGACCAGGTTGCCCGGAGAGGCTGTGGAGTCTCCATGCCTGGAGATGTCTGAAGTCCAGGTAGGCACAGTCCTGGGCCACCAGCTCTAGGGTGCCCTGCCTGAGCGGGCGGGGTGGACCACACGTTCTGCAGAGGTCCCTGGCGACCTCAGTTACTCTATGGAAGATTATTGTGGTTATAATAGACAAGTGGTTTCTCGTTTAATGAAAGAAGTTGAGACCTAAAAAAAACCCCTGTAGCTGTTGGGCATTTTAGCATAAGTTGATTCCAAAGGAAGTACATACGTAGACTCGTTCATTTGATTCTGACCTTACCATAAGCATGGTAAACTTTTTAATTCATATTTCCATAGTTACAGTAATAAAATAAAAAAGCACAAATAAATGATACTGTATGGTTGTACCGTTGGATAATGTGGGGGTTTTTTTGAAACCGTAACTGGCATTTTTAGGGATATTGTCTTAAAGTTATTTTTAATTTAGCTTTTCAAAGTTTAGGGAGGTGGTTTAACTTTCCATAACCTGTCAGTCCTTATAATACAATATATCTCAATGCTGCTGCTGTTATTTTGGTACAAGAGCACTGAATTTCCCAAGCCTGGTGCATTTAGTCTTTAATACACTACTGCAAGTAATTGTAGCATGCCTCAAGTAGCTAAATGCCTTCCCATTTAATGGCTCTGGTGCTTGTCTATTTGTTTTTAACAGCAGCTAATAAATTCGGTATTGTATTAAATGTGCAATTTGAGTTTGTACTTTCTTAATAAAGAAATACAATTTTGAAATCTAAGTCTAGTTGCAACTAATGTGGCTTATGTACTGCTTTGTGGTGTTTCTCTTCAGATCCTTATTGACGATGGTGGTCATTGGAGGCGTAAAGATTGAAGAATATATCATTTACAGACAAGATCTTTGAAATTTGTTCCCTTTGGCCAGCAAAGGTAAGTGAAATATTCTGTTATGCATTTGCGTAGAAGTAATAAGTTAGATAGTTTTTTGTCCTCAGAATAACCAAAACTGAACAGCAGCTGGAGTTCAGGAGCCTGGCTTCACTTTTAAAAGTTTTAACTTTTTTTAGCAAGTTTATTTATCCTACTAATGAGAAGAATAAGGTCTATGGAAGGAGCTCGGTTTCTTTTCCTCCTTTTAGTTACAAGAATCTGAGTCCTTAGCTTGTTTCTTCTGTATTTGATGTTATTCCTTATTCTTTCTTTCTCATGAGTTTTTCATACCACAAGGTCATTTGCAATATCTGTGTGTGATACTGAGGATAACCAGGAATACCTTACGTATCAGAATCTGAAAAGTAGTTGGGTATGGTTTTACTACTCAAAAAACCCAAAAGTTATGTCGAAAAGAAATAGCAGCAACACGCAAAGTGAAACAGCAGTGAACCTCTTGAAGTTTTCTATGAGAGTTTAGAAATGTGACTTCTTTTTAATTAGATATTAGAGACATGAATCTGCTGTGCGCCCTGCTTGTGCTGTTTACTTTGTGTGGACTTTTGATCAAAAGAAACGTTAGGTATTCAGGAGAGTTTTGTTTGTGCATAATTTTTTTCTGTTTTAAAACTAACTACATAAAGCACTCTAGGTAGTATGGAAAGAATTTTTTCTGCTCTGGAAAGGGAGCTAATTTTCCCACTCATTATCTGCTGTTAATTTAATGTGTGGCAATACCTGAAATTTAGTGACGATTATATGGCAGTAGATTTTTGGTTAGCTGTACAGCTCATCTATGAGCAAATCAATTAAGACGTAATTTCAGAATATAATTGAACTCCTAATGGGGCACTTTAATTCACTAGGAATTTACATATTTGCCTTTCTTTGTTTTAGTAGACAGGTCCAAAATGAGGGTACAGCTTCATTTTTGAACTTTTGAATACAGCAACTTCATCCGAGACTTTTCAAAATGAAGCATGTAAAATGCTGTTGAATAAGAGGATGGATAAGTTCATGAATAAGCTACTTAGTTCTCAGATCTGAACTTTGAATAGCTCTCATTAGCTGTTTTTTGAAGAAAAAAAAAACTTACTGTGTTGTTAGGATGCTTTGGCCCTATTGATATTCTTTTCACCTGCAGTGCAACACTGTGTGATGCGACACAGTGAAAACCAATCTACTTAGTACAAAGTTTGTTCAGTGGTCAGAACTACCTTTCTTCCTTTAGGCACGTCTGGGCAGCCGTGATTTTCTGGGAAAGGGCTTTTTCTGCAGACCTTTATATTTTTCAAGCAGTACAAATAGAAGATTATGGGAACTGCCTAGTTAGCCCAGAGCCGGCCTGAAGGAGCGTCTGGGCTGGGACATGCAGGGTCGGAGTTCTGTCTCTCACTTCTGCGTTACAAAAATGAAGTACCTCATTTCTGTCGTGTTTGTAATGTTTTTTCTGTTTCACTGCCCATTTGGTATCTTTTTACATAAGTCAGAGCCTCCTGTGAAACTCTTTCTACTTTTCTGAGGTTTTTTCCATCTCAAGTTTAACAAGGGCACGAAAACATTATGTTACTCAAGTGTATCGCCATAAGCAGTGGCCGCTGGCCGGCATCTCTGAGCTGGTGCAGCCCTGGTTCCATCGGGGTCTTGCATCGTTCTAGGTTTTCTCAGCTCCCAGATGATGCTGTAAGAGAGCAGCAGATGGGAAAGAGTTAAAAAGCGCAGCACATATAGCTGAATTACATGACCTAAAATAAGGAAACAAGTGGTAGCTGTTTGTTAGAGGAAAGCTCAAAATAAGAAAGAAATTAAGGCAGTTGTCTTTTCTTTTTACTTTTCCTTCTTCTTTTTACCCCTGGAATGGAAGACCTTTTTCATTTAAAAGACAAACACTGCTGAGCTGAGAGGGACTATTTATACCCCTGCCATATCGAGGTTAAATTTTTGGGTTTGTTTTGTTGTGACTGTTTCCTTCAAGCATTAACCTTTAGGTATGTTTTTATTTGTTCTAAAACGGGGACCTGCAACATTTGGTAAAGGAAAACCAAATGTTTTGCGTGAATAATTATCAAGGTTTGCCTTTGGGTTAAGAAGAAACATTTTTTTGTTTGGGGAGAAAACTGGGACAGGAAAAGTATTTATTTCTATAAAGTTAATGTTTTACTGGTTATTTCCGTAAAGTTTTAATATGTGCATGTGGATAAACCTCAGAATGCTTCTGTGAAATCCAAAAAAAACCATGTAGGTCTTGTTCTTGGCATCTTGGTTTTTATTTTGCACTCTATTGACTACCAGTACTAAAATGTTCACAGCTGTATAGGTATGTGCAGACACTGTTTCTATTCCATTCGATCTATTTTTAAATGCAAGGGCTTTTTGTATTTAATACGCATTACTGTGCTTGCAGTCTAATACTCCCAAACCTTAGTGACCTTGGTTCACCCATTTGCACCTTGTACATTATCATGCAGCCGTTAATTACAGGATAACATGCTATTTTTCTCCATAGAAGGAAATCCTTGCACTAAATAGATGGCATTTAATCAGCATGCAGCTATCTAGTATTTTTAGTTGTTCAGTGTGTGGTTCCAGATCTTCTGTACTATATAATTTTCAAACCCTGTTCTGCAGATAGAATTAAGAATTTGCCTATATGGTTTACCGTACCTTTTAGCAACAGGTTTTCTCTCAGACTTCCTGGCAAAACCCGGTCTCTGAAGCCCAGGTTATTTTGCAGAAATGTTTTCAGTTCTACGAGCTTCCCTTGCCAGCTCTTAAGGTGGGCTGCTGGGCTTTGTATACTTCTTGCAGTAGTTGCAGAACAGGGGTACTCCGTGAAGATTCTTTAGAGACAGAAAAGCGAGAGCAGTGATACTCCGTAAAAAGCATAGGAATTGCAAGGGTTGTTGATGTAGGCGTCGGTTTTTGAAGCCATGATTTCATTCTTCTTGGTTCTCAGTTTCACATCTAGCCATTCTTTCTTATATCCTAGTTCCTTGTATGTCTCATGTCCTGCATCTCTTTTTTCATTCTCCCTGACCAAGTAATTTCTAATGTTAGCCAGTTCCTATTTCAATTTCATTATCTATTCTCACATAGTACCAGTCTTCCCTCATTTCACTTACTTTCCAGACCTACAGTTCTATTCTGGCTCCAGATTTGCACCCCTTTCTCTCAGGGTGAGTCTGCACAGATGGGTATTGAAGGTTACACATCTTTCTACCCATGCTCTGAGTCAGCTGATGCAAGTCAACTTCAGTACAACAGCCTTGTAGCTACTTCGGCGTGACTGAGAAGTGCTACGGGGGAGCCAAGTCTGCCTCGGTGCTGTGCGAGGAAGGTTACGCACAACCGTAATGCAAAGATCAGCCGTCTGCCAAATGGTGTCCTTGCTATAGTGCGTACGTGCATTGAAATGTTGTGTTTCCAGAACTGTATGTTTCAAAAAGCTTTAAATTCTGTTTAGAAAACACATTGGTATTCATGGGAATTTTTAATATGCATATAGTGGTCTTAGCATGAACGCTGTAGATTTTCCTTATCCAAAAACTGAGATGGCACTTATTGATTTGTATTATTTATTTCAGCTTGTGAAAGAAACCAGAATGATACAAGTCTTCATAATATCTTTTGGTCTTGTTAATCGCTTGGAAGGGTGCAAAAACATATCAGAGAAATGGAGCTTTAATAAAATAGAAAGCTGGTTATGCAGACTTCAGGAGGAAAAGTGAGGCTTACATCTGTTTCTTGTGTTTTATCCTTTGAAACAGTACATGGAAAATTCTCGTAGCTAGATAGAATTTTAGACTGTGCGATAAAATGATAGATGTGTTTAGTCCCCTGTGCCATCTCCAGCTGCAAGCCATGTAGTCTTAGAGAACTTTCTGAACTGCGTAGTTCTGGGACTCATGATACATCTCTGCGCAGAACTGGGCCGCTCACTATCCGAACTTCAGAATTTATAAGGTTGTTTAATTATACTGAAGTATATAACATATGACTTGGCGCTGCACACGCAGTGCGTCTCTAAATAGTTTGTCTTAGAACGGTGTCATTACTAATGTTGTGATTGTAGTTATTCTAGACAGAGAAGGAGCAGTGTCGTGTTGCATCATTTTTCTCCCTAAAGCAGTCTGCAGTCCGGATTGATGGACAAATTTTCCTGGGTTGTCATTAAAACCAAGGAGCCCAATTGTCTTTTCTGAAACCCTAATGTTTTTCTGAGAACGGTCAATTTTCTGTCTCTCTCTCATCTTTTAATATGAAAGGGTTGGGTTTTTGTGAAATCCCAAGTTACTTTCTCTAATGTAAGACATAAACTGATTCTACTTTCTTAAATTTAATAAAGGGAAACCTACTTAATTTGAAAGTTACTTCTACAAATATCATTTAGAGGATTTTTTTTGGGGGGGGAAGATATTCCTATAATGTTGCCCTACAATATCACTAATTTTAGCTACATTTTAGAGCCAAATTATAGAGTATGTGTTAAATATAATAGATTTGATAGGTCATTCTCTGCCTTAGCAGAAAATTTTGTACCTCTTCTGCCAAGTTTTTCACATTTCACCAGAGCAAGAAGTTTGTTTTCAATGGTCTCCATTTCTTTTCCAGCTGTTCCTTCAGCAACAATTTTCAAATAAAATATGGGCTGACATTTTGAACTTTTTCTAGAAGCAGACACTGTAAATAAATATTGCAAACTACAAGGGCTTTCCATTTTGAAAAATCGGGACAGAGGGCACCCTGAACAAAAGTAAATACTGCCAGCACATTTTTGCTGTTACTGAATTAATCAAGATGAGTGGTTTAATTTTTATTTCAAACTTAAATATTTAAATAATGCAAAAAATATTGGATACTGCAGTGCATCTCTCTTTAAAATTAATGACATCATAGCAAAACCATGAAAATTTGGCTTTTCAATATCTAATTTTTCTTAGCAAAGCTAGGCATACACACACAGAGCTTCTGAATTAGTCGTTTAAGGCTTCATACAGCCACGGTAACCTGGATGTCTCCAGAAAGTTTTGGGGTTTTTTATTATTTCAGTTCGTGATGTTAGAAAGTTTTACAAATATCCATCCTTCTGCCTTCATGTAATACATCGAGCAATTTCTATGAAGAAAAAGCCACACAATCTTTGGTTTTCCTTAAAGAGCTATGGGTTTAAAATAACAGATAATAGAGCTACTGTCATTATTTGTTAATGACACAAAATATTTAAAGGAAGAATGTGGTCAGAATGAATTATCTACAATAAACTGAACTATTCTTTTCTGTTGTAACACCAAACCAAATTCAGATCTTTGATTTTTGTTTTATAATTCCTTCTGAAAAAACAGTGCTCAAAAAAGAAGCTCAAGGTTAGCAAATTTAAAATTTAGCTGTTAATGCAGGCCTAGGAAACCATTGTTTTGCTTTACGTGAAGATGGCCTGAGAGGTTGTGAAGGTGGGTTTTTTTTCCATTTTGCTATTCAATTTTGTTTTATTTTCCCCTTACTATAAATTCACATCCTCAGAGGCCCACTGTCATGGTAAAAATCTATCGAAATGGTTAAGGAAAGTGAAAATAAAAAAAAAAAAAAAAAAAGGAGATGTCTGTGCTGTGGTTCATCAGCCAGTGGTTGCTTTGGATAACTGGTGCCGGTGATTCTGACCAGGGGATGCTTGTCCCAGATACAAGTGTCCCCACAGCAAAGGCCTGGCCAAGTCGGCTTTTCTCCTTGTTTCTGTCCTTGTTATACTGTGCGGGGAGAGGGCGCAGGAGCTTTCCTTGACTCTGTGTTCAGCTGTTTGCAGTCGTTTCCAGTTAAGCAAGAATTTACATCTGTAAAGGCAGAGGTGGGAAGGGCTGAACTCGAGGCACTCCCATAGCTTTGCGTACAGCCCTGGTTTGAAGTTGGCACATTCAGCTTGGATCGCCAGTGTTTATCCGCATCTGATCTGGCCTGTACCACCAGGAGCTGCAATACTACAAGTGTAGCCGCAACACCTTTTCTACAACGAGAAATAAGAGCTTTGAAATTAAACTAATTCTTGCATTTATTGATCTATCTTTAAACAAGCCATCGTCATTCTTCAGATTCTTGACTGGCCTCTATCAGCATATCTCTGCTAAAGGGAGATCGCCACCCCAGTTAGTTTCTGCTGATTCAGCTCAGTGAATCTCAAACATCTTTGTCTCTTCTTAGAAGGATCCCAGTTCAGTGAAATGCTTTTAAATTAAAACCAGTGGTGCTTTTAAATTCAAGCTCACACAAAGTTTCTCAAGAAAAGAGCCACTCTTCCTCTGAAAACCTGTGGTGATACTCCAGAGCTGTCATTCAGAACGGAATGTTTATTTTGCTTTTTTACTGCATTCCTGAAAAATATTAAGGAGAGGTAAGATTTTCACCAAGATGGCTCAGTAGCTGCCACAGTTGGCTTTAACTTAATCTCCCAAAGTGAGATTATATCACTTCAAAGGATTCATTAACTTTCTTTTGCTTTTTATCCTCAGTGTATGAAAGTTTACAGGTACCACTGTGAGAGTGGGGGCAAAAATACTTGAGCTTAGGAAAAGGGCAGGTGAGCTAAATTCTCCATTTGAAAAGTATCATGAAAAGTTCAAATACCTCATTTTTTTTTGGTCGCTTCCATCCATCTGTTGTGTCCTTAATACGGGAACTAAAACTCTTCAAGAGACAGATCCCAGCAGGAATTTTCCAAAGTAACTGTGATGTCTTTGAGATGTATGTTGATTAGATGTTAGAAAACATGGTATTATGTTTATACTATTGATACATAAATGCAAATGTTCATTGTTGAATCTTGTGTATAATTTGACAATAGTTTATGAGATGGTAGCTACGTGACAGAATTCTCACTTAACCGCTTTTCTGATGACGGGAACACAAAATGGAGAAGGAAACCTGGCCACGGGTGCACCATCGATAAAAGCAGAACAAAAGCTGTATGATTTTTATTATGTGTGTTACAACGTGTATAATTTAACCTCACCTAAATAATTCTAACAGAGCATTTTTGCTTACAGTACTAATTCTTGTTTGGAAGTTTTATACATTTTCTAGTGTAGCCATTTATATTGGTTCATGTGTACATATATATTTTTTTTCTCTTTGAATTTTCTTTCTATCTCAAGCATAGTTTAAGTATTTGAGTGACGGCAAGTGACATTTTCATAGGATAGATTCTGTAGGCAAATGAACAGTTGACAGTAGGCATAATGACAGCCTGGAATAGTCTGACATGTAGGTGTTCTGACTGGGAGATACTCTGTGTTGAATGAAGTTCTCATGTAGTAGCTTTCAGTTTGTATTGTATTCTCATAGTATAGAATTAAATATATCCCCATGACACACATGCTTCTGATGGTTTTTTTTTACACAATTTCATCTCTTGAAGAAGAAACAGTATTGCAGAGTCTGAAAGGAAATTCAGCAGATAAGATACTGGCATTAGTCAAAGTCCTTGGCTTTTGCATTCTGTAGATGTGGAGGAGTGCGATGTCTTCCAGAGTGGATAAATAACACTGCATGTTCCCAAACAACATCTCTGTAAGTAGTTAAGAACAACACAGAATAAAGGTCTTGATTTTTTTAGAAAGAGGAAGGGAGCACTTGGTCATTAGTTGCATGCCAACTTTTGGCCTTCCTAAGGGCTTACAAACCCCAAATATATTCAGGCAATCTTGGTAAAGTTTTCAAGTATCTTGTGTGTGGTATGAATTTTCACAGCTGAAGAAAGTAAGAAAACCTTACCAGAGTAAAGTTTAATGACAGTATTTCTGTTGACTTGCAGAAGATTAGATAACTGCCGCTAGCTGAAAAACACGATGAATTCAACATTAGCTTGGATGATATAGTATATTATTTTGTCTGTCCAGAAGATCAATCAGTAGATCATTTTATTCCCATATCGTTCTAACACCTTTGAGAGTGTAAAAATCTTAGTAACTGTCTTTAACTGTTATATCAACAGAAATCTATGCACATGCCTTGATGAAGTTAATACTTATTAAAATTGGTTGTGATCTTTGGAAAACAATTAATTGGAACAGGTGCCGGTAGACAAAACTGTTGTTCCTGCAAAGGGGCATTTTTAAAATACAGAGCAAATTGCTTCATATTATGAAACTGCGCAACGTATATCTTCCCGCGCAGCAAGTTAGCAAATCCCTGATTTAGATTATGTTACTTTAAAAATGCCATATTACCAATATTCGGCTGATTTTGCCATCTGGCATAAATAATATTAAGACTGTGGATAGCCCTGATACCTTCATGCCTGAAATCCTGTAAAAACAGTTGATTTACAGTGTCAAAAGAATGAGAAGAGTGAAAACCGAGCCAGGCACCTTCCTCAGCATGAAGGTGTGAAATTTGGTGGTTACTACCAAACATGCTTCCATAATTCAGTTGGCTTTGTCTGTTTGGTTCATACTTAAAAGACTTCTTTCTAATATCTTTTCAGTGAAAATTATTATGAAGTAGTAGTACCCGCATAAAAATTATGATTTTTGTTATTCTTTTTTTTTTTTTTGCTTAAATTGGATTTGGTTGATCTAAAATCTGAAATACATTTCAAATCTTTAAAAAAAGGTGTGCTATTTCAAATGACAAAGCAAAATCACCTTCTGCCTAGCTGTTTAAGATGGTGGGAGTACCATCCTAAACACACTTATTAGTCCCTCTTCTCAAAGAAGAGCCTTGTGTTCACAATGCGAGCAGAAAACTGACGTTTCATTTTGGCGCCACAAACGATCTTGTAAATGGTGGCTTTTTTGCCCTGCGAGGACATAGGAAAGATCTTTCTAGTTTCTTGTTAGCAAAACGGGTTACAGCTTTAGGATGATGTACTGGTACATTTTACCAAAAAGCTTGTCATTCCCAGTTTAACTGAAGAGAAAGAAGTTAAATGTCCGCTGTAACAACTGTGTGGGACTCTGTCGTTCACTGTAAGGTACGGTGTTTTGAAATCCTCTCTCATGTGAGAGGCCAAGTCACTGGTTTGTCACAGATGTTTCCAAATGAGGTTTGATGCCCTCAGACTAGATTATCACAATTGTCCTATCTAAACATATAAAATTACGCATTCTTTATGAATAGTTTTGATTTGGGCTACAGGGATGCAAAGTTAAAATTCCATCTGAGACAGTAAAAGATGGTTTATAATTACAAATGAACTAGCCTGGCTGCAGCTGCAGGGAGGGGGTAGGGAACAAGCTGATGAGACTGAAACAGCCAGGTCCTGAGATCTAGACCACACACCGCATCAGATGGGGCTCATTTGGGAAGCGGGGTGAAGAGAGACAAGCTGCGTTTCCCAGAGCGGCCACCTCTTTCCCCAGTGAAGCAGCCTCTGCAGACACGTGCCTAATGCACAAAGTTATATTTAAGTCCTTTTGCAGAAGAGTAAAGTGCGCTGATCAGTGATAAAATGCTTTCAGATTAGAATTGCTTGTTGTAAAAGCATATATTTGAGTGAAGATGGGAGTGGGGCCTCCAACTGGACAGAGATTCGTCGGTTGTGTCTTCCATCTTTGTATCTACTCTGCTTATTTTACTGTCCTGCCCAAGACAGGCTTTTGGGTTTTTTTTTTCCCTGGGCACGTAAGGGAGAGCAAGGGAATTGCAAAGCCCAAAGGCCAGAATAGACCACAGCGACTGTTTTCTTGCTTCCTTCAGCACGTGCAGACTATCACTTTTTTGCAGAACCTGGATTAAAGTTTGCCTGTTCGAAAGGTCCGTGATCTTGTTTTGAATCCTGGAAGTGATGGTGAGCTCATCATTTCACCTAGAAAACGTTTCCATATTTAGTTACCTGTAATAGCAAGAAGTAGCTTTTTATATAAAATTAATGCTGCTCTACCTTTCATCTGGAAGGACTTAAGTATTTTCTCTTTGTTTATTTGTACTAAATCTTTCACAGTTGTATTGTTGCTTGCTGCTATTACAGTGTGGTACGCTTTCTTCATCTCCCTCAGCTGTATGTGCGCTTTAGCATTTCCTTGCGCTCTTTGCAAAAAGAATAAAATTATGCCAGTTGGGAAAAGTTTCTGAAAGCCATTTATGTGAAAACGATCCGCCCAAGAGTGCGCTGAGAGACACAGCCCAGCATACTTCTGCTATGGCGCTCTCGCAGAAATTGATACATCGCGTACCAAGGTTGCGGCTCTCCTGACGTGCCGTACTGCTTTATCCCCAAGCTGCTGACAGAAACAGTGTGGTAGATGTTGAATAGAATTCAGAGATTTTCTTGGAGGGTAAAACATTTATTAAGGCTAGTGCTGCCCCAAATATGTAGTTAAACGCAAAATTCTGTGATAGGGTAAAATTGTGTTGCTGTATATTTAGAGCCTCTGCTTCAGGTACAGACTTGGGCAGAATCCCTCGGTGCTCTGTGACCGGCACAGTCTGTCCTGTCCCATTATTGAGCTCTTCTGGAGGAGCAGCTAAAGCTGTAAGTGACTTTTGGGTTCAGTTCAGGGGGATTACATTTTTGACAGGAAGGAAAGAAGGGTCTGACTGTCTCCTTCATGATCAATTCCTAAATCCAGAACTAAGTATATAAGAAGCTAAAACCAGTCTGGGAACTGGACTCGGTGGCAAGTGGACTGAAGGGAAGGGAGGCAAAGAGAGGTTGCGGCTTCTTCCTTATGTGTTGGAATCGCAGGGCTGTGTTCCTTAGAGTAAGTTTTAGCTTAGATTCAATTTCATATAATATTTACGATAATGGGATGTATTCACTTAAAGGGAGGAAATAAAACTATACAAAGTAGCTACTGGACCGAAACAAAAGTCAATTTGTTTCGGTAGAAATAGAAATTTATAAAACATGAGTCTAGGATTGAATGTATGTTTTAGCGTTGAAATAAGCGTGGTCATTTAGTGATGATTAAAAGGTGATTTTAAAGCAGACGGATTTGAGGATACTGTCAGTGTTCATACGCAATTATTGAAGTCTGAGTTAGGTCCTGGCTCCGCGGAAATTGATGGCAGAACTGGAAAAGCATTTTGGTTCTGTTCACAAAGTACAGTGCTGTATTGATTGAAGTGTGTTCCGTCGCTACATTTTGGATAGGATCTCATTTGAGATCCCTGGCCCTTCTTCTGGATCTGACACATTTCGGTGTTTTTGCAGCCTGTTTTGTCATATGAGCTCTAGGCTACAGATTCTGTATCCGTTAAATTTTTATCTGTCCTTGAACTCACCTAGTATTTTGTCCCATCTAAAAGCTGTTCGTTGGCAGCATTAAGGAACACTGTCTGAATGCTCTGTCATTCATTTTCGTGATTCTTTTGCTCTAATAAAAGGTAAAAAATATTTTGGCGGAGTATTGATGATGTTGCTGATGGGGTTCTCCTGTGAAGGTTTTCCACAGGAAATAAGCATGGATTATTTTTTTAGTAGATTTTTCCATAACTTCTGCAACTTGGCGATTTTAGTTCAATAAATTACTAGATTCAGGGTTTGGCTGACAAATGTAAATGGTGGGGCAACCTCTCGCACATCTGGATCAGTCCAAATCTATGCTGTATGCATTTGTCACGTACTCCTTGAAGGTCTCTGTTCCATGACTGCTGAAGCTGTCCAGAAACTGGTGTCTGACCATGCAGTTGCCCACATGAGGACTTTAAGGACTGCACAGGCAGCCCTTTGCCCCGGGTATTTAAAGCACGCGTTTTCAGGTGGGTTGTGCTTACCTGTCTTCATGGGCTGTTGGCCCCATGGAGGCAGCGTGGTCTGAGCTTATTCTTGTCTGCTGCAGTTCAAGCCTTGACAGTAAAACAAACTACAGATGTAGCTCTGAAAGCCCAAAGCAGAGAACACCGAGTTAATACTTTGAAGGCTTGGAAGCAAAAGAGTACAATAAAAACACAAACCTAATCTGTGCTTCAAAAGAAAATATGCTAAAATGGCTAAAAATGTCCTCCACCTTCAGGGCAGCCTTTGAACATTAGAAGAATGTGAATTTTATCTAATTTTCACTCGCCTCACCCCCAAAAACGTGATCTTTGTCTAGTTTCAAATGCAAATGTTGCTGATCTCTGGAGCCTGTATGCTTTTTACCTTTGACATTTCATAACTACTTAATAAAGAATGGTAGGCCTAGCCATCTACCTAATTAGGTTGATTTAATTTTTTAACACTTAGCTTTCAATAGATTTCACACATGATGTCTTTGGATGTATTTTGACAGGAGTACAAGATTTAAGGCCTTTGCCCAGTCCTTTTCAGGAACCAAACTGTCTCTTCATCTGTTGTTGTTTCAGCGGTTCATGCGTACAAGCCCAAAAACGGCTTTAGAGATTTGGGATGCAGGAGGAGAGCTTTCCTGCATGTCTGTTAATTTACTCTGATCCGTATTGGTGCCAAAAAAAAAAAAAGAAAAAATCCTGATGACTCACCAGGAGAAGGTTTCCATTCTGTGTGAAGTACTGTTTGGATGGTTCACTTGCGTGGTGGTGAGTACAGCGTTTGATAGCAGGACATCAACAGCTAGTGCTTTTGTGATGGACACTTGCATAGCGTGGGCAGTGGTTCTCAGTGCTTCAAGTCCCAGATCATGCCGAGGCTTTTGCCAGCAACTGCACGTTTCCATCGTGCAATGTATCAGTGTGTATCCAGGAGGAGACAGAACAGAGTAAATCAGTTTGGGAAAACTTGTACTCATTGGGTGTTTAAAAAACATACCTGGTTTTGCAGCATTCTGAAGAATGCTTCCAGAAAGAAGCTTGATAACTGATAACGTCACCCCATTAAAGGTAGGATACCTCAACAGTTTGGTATCCGTAGGTCGTGCACGTCATGCCTGGGCTGCAGGACTCTCAGACCTGCCCGGCAGTAACAGCACACGGTGAGTTTTACATAATATATATGACGCTAAAGCAAGGTAATTTCTGATGACTAAGTTAGGTGTAATAGACATTCAGCTTGTTTTGCACAGTTTGAAGAATTGTTTCCTATGCTAAGGGAGGTGGGGCTGGCAGCAGGGAGAGCAGGAGGAGGTGGAGTGAGCCCTTACTAAGGAGCAGAGAGAAATCTGGTGCATTATATAGGCACAAAATATTTTACCTTAGCATCATATGCTGTCAGTTCTTATTGCTGTCATAATTTCATGCTGCTTTTTCATCTTGTAAACTATTTATGCTTAATGTGTTTTTGTTGAAATGAAATTAATATTCCAGAAAGCTATCTGGTAACTGTTAGCTTGCACCTGAACAGCAGTATCACGTTTTGTGCAAAAAAAAATTACAGGAGAATGTTTAGCATCACAGTTCAAACCAAAAGATGCCAAAAATAAATCAGATGCCTGTTCCTTTTTGTCCCTTCTGAAAAACAAAGACTACACCTAGAACAATGGTGTTTCCCTGGCACTTTATTGTATCCAAAAATACAATAACAACTTAATAAAACAAAAAAAAAGGAAATTCAGAGAATGTATAAGTTGATAATTAGAAAACAAAAAAGGCCCTGCTAAATAGGATCAAGCATCTGAGGTTGCACAGACATGCGAAGAGCAGATAGTTTGTCCTCAATGCAGTCCCTTGGCTTTCTGTGTGCTGAGGTGTATGAAACTGGGGAAGTGCTGTCCATCCTCAGGGAGAGCAGTGAAGGAGAGATGTCTTTAGGGACCGGAGAGTGGAGTGAGACCTTGTATCCCTGTTTACAGTTCAATCTCAAGGTCAGGATTTGTCTGTAGAGATGATCTTGGGTGCAGCAGGCATCTGTGGTTTACCAGGACAAAAAGCTGGTCCTTCTCATATCCAGAATATGTGCATAGCTTTGTACAGTACTCACAAGTTCTCTCTCGTGGGTTAACGTGCTTTTCTTTCACTGTTTTCCTTGAACAGTAGTTTTAAATCACTGTTCTCTGGCTAGGTTTTTGGTTGGGCAGGGCTGCAGATCATTTGGTCTCAGCCATAAATTCAATCAGCACATTGCAGAATCATAGGATCATTTGGTCTGGGAAAGACCTATAAGATCGAGTCCAACCCTAAAACTACCACTGCCAAGTTCACCACTAAACCATGTCCCTGAGCACCACATCCAAATGTCTTTTAAGTACCTCCAGGGATGGAGACGTAACCACTTCCCTGGGCAGCTCTTGTAGTGCTTCAGCTTCACCCCCAGGGTGCTGGTGGCTGAAAGCAGCTATCAGCTTTCGAGAGAAGGTGAGCGCTACCTTGTAAAGGCTGAGACCTGAGCAGTGGTCTGAGAGCTCTGGGGAGCTTGGGGAGGTGAAAGAGGTTTTGAAATCTTGTGTACTCTCCGGTACAGGAAGCAGATAGATGGCTGTCCAGCCAGCCCCCAGAAAGAAACAGGCTTTGCCATGGAGAAATCCTGGGGTATCCATGCTTATGGTGTATGTGGGACGGAGAGGGGAGGAGCCACGCTGCCTCTAGGAAGTCCTATTACACTTTTTAGTGATCCGAGAGAAAGTCACTTTAGTACATAGTGGGAAGAGAAAATAAGCCTTGCTCTCTAGGGTGCTGGAAATCAAATGGTTAATAGGAGTCTTTATGGCCCTCCTGTAAGCCTTTCTCAATTAAAGAGAACATAGCAATTTTAAATCAGCTGTCCCAGGAAATCAACGCTGGTTTTAAATGTGCACAAACTGAAAAGAGTCAATGCCAGAACTTCTTGTGCTAATGCCAGCTGAAAAGAAAAAAGAAAGGAAAAATCAAACTGATAGGCATCAACGTTGATAATTTGCTTAAGTGCTATGCCTGTAAATCAATTAAAAACTTTTCTGTTGATATAACAATTACTGTATATAAATGTATATATAGTGCCTTTGCAATAATACAGAATACTGAAATCCTGAATTGCTTGCTGAGCTTGCAGCGCTGAGGTTACTAAAATACAACCTGATGCAACGTATTGCCATTTGGCTTAACCTGAGATGATTCCATGAATGTCAAATAACATAATGCTAAGGATAATCAAAATTCATGCAAAACAGGATGTCAGTATGTGTGACCTAAACTCCAGAGTAGCATAATGTGTTAAATTGTCTTGCTGTAGTTCCAAAAAGCTTCATGGATTAAGTTTTCTAAAAGTGCTACTCTATAACAGTGGGAAATTTAAAAGAAGAAAAAAAATTCTCTCTTCAGCTTTTTGGTTTATTTCAGCTCTCAAAACTCCTGTGTCTCAAACTGTCTTTATAGTGCAATGGGCCCTACCTGGGTCTGCAGTCATTTTGGGCAGAGAAAATCCTTGCTCTGAAGGTGTGTTGGATCTCCTTCTCGGTATGACCCTTCACACCTAGTTGCATACGTGGCAGTCTCCAAGTCATCTTCTGTTGCTGATTGCACAAAATTTTGAAAGCAGAGAGTAAAATAAACTTACATTCCTTTTTGTTGGTTTTATGCGTTAGTCGTCTTTACTTGTAAATGGGATTTGGAAAGCATGCTACAAAAACACACTTCTATCAAACATACCAGCAAAATTTATACAGAGATGCTAAATAGTCTGCAGGTCATAAAGTTCAGGACTCTGGGATTCGATGAGTTTAGAAAACCAGTGTGAAAACTGACTGCTTTGGAAGACTTACGCTCTTTAATTCCTGTACATAAATTTAGTGTTTTCATCTTTGCAACCTGTGCTGCAAAGGCCCAGGCTACCATCCAGTGTACGTCTGCAGCAGACTTGAGTTTGTTGGGGGATTTGTATTTTGACTAAGGCAACGAAGAAAATGGATAAAGCAGAATGGATAGTTTACTCTGTGCTGGCAAACTGGCTCTGCTGCAAAATGACTTGGTCACATCAAGTGGGAAGAAGTACTGACATAAAATATTTTGGTACATGGGTATAGCAACAGTTCTTGAGGATAATGAGGCATGTTAGGGTACAGTATTATTTCTGTGCAGGTGAATTAATATTTTCTATATTTAAGGGATCTTTGGAAGAATAAACCAAAGTTCTGTTTAGAGAAAAACCTTGTTTTAAACTGCTTGTTTTAATTTGCTGCCTAAAATACTTGAAGGTGCTGAAGTATAAACTTTTTTACCCTACTGTATTTACCATAGAGCACTTCGTTAGGCTGACCTACAGCAGTTACAGACAGCTGATTTGACTTTTTCCACTTACTACAGTTTCAGTTGTGTTTTAGGATAAATTTGTACCTTGAGTAAATGTATGTTGCTTTGTAGTGAAGCCCTCATACGCAAGATGAGGATCTAACTGCATGAGCAGATTCTTAATTTTGGTAGATTAGCAGAGGACATGTTTATAGTTCAAAAAATAAAGAATTCAGAAGGCTGTATCTGGTTTGTGTTGACTATTTGGAACCCTACTTAAAAATTACTAATTTAATAATTCCACTTAGCAGCAGCTATTACCTGCATGAACTTTTACAGCATTACAGCTTTCTTAGGAATGTTCATATCCTGTATCGTGGCTTGGTTAGGCATTTCATATTATAACAACAGATTTGGAGGCTAGTTTTCATAGTGCTTGTGTTAGCTCTTTGAAAGTGCAGCAGGCTTTCTTTCTAAATCTCCTCTGAGACTCTTGTTTTGTGTGTAAGGTGACTCACTTTCTCTAGCACTAAAACTTCAGATGAGATACGTGTTGCTGGAAGTACTCAACGCTCAAACAGGTTGCAGCTACTGGAGTTGAGGAAAGACTTGAGCACCGCTATTTGTACCTGCTAACGCAGAATGTCACAAGAGTATGCTGGCGTATTCCCCATTTAATATATTATGAAGCTTCATAATATATTTGGTTGGAGGCTTTGGATGATGCCATAGAGCAGAAAACTCAACTATTTAAAATCTTATCATTAATGATCAGGGTGTTAAAGTAGCCACATTAGGTTGCACAGAGCTCAGTTTGCTGAGAATTAAAGGCATTCTTACCTGTTTTTCAGGCTATCTTGGTATTATTAGGAAATAATTCTTGTTACCCAAACTTTAAATGTTTCCATCTGTCCTCTGAAATTGAGCAGTAGCTAAAATAGGTATTTCCTGATGCACTGGTGCACATTGCCATTTTACATAATAGCTTAATTTTGTGCCTTTATGTATGACTGTTTGGTTGGTATCCTCTTACGCTAAGATGAGACTGCAGGTCTTTAGTTCATCAAATGAAGGTCCTGTTCATCATCACACTTGCTGATTATCTTGTTAATCCAGGGTGAGGCTGAAAGTATGATTTTCCATGGTTATTCTAGGTCCCAACTTCTGTTTAGGTGTGTTTGCCACATGTTTCCACGTTCACATGTTCAAAAAAGCTGACCGAAAGTTTCTGCATTGGCATAGCTACATACTGCCATCCCCTGAAAGATAGTTTTAAAATTAATCAACATTTTTAGTTTTTAAATTAATCAACTTTTTTTATATGCAATTACTTTTAACCATGGGTGCAGACAGTTGGCAGATCAGGCAGTCCAAATAGTTGGACCTCGTGTGTCAGGTTTATTATGCGCCAGACCAAGGCCACTGAGCACTGCTTCCAGTGTTTGGGAAGTGTACTCTTAGAGCTGTCAAATTTAAAGCAGGTTGGCATTAAGATGCAGATGCGCTTTGATCCTTAGGCTTCAGTTCACAGTTATATCTCAGCGCTTGGTTTGAATAGAAATCTTTTTACCTACCAGATTAGGAGTTGCCAGAGGATCTGATTGTCCCATCAATTTCAATCTAGTGTAATTCAGTAGGAATTTAAAGTTTTTCTCCTTGAACGGATGTCTCCTGCTTTCTTTGGGAAATGAATTCTGTCAGCTGGAAGTTCCTATTAACTCCTTCCTGCCAGCTGCCGTACCTTTGAATTGGAGACGTTTGTGAGTACAGAAGAGGAAACAAAAGCTTCAAGGGTCAGAAACTTTCTCTTATATTAAGCCTAAATCCGGGTAGTGGAAAAACATGCTAGGAATGAAGGAACAGGGACACCTAGCTTGTGGGTTTTGTGAAGAAGGAAAAAATCCGGTCGTTAAATTAGACCAGTTGATACTGTGTAATTCACCTGATATCCGTACAAAATTGTAAGGCTATACTGCTATTACACTTATATTTTTAATTATTCAACTTACAAAGCAATTAAGTGTTTAACTTCTTGTTAATGACTGGAGGCCTTAAACAATTTGTCATTTGCGTCGTTTCTTTAGCTTGAAAGGGGGATTTTTGTTGGTAGAGGAAATTTTACGTTAAATCTTGTCGTAAAAAACCAAACTTACCTGTAACCAAGTTGTTTGTTGACTATTACTAAAAATCTTGTTCTCAGGTCCTTTTTCTCTGTGTGCTCTGCTGATGTGAAAAGCTGGCTAAGATGGGGCAAGCAAAATTCATTCGTTAGCGGCTCTAACACATGAAGCACTTTTCTTGATCTTTGTATGACAGTATTAACACAGCCATTCATTGAATTTCTCCCCCAGAAAAAAACATTTTAGAAGCAAGAAACCTAATGCACTTCATATTTTGAATTTACGTTGTAGGTTTTGCAATGTAACCATCTTAGAGAAAAGAGTTAATTCTGCAATTATTTTTGTGAAGGATTTGTTGCTGCTGTTGCAATAGCTTTGTGCCTTTAATCCTTCAATATATATTTGTGTATTTAATTTAAAAATTCTGGTTGCTACCTACTCCTATTGTTGATTTACTGGCAAACACCTTGTCAACTTTAAATGCTTGGTTTTACTGTCCCCTCTTTTTCTCATTTAATAATGCTTACATAGCAGATTTGGAGTAAAAAATAGCATTTAGGTTTGTGGAAGTGTTGGGGGTGGGGGGGTGTTTTGATGGGGGAGGGTTGGTAAGGCAATTCTTCCTAGCTTTGTTTTTATCCTCTTCCCCCCGAAGCTATGTGGTTATCTCAGTAAACCAAAGGAATAGTAAATTTATGATGCTGTGTAATGTATTTTTACTGAAATATATTATAAGTTTTTAATGACATGATGTTTCCTCTGGTTTTTCATTTGCAGTTTGACTAGCTGGCACTTTGTCATACATCAGCACCTTTAACTTTTAGCTTGGGAACCCGCCTTGTTCTTTCTTCTTGGTGAATTGCTCAGAGTAAAACCAACATGATATTTTATCAGATGAAAACTATTGCTTCTGTTTTGCATAATAAAGTGTGCAAACCGGACCAATAAACCAGTTACATGCCTCTGTCCACTCGTTACTCTGTACTGCGGAATACAGCCTGCATAATTCTGTATTGCAAAGTGCTGCATTAAAATAGGAACTGAAAGGTATAAAACTTTTTATTTGTAGTGATCCGCAAATTGAAAAAAATTTTAAAAACAGTCAAACAGCTGGTTTTGAGTGCAAAGGTATCGGCAGCCGTTTGTGTGAGGGTCTGGGAATTACTCTTTTTCCCTGTGATTAAGAACTGTGTTACAGAGGTTCTTACTGCCTCCCCAGTAGCCTTACACCACCTCTCTTTCAGTATTGCAAATGCTGAGTATGCACTCGAATATCTTTGGAATATCGAACTAAGTATCAGAATCTAATTAACTTACCGCTGTCGGATGACTGTTATGATCAACTTGCTGTAGGAGATGTTTAATGTAATGCTTTGTCTATGTCAGCTGTAGCTAATACTGCAGTCATCGCCACTGAATTTGAGTTCTGCTTTTTTTCCGATTACAAACCACTGCAATGGGACTGCCTGCCAGAGAGCGAGGGTGGCCTGGTGTGGCTAAAACCACCGCTGATGCCCAAGTCCTAAGGCAGCCCTACCTGCTGCCTCCTTAAAACTCTTACTGAATACAGCGGGATGGCATCCTGCTTTAGGAAATAGGCTTGGTTTTTCTCATCCTGATTTTTGTGGCATCAGGAAATCCGACCAGCGACCCAGGCTAGCTCTGCCAGAGGGACCGTTGTGGATTGCTTGGTCATTTACTTGGAAATACTCTCACATGGGTGAAATCTTACCTCTGTTGAGGCAGAGTTGGATGTGCTCTGGCCTCGGGAAGGCAGTGGGACTGCTGAGGTCCAGCCTGCTTCTGGGGAGAACAGCTCATAGAATAGAATCATTAAGGTTGGAAAAGACCTCTCAGATCATCAAGTCCAACCATCAGCCCAACACCACCGTGGCCTCCTACACAAAGTTCCTTAGTGACAGGCTGGAAAGAAGCAGGTAATAGGTGTGGATGAGGAGAAATGTCCTCATTCTTCCTTTACATGCCAAACTACCAGCTTAGGTATTTTCCTATTTTTAGGTTTTTAACTGAAAAAGGCTTATGTGACTAGAAATGCTTCCATATCCATCAC
The DNA here is from genome assembly GCF_949628215.1 of Phalacrocorax aristotelis. NCBI lineage: Eukaryota > Metazoa > Chordata > Aves > Suliformes > Phalacrocoracidae > Phalacrocorax > Phalacrocorax aristotelis. The sequence goes on along the minus strand of NC_134280.1, from coordinate 3,212,780 downwards.
TTGCTTAGACTAGCCTGTGACTGTACCCGTCAGTGGTGTCCTCCGCCAGCTGCAGCTCTCTCTAGTTAGCTCTAACATCATCAACAGCCTCCCTGGAGGGCAGGTGTGTGCTTTCCTTATTATGCTTCTCCAGCCTAGATGAGGGCTGAGGAAATACACTGGGACGAGTTTTCCCCAGAGGAGACTCCATGGAGAGATACCAAAGAAATGGAGAATCACACGTGGAGGATGGACAGCAAGAGAGAGTTCAGCTGGTGTCGGGGTGAGATGTGCTGCCATGTTTGGGAGAGGACTTGGGCAGGAGGTGAAGAAGAGTTTCAGGACTCTGCTAAGGACAGGTTGTCTGCTCGGTATGTGTAAGGGTTTAGATCCAAGAGCAAAAGTGCGGTGAGGAGAGGAGAAGGTGGAGGAGCGAGAGGAGGAGTTGGTGAGAGAGTGCGGGAGCCAGCTTTCCAGCAAAAGGCCTGAAGGCATCACAGCTGCTTCTGCCAGAGCGAAGAAGGGGAGACTTGCAAGAGGGCTTGTGCTTTACTCCTGGGTCAGAAACAAACTGGAGGCACTGAGGTATACCCACCGAGCTCGGTGAGCTCTCTGGACATCCCTTCATCGCGTGCTCGAGAGCGTGGGCTTTGTGGCCTGTCCAGCACGATGTTCTGGGAGTCAGAAGCTGAAAGGGCTCTGGCAGGTTTGCAGTGCTGATTGCCGACCTGCCCCGCACAAACCTTTCTGAGGGCAGTCTGGGGTTTGCACTTCTATGAACAGCTTTCTCATTGACCTTAGGAGGCTTCTGTGCACTGTAGTCATAGGCTGTTGCCAAATCACTTTTTTATATATAAATGTTAAAGATTTTTGCTTTAGTATTAATCAGATTAAAAATGACGTTTTCCTCTCGCCAGCTTTCTATGCCTTTTTATTTGATTCTTGGATTAGGATTTTTTTATTATTTTGTGTAATTATATAATGTGCATATTGTATATTTATATAAAATATTATAGACATTGATATTTTTAGATTTTAGTACAGATTGGTGTTCAAAATGTGGTTTCAGGGAAAATCTGGCTCTGTCAAATTCTGCAGCAAGGATAATTATTTTTATGATCACAGCAGTGACCAGAACAATACATGATATATGTATCGATACTTGCCCAAGATCACCATAAAGCTTTCAGATGTGTTTACATACATTAAGACATCGTGAGGCCTTCTTTAGATGTGTTTATATATCAACTATTGTCTGAGGCATTTTTCTCATCTCTGGCCTTTTCACAAACTCGTAAGGCTTCAGAAAACCTTGCAAAAAAGAAGTGAGTTTCATTAGCCTTTTAAGAGCACGGGTGCTTTGGTTTTTTCCCCAATGACATTTGGAACGTTTGTCATTAAAGCAGCTTAGTATTATTTCATGTGTCTGTCTGGCCTTAATGCCTTGGTGCTACTTGCAGCAGGTGATATATATTTCCAAACATAAGAGGAATGTTTGATGATTTAGTACCGTGATACTTAGACATACCTTAAAAACAGACTTCATGGTATCTGTTGAAGCTTTCTGAAAAATCATTCGATCCTAGGCTAAATTATTAGAGAATTTTGATCTCTATCGACAAATAAATAAAATGGTTAAAATTATCAAACAGATTAAAATAGTAGGGCATTTTATATAAATATAGACTCAGTAGTGATCCAGTGTGAATTATGTTAAACTCAGTGGGAAACCATCTATTAACCTTAACAAGAATAGAATTAGAATTCCAGAAAGTGAATTCTGCTTTAGGAGTCCTGTGTCAGGGGATTATTAAAATACCATCCTGATGCTTTATGAATGAATTGGACAATTACTAGTTCTAATTAGTAGCAACATCCGTTTGAAAGAACTACTTAGAGGAACACAGTGATGAATATTCCTCCATGGTGAAGGAGGGAGGCAGCCTTCAGCGGGCAGCATGGTACGTGTTGCGTAGTGAAATGAAATTCCTTTGCTATTTAAATTTATTTTTAACTTTCTCAGCATTTCCAGTTTCAGGCGGGATACTTGCTGTAGAACACGCTGGCCAGGCTTTTCTGTAGCATAACAATATTGAACACCTTGTAAGGCACTGTGGAGATATTAAGTAATGAAATTTGTATATACGATGACTTTGGTTATCATTTTACTGGGAGATTAAGGCTCTCTCGCCATAGAGGGATGATGGAAGCAAAGAATATGGAAGGTGTGAATGCTACGGTGACGAAGTTGGTCACACCACTAAATAAGCAAAGAGTAAAATTCAGCATGTTAAAACCATTGGCTCTGCAGTCAGTGGTGGTGAAAACTACTCCCTGACCTCCCTTAAGGTAATTCCTCTTTAGAAAGGTTAGTGATGAGAAGACTGTGAAGCAACAGGCTTTCTTTCCCCGCTCCCCCTCCTTTTTTTTCTTAGCTTCTTTAAGAGTCTCCAGTTATCTCATCCTTGAGGATTAACAATGAAAAAAACATTTATATGTGATGGTGTTCGTGTACCTGGGTGAGGTGATTAATTTCTAGGTGAACTTCAGGTGTACAACATAATATTTCAGATTTAGGAGAAAACGGATGTCTCTGCCGCCAGCGTTGGTGGTCTGCACTCAGGCTACAAGAAGAACATCGTTGCAGAGATTCTGTGCTGGACGCCAGTCATTGAGTCCTCCTCCTGTCAACTGTGGTGGCAGCAGTTGGCCTGCATGAGAGCTAAAAATAATCAAGATTTGCCAGTTATGGAGGATTGTGCCAAGAATTTTTAAATAAGAAATGACATAGTTTAGAAAAGTTTATGTTATTTTCTTTGTGGAGGATTTAATTTTAAACAATGGCATAATATCATGTTTAAAAGAAGGTACTTTATTATGTGGTGATAAAGTATCATGAGGCAAAAATATAAACGGTTGGTGTGCTTGCTGCATTAAATTTCTTCTTTCCTAATGAGGTTGAGGCTTTGGGTAACAGTTTTGTCTTAAAGTCCTTTTCTTCTGCTTCTTACGCCGTTCGTATATTTATTCAAATATTTGTACAGTGCCTCAGCTGCTCATGCCATGTTCCTAGAGGAACGGAAAAGCTTACGATCTTGGTGTCAACACAAATATTTTTATATAAAACAATATGAATCATAACTGGTGGGTTCAGTTCGGCCTGATCTGTGAAAGAAGAGTTCCAGCACGGTGTGGAAGCACCTGAGCAGCTGGAGGGACAGCAGGAAAGCCGGGCAGGAGGAAAGGCTGGTTCAGCTGTCTTCAGGACAACATTTGTGCATCCTGCACCTCATCCATGTCAAGCATGACAAAAAGCATGTACATTAATGGAAACAAAATGCATATAAGATTTGTTATTGGCTTTTCAGCTATTTGTAAATATGCTTTTGAGACTCTGCTGCTGCAAGTCGTGTACGTTGCAAAGTACAGGGGAGGTTAGAAGTCATAATCTAGGACTACTGACCCCGCTGTCAAATTGTCTTTAGTGTGTCAAGATATGGTGCAACAACCAAATGAAGCCATGTAGAGATTCTTTCTTTTCATGTGTGGGAAAGAACAGGGGGCTGTGTGCATTTGCTGATAGCAGGAACAACATTCCTAGCAAAAGAGAGTTTGGTGGGGTTTTTTTGATCTAAAAAAAAAGAAAGGTGTGTGACTCTTGCAGAGTTTTGTCCTGGCTCGTTCTGTCAGTGGAGGCCATCTGAGTTTGCAGTTGGTCTGGTGGGGACCCCTGGGGTGGGAAGAGGATTGTTTCTCTCTCCTGTTGGCGTTATTTTATTAAATGTATTCACTTTGGGGTATTTGTATTTTGTATGCTAAGGCTTTACGGCAGCCGTAGAAATCAAGAAGAAAGTGGATTAACACCATCCTCCCCTCATAAGAATGGCTCTGGTACTGATAGCTGGCTCTTACACACCTTGTGAAATACTGCTGTGTTTCAGGTAGAGACAACTACAGAAAAATTCAGTTATTTGTTAGTTGACGGTAGTAATGACTAAATAAAGTTTTCTTTTTTACTAATTTGTTGTTTTGTACCTCTAACAACACTTGTTTAGGAAAAAAAGGAGGGGAAAAGACAGACTGGTATTATACAGAACTAAAATCACTTGTTTATCATCTCGGTTCTCATCAGTTTCACAGTTATCTCTATATTAAATTAAAGATCAGTGAAGGAGAAAAGTAGATTATATTTCCATTGTGAGCTAGAAAATAGAAACGCATGTACAACAGGTATGCAAAGTAGCTAATGGAAATAAATCACAAGTTTTTAAAATGCTGTGTTACAGGTGAATGAAAATAATTTTTAAATTACTCCTTAATTTTTAATTCTAAGATGTCTTCCACAAACCCAAAATGAATTGGAATGCATGATTATTGGAGGGACCCGTTAGTTTCCGTACCTTACAGGTCCAAATCTTGAGTATTAACTTCATGAAAATATCAAGAATGAGGAAGCAGAAAACATATTACTGTTTAATGTACAAAATACAGGCAAATGCTTGCCATAGCAACCAGCAGTTAGGTGAGACGAGTGCGATGGTACATGGGCCTGCACTGTGCTTACCTCTTTATTACCCAGGGTTGTACATGGGAGTGATTTTCTCTATAGTCAGAAACTGATCTATTTGTCAATTTGATTGTTTTCGTTCAGTTCTTAAATTGCTGGGTGAAGATTGCATGTATGCTGTTTCTGAATAGGAGTGTGCGCCTTTCCTGTCAAAACCGAGGCTTTTTGTAAAATAAAAGTCTTTTCATGGTTGTAAGATATATTATTAGTACTTGTCACTTTCTTTGTGAGAGTATCAGATATGCAGGATTTATAGGATTGAGACTATTGACTAAATTGATGTCTCTGATTTTCTCCTCTTGCAAATTAAAACTCCATTTCTTCTTTTTTTTTTTCCCTGTAACTGGCAACAGAAAAATAGATAGTATCCCTTCTCACATTTTCTCTGTTCAAAGCTACAGCCACTCAAATGACACCATTGCCAAATCTGTGAATAATGTTAGTATGTTAGCCTTGTAGCTATATATCACATACTTAAAACAAATATGTTAGTATGTTAGCCTTGTAGCTATATATCACATACGTAAAACAAATGTGTTAGTATGTTAACCTTAGAGCTATAGCTAATTTTTAAATTAGCTTCTCTGAAAGACCTGCCTGTTGTTGTTATATTTCTTCTAGCTTTCATGTTTTTCACTTGGTATATTGTGGTGTTAGGCAGTTAAAACGCATTTTGGAAGTCATATTAATATGGCCAACTTGTTGTGATACAAGAGAACAGCACACTTGGAAAAGGCCATATGTTCGTGCAAAGGTAGCCTTGTAAGGTAGGATATTTGCTTCTTGTTTTCCTATGTCATCTGTTACGTTTTAATTTCGTTTTCTCCAGGTACTGTGTCTAGCAAATATTCGGATAACAGATGTGAATTCTAATCAGTAAGGAAGCAAGATTATTCTTTCCACAGCTTTATGATGACTTTAGTCAGGTACTCAAGCCAGATTTTTTTTAGACATGCCTACCTGCTCTTTGGTATTATAACAGTTAAAATTGAGAATTAGGATCACACATTTTGAATATGTAGACAGCTAAATATTACTTTTATTTAAGCAATGAAATCTACTGACGTTCTCCTATGAAAACGGGAGATGAGAAGATACTTTCAATACCGCAGTGCTCTGCAACAAAAGAAATGAGCAAACTTACTGAGTTTCCCCAAGCACCTTGGACTGGCACGAGCCAAATGCACTGCTGCTCTTTCCACTTTGAGCTACTTGTTCCTGTACATGTGCTACTCCTTCCTAAGCATCTAGTCCAGCACAAGCATTCCTCCAGCCGCAGAGATCAGGGAACCGATCTAGGTTAAGACTAATCCAGCAGAAATACACAAATCGGCTCCCTGATCTGATTCACTGGACCAGCATTAGCCTCTGTGGAGGAGAGGGAGCAGCGGCCAACGGCAGCACCTGGCCTGGGGCAGGGGCAGCCTTTTAGCAGAGGGTTGAGTTGTGCCCTCCAACCTGAGTAAGGGGCTACACTTGGGGGATTCCCTCCTCAAGAATGGTCTCAAGTTCCAGGAAAATGAAGAAGGAGAGAAAAAGTCTGGCATCCCCATAGTTTTCAAGCTTTCTGCTGAGGAGCTAACACAGCCCTGATTTAAGCCAGGTCTTCAGGATTGATGGGGGTTCCAGGTCTGCATTGGGGAAACCTGAGAATCCTGTCATCCCTGTAGTTAGCCCAAGCATAGCCATCCAAAGATAGTTTCGCCAACTGTTTATGCTGCTTATAAGAATAAAATTAAATACAAGGCTCTGGTTAGGCTGAGTTCATGATTCTTCATCACGTGTTCAAGTCACAGAATTAGTCGTAGCTGTGTTTGTTTTAGGGGAAAAATCTATAGGCATTTAAGGGAAAAATGCCTACAAGTATAAATTCTACTTTCGGTGGTATCTAAACTACTTTGGGGCTTTTATGTTAATTTTTATATATATGTATATATGTATGTGTGTGAGTGTATATATACAGAGAGAGCTGTATATATAAATAAGCAAAACTGGGAATCTTTTTTACAGCTTTAGTTCTCTGAAATTTGATGGTAGGTCTTCTCAAGCATATCTCATTAAAAAGTCCTTTTATCCGTTCTCCAGCTGCGTGGGCTCTGTTTCTATAGCTTTAAATTCTGTAGGAGTGTAAAGCAGTGGAGGATATGGCCATATTGGACCCTCCCCTTGGACAGTAGGGTATTCTTCTGATTTTGTGGTTATGCTCAATGAAGAAAGAGACACCCTTCTAGAGGGCAGTTCAGAATACCGCTGTATTTAGGATCAGCTTAGATTAATTTATTTTAAATCACACTTTGGACTCTACCTTTCTTCAATTGACTACTGAGAGCGCCTAGGTAAACTCACCAGTTCTGTTCAATGTTTGCTTTTCTGAACGTGCCCGTGGTTTTTGTGTAGCAAAGCAGTCTGTTAGAGAAGCTGTGCGGTCTTTGTGAAGCGCAGGTATTGATAGCTTGTCTTTCTGCAAACCTTGTTTTAGTACACCATGTATTTTATTGCAGGAAGAAGAGGCTTTATCACAACAAAGCGGGCAAAGAAACATAAAGACGTAAAGAAATAGCACTTCTCTAATTTTTTCCAAAAGTTCACAGACCCACCAAAACCTGGTGGATTACCTCCACCAGTCCTCCAGATTTGAGGTAGGTGGATTTTTTCTTTGCCACTCTTTCTCTTTCTGTCATGTATATATGGATAGCAAATACAGTGATTTCAAATTTTGAAATAATTTCTTCTGTTCTCTTTGATGCGTCAGAAGATAACAGTGGGTTTCCAGTAGGCTGGTGCTACAGGCGGTGCTTTTATGTGGTGGTAATGTAGCACCACCACTAGAAGTTAATGATAGTGTGTTTATTTTTGGTATTATGGAATACGATGCATTACTAAATATTATTTTGTGTGACTTTTCCACCAACAAAATAAAAATAACAATTATTGCAAATAAAATCAGACAAAATCAGAATGGATGCTTGTAGGCATGTCTCTAAGCTTTTGCCATTTTTTTCTAGCACGGAGCCCACAGCTCTGATTTGGAATATACTCTCTTGGGGAGTATTTTTCAGTTATGCTACAGGGTAAATGGGAAGAATAACCTGAGAAACATCCAGTAATCAAGCTGATTGGTTTAGAAGAAATAAATTTTAAAGCTACCTGAAGAGAAAAGAGAACTGGCTGACTGCCATCTCCTTTCACTATTCATTTGTGACAGTGCACAGTTGAAAACTTACTGAGTTTGTTTCTGCTGCTAGAAGATGATTTTTTAGCATTTTTCTTTTTTTTTTCCTTATGAAAAATAGAGTATCTTTAATTTTAGATACATCGAATACCATAGTTGTAAGAATATTGTACATATCTTAAGAGATTAGATGGGGACAGGATTTTTTTAATCTGTTAGCACAGACTTGTTATGTAAATAGACCGCTCACAAAGAGAACGAGACAGCACATGCACTGCAAAAACAGATGTCTCTTCCCCAGAAATACATTCACCATTAGATTCCTGCAACTTGGTGAGAACTCGTTGGGAAGTTTATTGTAATGGATATGTATGCAATCGAAAAATAAACATATTGTAGTCACTGTGTAGGTCCTGCGTTTATCTCTGAATGATAAAATAAACTGGTCTTTTCACGCATGATGCAGTGCTATTTATTAACAGCTAGGACGGCCTGTGACGATCCCCTTCTTACATTGAAAAGCAGGCTTCAGGCGTAAAGTGCTTTTTTTCAATGTCCAGTGTCCATTTTTTTAAATGGGGGGGGGGGAATCCTTGGCAGTTGTTTTTTACAAATGCTTACTTTTAATTCTTCATCACAAAAACCGGTGGTTCCTAATAGGCAAAGAAAGATAGGAAGGCTGCTTAAAAGGAGAATGAGAACAAGACTTTCAGGAGGGGAAAAGCAATGCAGAGTCTATTGAATTAGCCACACAACTTCTCCTGGCTCACCATATAGGAGCCTTTTGATTATCACCAGTAGTCTATGCATCGTATTGATAAAACTGTTCTGTAGGTGGTCATCTCTCTCTGGTGCTAGTATTTTGATGCTAGTAAGTGTTTAAAAGGCATATGCATAATTAAGGTAATGTCTGCGTTTTCAGCAGAAACTTTAATTACATCTTTGCTTACACGTTTCCATTTCGATGTGCTCAGTATGGACAATTTCTATCATTAATTTATGTTTCCTATTTTATTTATATACTGTAAATTAAAAATCAGGTTATTTATTTGAAATCATTTTAATAAAGCTTTTCTGTAGATCTCTTGAGGCTTTTATTAGAAGCTGCTTTTACTGATGCTACTTCAATCTTTAGTACTGTCCACATGACCTAGTTATTTTAAGCCCTAGTATGACTTAGGTTTCATTCTTGGGCTGTTTCATCCATCTATTGAAATTGTTTCCAGTAAATTAGTTTTACAGTGTTTGCTGTGATTAGCATTATATGCTCAAGGGAAGTTCTTCATAAAAATGTCTCTTATCAATACCTTTCAATGTGTTTAAACATTAATAAATAATTTTATCTGAGGAATGTAATATCCATAGTGAAATTGCGATCTAAAATATATTTGTATGCAAATTCTTTAATGGTAGGTTATATCATCTTTCTATTTGTTTTGTTACTGTGAAGATAAGCTATGTTGTGAGGCCACGGATTCTTATTTATCTTTAATTTTATGAATATTCTATGTAAAAATGTTCATTCTTTGAAAGATTTCCCGCAGCTTATATACAGCAGAAACAAGTTTAAAACTTCCGTCATTTCTACAATTGAAGAAGAAATTCTGGTGTTTAAATTAGCCATTTACGTGTTAGATTTTAAGATCTAGAATTTCAGGAGTAATTTAGAAAACATTGGCATTCGGTTTTTTGATCGGCTGAAGCTAGCAGCCAAGGCCCGTTGGTAAGAGCCCAACCTCGTGAGTCCTGTGGATGCTTCACGGGAGAGGGTTCAGCATGTCTCAAACTCCATGAGATTCGTATCCTTTTCCTTTCCCCAGTGCGTCTGACTTTGTTGTGGGTAACTTTTACTGCAGCTCTGCCCACTGAACACCCCAATTCTTCACCTGTTAAAATGCAGTATTTTTTTTCAGTCATACATACTCAGTATTTAGAGCCCTATGACTCCTTGCATTTATAAACTCAGTTTTGTTTGTTCAGCAGTCTTTTAACACTTTCAACTAAGGGGATGAGGCTTTTTTTACCAATAGCAATAACATTAGTTTTGTTGTCATGTATGTATTATTATTTTTTATTGTAATCATTTCAATAACATCTACAGACTGGATGTACGTTGTTAGTATTCTAGATACATAAAAGCATTCAGTATGAAGAACAGGTAAGCCCTGTAGTGTTCAGAAGCATTAAACGTATAGTGCTTAAACATGGAAGCTGCCTGGTACCCCAGCCTTTAAGAAAATCTAAACATACATTCATCATTTTATAGGGGCGTGTCAAATATATATATATAATATATATTATATATATAAAATATATTTTTAATATATATATTTTTTATAGGGGCGTGTCAAAGTGTCATTGGTTGGGGAAGGATTTTAGTGAGTTAATAATTTTTCTTCTTAGTAGTTTGCATATGAAAAAACTGTTCGCTGAAAGGCTCTACTGGGTTGGTAAATGCAGTGTTAAACAGCCAAGACTCTTTGGCATCCATTTTTACAAAATGCTGTGCCTCAATTTTGCCCTTAAATTGGGAAGATGCTGATCAACTGGTAACTCAGGTAAATGAGTGGTACTAAAAAGTCAGTGAAAGTCAAACAGCGGGTCATCGCCAAGAAAGCAAAAAGGTTTTGCTTATAAAATTAACTAAGAGATTTTAATACTCTTAGCAAATACTGTGTTTGGTATTTGCAGCCAATGTACTTTATGTGACTTAATGTGCTTATACACAGTTTGTTTGGCTTATCTGAAATTTTTCATTCACGTTTTGTATCAGCGGGTTTTCTGTTGGGGAGAAGGTTTTAACAACCAAGACCTTTGCTATGCTGACACATGGCTTTAAAAGAGATTCCAAATAAGTGATCTGTAAATCAGAACAAATTCATCAGACTTCCTGTGGGATTCAGAAAGCATTGGTTGACTGTGTTGCATCTCTTTTAATTGAAGATTTATTTTAAAAAAAAAAAAAAAAAAGGTAAAATCCCCAGTAATTCTGAATGTGTTAAATGTGTATTTTTTTTATCCGTAACTGTGCCCTTACTGAGTCCTCAGACTTTCAGGTGTAATGTTTTAAAGGCCTACATTAACTCTTTTGGATATGCCTCTAACCTAGTAAGCTCCAATCCATTTCACCTCTAAAAGAACTAATTAATTGACTTTAAGTCCTGCAAAGACTGTTAACTCCTTTCCGTGTCACAGAAATTGAAACTGGCACGGTCAAAGCATAACTAACTCTGAGCCAGTGGAGGACTGCACCATTCTGATGGTGAATCTGAAGGAAAAGGCTCAATAACAGGCAGACGGTGTGGAATAACCTGGGTTCTGTTTCAGGTGGGGATTCACCGGTATCTCTGTACCTGGGCAAAGACTGATTTAGCAGCTCATGAGCAATGCTGGTGGAACCTTTTACATAGCCAAGGCCATTCGCAGAATTGTAACTCCTTAAAGCCTGGACTTCTTCCCTCTGTAGTTGAAGGTTTTTAGCATGCATCAGTACAGCTCAAGCTGTCTGAAGAAGTGACCTTTTTTGTATGCGTACTAGTTCCATCATAAAAAAAAAACCCTATACTCATTTTTATAGAAATCTACTCGCTCTTCTGGACAACGAATCACCATAATGTAGTAAAAGGTATCCTTTTTTTTTTTTTTTTCAGTTCCAGTCAGAGCATCCTCCCCTTCTTTAAAAACAAATATTATTGCAGTTTATACTACAAACTAATTGGATATGGGCTTACAAAGCAATCAAGAAAAGTGAAATAAAAACATTCGGCTCATTCTTTAATTTAAATAATGCAACTGTCTCAACAGATGTAACGTGGGGTGTGAGAGTTCCTCAGATGAGGGGTGTAGTAAGACAAGGAGCCAGCCTCAATGGACATAGCCCATTATCAAGATCTAAACAGGAGACTGTCTAAAGCAAAGCTGAAAGCGCATCAAGAATTTTAAGGAGCCTAAAGATCCCCAAGGTGACTAGAAGCAAGACCATGAGGAGTGATATAGGTAAGTATTCAGAAGTAAATCAGTGCATTTGTTAAGCTGAGAAACTTTTTATTTTATTTTGATAGTTTTATGCCGTGGTGGTGAAGTATGTTACAAAATGCATCCCAAGTAGTATAATACAAAAGATTTGAGCCAATGGTTAGAAGAAAAATCAGAAGAACAGCAGACATCTTCAACATCTAGTGGTGCTGAAGTAGAGAAGTAAACAATTTAGCAATTCATATCTTCGTACAAGATAGACAGTGCACCCATACGTGGACCTTTTTGATAACAGAACAAAGAAGAAAAAAAACATTCTTGACCTAGATTTAACAGATTGTATTGAAACAGCATGCGAAGCACAGTATTTTAATGGTAAGAAGATTACCGTTTTGTGACAGTGTGATTCATATGGAGTATTAGTCATAATTGGTAGTAATATATTTTGACATCATTAAACAATGGAACTCCAGTTATCTGTATCAGAAAATATGCAGCACCATTCTTGACCTAGATTATATTGTAGTAGCAAAGTGCAGCTGCCTTGCCCTGAGATGAAGCCAGAACTTTACAGTAAAATGTGAAATGAAATGCTTTTATTCTTATACATTTTCATAATCAAAATATAAGGTTATACCATGTCAACAACCAGCAGATGGAGAAAAAGAATGTCCTAGGAAGCTCAAAGAACACGCTAGGAAACAGAGCTATAAATACCAGGCTAATTCCATAGCTTTAAGATTTCTCCAAAGCTTTTTTAAATCCCTCCAGAAAAGACTGAAGAGATCCCTAATCTGAAGTGCCCCAGTTGAGGAAATGTGTAGGGTTTTATTTTTAAATAAAATTATGGTAATCTACAATAGATTGTTTGGGCATCCTAATGAGTCAGTGTAGTGTCTGTACTATATTTGCTGCATCAGAATAAGGTTTTTAAACACGCTGGTATGCTTTCATTCTTATCAGTACTTTCTTCTTCAGAGAAAATACAGAATTCTGTCTGATCACCTGATAGGTATAGTATTCCCACAGAATACTTGATGTTCACAGCTCATTTTGAATCTTTTTTTTTTAAAAGAGCTGTCCCTTTCAGTAGGGACAGCTAACAGAAGAGCAATCTTCTTTGGTAGGGTTTTATGAAAATTTGGAAGATCCTTTGATATTTCTCCCCCACCCACCCCCTCCCCCCCCCCCTTGCATTTGCAGATTGTACCTGTGGAACCTAACATTGTGGCTATATTTAGAAATATTTGGTTTTCCGGCTTCCATTCTTAATACTCTAAATTCCTGAAAGGAGGCTTTCAGATTTCATGATGTTCCAAGGAGGATGTTACTCTCATGTTGTAATCGAGTTTGTTGAACCTGCGATGTGAACAGGTTCTAAGACAAGTGTCTGTAAGAAAACCTGGATTATGAGATAAGTGAATTGTTTAGTTTGTAAGTGAAGGGATTCTTTTCTCTGTAATGTTGGATGAAAATATGTATATGGTTGTATTACAGAATCCCAGACTGGTGGGGGTGGGAAGGGCCCCCTGGAGCTCACCCCGTCCCACCCCTGCGTGAGCAGGCACACCCAGAGCAGGGGCACAGGGCCGCGTCCAGGCGGGGGGTGAATGTCTCCAGGGAAGGGACCCCACAGCCTCTCTGGGCAGCCTCTGCCCCTGCTCGGGCACCCGCACAGGGAAGGGGTTTGTCCTCGTGTTCAGGGGGAACTTCCCGTGTTCCAGCTTGTGCCCGTTGCCCCTTGGCCTGGCGTTGGGCACCACTGAAAAGAGCCCGGCCCCATCCTCCTGACACCCGCTCTTTAGATATTTATAGGCATTGATGAGATCCCCCCTCAGCCTTCTCCTCTTCAGGCTGAACAAGCCCAGGTCTCTCAGCCTTTCCTCACAAGGGAGATGCTCCAGTCCCCTGATCATCTTGGTAGCTCTCCCCTGGACTTGCTCAAGCAGTTCCACATCCTGCTTGAAGGATGTGTATTACTGAAGCACTATGTAATGTTTTCTGTTGAAGCTAGCAAGACCAGTAGCTGGGGATGTCATGAAGACAGAATTATCGTGTAACCATAGAGTGATATCTGTTAGAAGGGTTATCTGGAGGTTACACAGAATGGCCGAGGTTGAAAGGGACCTCTGGAGGTTATCTTGTCCAACCCCTCTGGTCAAGCAAGGTCACCAGGTTGCCCAGAACTGTGTCCAGGCAGTTCTTGAGTATGTCCACGGATGGAGACTCTCCAGGCAACCTGTGCCAGTAAAAAAGTGTTTGCTGAAGTTCAGACGGAACCTCCTGCATTTCCGTCTGTGCCTTCTAGCTCTTGCCCTGTTACTGGACACCACTGAAAAGAGCCTGCCCCCATCTTCTTTGCACTTCTCTTTCAGGTATTCATATGCATTGAAAAGATCCCGCCATACATCCTAATAGGTATTAAAAACTTTCCATGTTGCACATGTGCCTGCTGCTTGTCCTTTAACTGTGGACGTCAGAGGAGATTCTGGCTCCATCTTCTCCTTAACTACATGTTAGCTAGTTGAAGACAGAAGTAAGATCTCTCTTAAACCTTCTCTTCTTGAGCTTCTCCTTCCATAAGGGTCTCTTTGCTCCTTAAAAATATCTTACTTTCCGCAGTCATGTTTTGTGTGAGAAAATGCATTAAAAATAATACCTTTTCCAGAAACCTCTGAGCTTCTATTGCATGTTGCCTCGATAAGGGGAAGACAATTGGAGAGCTTTGGCAGGGGGCGGAGGGGAGGAAATGTCACAAATCTTCATTCCTAGAGCGCTGGAAATTTTTACGGTGTATAGTACGAGTGTCTGACACAGGACTTGGTACGTCTTCACTGTCAGCGAGACCTCAGGTAGAATGTATTTTGCAGTACTGGACACTGCCCTTTAAAGAAAATTTGTATCAGCCAGAAGAAGGCAAAGCAGAGCAACAAGCTAGTGACAGATTTAGAAAGCAGGACTGTTAAAGAACAGCTGAAAGGATTGGGTTTGTTTATTCTAGGAAAAAAAAGGGAACACTGTAGGATGGGCATAAGGCTTTAAAAAGATAAGAGGTTTTTAGAAAAGCAATGGTGGCAGTTGCTCTATCGATTTAAAAAAAAAAAAAAAAAAGGCAAGTTCAGTTTGCACAAAGGATAATTTAGGAGAGATGTGAAGAGAAAACAGTCCGAGCCTGTTTGTTTTACCTAATATCTGACTGCAAATATGAATGAAAGACTGGCATATTCACCTATAAATATCATGAAATCTGTGATAGGAAATTTTTTTTAAAAATGCATAAAGAAGCAGCTTTCAGAGACAATCTTAGTAATTTTGACCTTCCACCGCTGGCAGTGGGCTGAGCAGGTTGTTCTCCTGAGATCCCTCCTCAGATCCTCAGTTTCTGTAATTCTGTCAACTTAATTGTGGGATTAGCTTTGTTTCGTTTCCCTGCAAACTTTTTCTATTACTCATAAAATACTTCTGTTTAAGGTATGTGGTATTTAAAGTCTTCATGTGTGGCAGTTTTCATTACAAAAAAAAGAAGCAAAGGACCTTTTTTCTTAAATAAAAGGCTTTGGAATGCTTTGAAAAGCTATATTTTAAATGGAGTGAAATTCAGGTTCAGCAACCTTTGGAAGGTTGCCACCGATTTCCTCCAATTCAGAGTTCCATTGTGATGCTAGGCTGAAGTGTAACATAAGAAATACATACATGCATAACAAATGTGGGAAGCTGTTGTGCCTGTCTGTAGCTTGAATTTGTATTTTTTAGATTTTTCTGCCAAGAGTTTATGACATTTGTTCGTGGCAGTAATGGCTTTGTTTATGGTGGTTCTTTTGTGACAGAATATATTTGTGTTACTAAATGAAATTTGTTTGATCAAACTTTAAATACGTTGTGATGAGGAGCTGACTAAATGGTTCTTTGCCTACATTTTTTCTGATAGCTCGCTTATTTTGGAGCATGGTGCCAGGACATGCTAAATATCTGTGTTATGTCCCTATCGCCTGCTTTTCCAGAGACATTTTTCAAGCCTATTCAGATAATAAAGGACTGTATTGAGTTTTACAAAACACATTATCCTTCAACTGGAATGAAACTGTGTTTTCTAGGTTTTCATCTTTTTTTTGGAGCTTTGTTCGTAAACTCTTGGAGGTACCGCATCCTTGACGGGACACATGGTTTTAATTTCTGGGTGCCTGTGGTCCTTACTATTATTTTTGTTTTCTCTGCTTTGACGAGCTGGTGGAATTCTCTTCTACTTGTCAAGGCTTGAATGTGATTCACCCCTTTGTTTAGTCCCTTCTGAAGAGAATCAAACCTTTTTTTGCCTAGCTTAGCGTATGCTGTCTATTGCACATGCAGTAAAATCAGGTTATATAGTACATCAAGTGAGCAAAGCCATGGACACCTCGCAGGGCAGGGTTGAGCATCGTTACCGGGTACCATCTTGCTCTACATTAAACCTGATGCTGCCATGTTTGGATGGCAAAACACCTCCAAGGAAGAGTTTCACAACCCCTGTACTGAAGCAGAGAACAGAATGCTTTTTATTATCGTAAAACCAAATGTTTCATTTTCTAGGAGCCAGACTGCAGGCTTCACAGTTTATTGGACAACGAAATTTATCCTTATTAAGGTGTCAATGTGAATACATCTGATAATTGTCATATAAAAACTCAACCCTGAAATAGACAGGCACTAACATTTAGGTACTTAGCTCATTTTAGTAAGCTAAAAATACCTTGGCTTTCTAAGGAGTAAATCTCTGAGTGAAGGGAATGGGACAGCCACACAGGAGCAAGGTTTTTCACTCACAAAGCACAAAATCTTACTTGAAACTAGTGGCGTGGATAGTCGAGAACTTTATCGTCTTTGTTGCTGGAATACAGATTTAACTTTAGTAGAGTAGATTTTTTTTTAAAAAAGTTGTACATTAGCATTTTCTTAAATATTAGGTTGTTTTTTCTGTGCTCATGTTCTATGGAAATGAAGCATGTACAAAATAAGAAGTGAAAACAGGTATTTATTTCAGAGTTTCAAAGGAGAAATAATATTCTAAGGATCCCCTCTGGTTAAGTGTTTATAAATATGAAGAAATAATTAAGACTCATTTAATGCTGAAATCTTACCATTGTAAGTGGACTGTATCGCTTACTATTGCTTATCTTCTGTTTCAACTGATTCTTTGTTTTTCAGCTTGGAATGAACAAGATGCACATATCTGCCTTCAATCTAATGCTTAATGAGGAAAAAGGTCAGGTTTGGGTTCTTTTGTTTAATCCTACGCCCTACTGATAATTTGTATATTTAAAAGTACTTTATATTTGCATTACTTATTTCATGTATCTTAAAAAACCAAAAGTGAAGTCTTAATAGGAAGGGGAGGAAGGTTATTTTTAAATCGAATGGCATATTCATAAAACAGCTGACTCGGACCAGTGTAAGTAGAAAAAGAAGCACTAGAAGGAAGGGCCACGTATACAGATTTTCATAGAGGTTCATTTAAAAATTGTTAAACTTACAATTAATGGACCTCTTGTATATCAAGAAAGAAATAGTTGTCATAATTTTCATGGAATAAAAGCATTTTAAATTATTACCTTTTTTAAAAAAAATAATCCTTGAAATTCTGAGTCCTGCTCTAGAAAACAGAGAACTGTCTGTCGCTTAAATAAAACAGCAGGGATGAACTCTCCAAATACTTACACATTCAATTAGTGTATCACTGAAAGACAGTGAGTAATAATCTACTAGTGCTAGAGAGTCATCTGTCATATTGCACAGGTTTGTAGCATACCGGATTTCAAGAGGCAGCCCAAGCTCTCGAGCAGTATTACATTTGTGCCAGATAAGGCTGTAGAGTTTGCGTTAAGGTGTCTGAATAGCTGATTTTGATGGTAGGGGTTTTTTTTAATATCTTAAGAGTATTTTCATGAAGGAAATTGCTGAGTAGAGATACATCATTCAGTAAACAATTTAAAAAATAGCACTTGGAGAAAAATTCCCTGTGTCTAAAAATAGTAGAGTCATGTGACTTCTTACTTTGGCACAAAAGCATAATTTACAGGTTTAATTTGCAACCCTACTATGTTTCTGACATTCTTCCACAGAAACTGAATCTGAATTATTCAGATGATTTAAATATTGCTGTGCCCTGAACTCCAGGTGTCTAATACAAAGGAGGTGTATATAGTTTATTGAGGCCTCTGCATTTAAGATAGTATGATTTAAGATAGTATGCATTTAAGAGTATGATTTTCATTTTTACCATCCATTGCTTAATTTTTGATATCGCAGTGCACAGTTAATGGAGATGTGGGGCTAATCCGACAATTGTTATGCCAGCAGCTCGGGGCCTTTCACCATATTTCCAGCAATCTGTTTTTTTCCTTTTCTTAACTGAGTATCTAAAATCTAATTGAGTTTTCATGTTCAGGTTTTGAGACAGTCATATTTAAATATTCTTTTCGTTTAAAATTAACTTTTTTGTTTTCTCAAATTTATATTTCCCTAGTAACCAGTAAGTAGGTAATGTACAGCAAAGCTGTCAACTAGAACAGAACACTTACGAATAGTTATTACCTATTTATTTTCCATGTTTATTAGATACCTTAAGAACATTCTATATCAGATGTTCCTGAAATTCATATAGTCTTCATTATAAAGCTGTTACAAAAATATATTTAATAATTTCAGATTTTTGGAAGCCTGAAACATGAGAATTGAGAGTAGTTTGTTATTTGTTTATTCATGTGCTTGGATCTCCTTTTGAAGTAATTTTTACTTCGGTCTGAAGTTTTAAAATATTTCTAGCTAAATCATTTCCTAATAACCAGTATGTTGCTGCTAGAGTTTTAAGTTTCTGTTAATTTTAAGTGCCTTGTCACTTTTTTCTGACAAATGTGAATGTCTGCAGCGGTCATTTTCTAATAAATCTGTGTGTTAGGTTAGCAAGAGCGAACCTGCTGTGACAAAGCAGCTTTTCCTGTTTTAATATCCTCTTCTGTTGTGGCAGTTGGTGCTGGAAGGTCTGAATTCTCTCTCCTGTAGGTGCAGATTGCTTTATTTTCCTCCCACATTTTACAGTCATCTCTTTTTTTCTTGACATGGAGTCATGGTAACTTGCCCTGATAGACTCTTCTAGAGCTTGGTAGTTTGTTACAGAGCTAACAGAATCTCAGCTGGTGTACAAAAGCTTCAATATTATAACCATAAAAGACACCTGAAGCCACAAAGAATTAAAATCTACTCCTGCTCCTTCCAAAATACTAAATTCTGGAAAAGCATTACATAAACAGAATCAAAATACTTTAAGAATTGTGGATTTCTTATAGCAAGTTTTGGTGGAGACAGGAATTCTTATTCAAAGAAAGCCCAGAAAAAGCGGCCTTCCCAGTTGCAGAACCGATGACGTATCACCACTGCATGGTGAAGAAAAAAGAAAACGAAATGTAGGAAAGCTACACAGTAAAGAGTTCAAGTATATTTTTTCTTTATATTATAGAAAGCTTAGTCCTTTAAATCCTCAGCTAGGAACCTCACTATGCAAATCTCTGCTGTGTAATACTTTGACATGCTTTCTTCTTTCAGAAAATAAAAAAAATAACCAGTTTGTACAAGATTGTTTTAGCTTTATGCCTGCAGATTGAAACAAGAGCATTGAAAAGTAAATGTATGGGTGGCTTTTGGCCATTAAAAACGAGAGAAAGCATCCAAGTCCAGGTTTGCCTTTCCTAGATTTGTAGGTTGCTGAAGATGGGCATCGTATATTACACAAGTTCCTCACTTCCTTATACGAGTTCCCCTGAAGTGACAAAGTGGATGTAATAACACTTCTTCACTTCTTATTAACATATAGGTTAGTAATATTCTGTTTCATAATATTCCCCAAGAAAGGTTTTGGTAATGGTGACATGATTCTTATCTACAGAATAACTTGGTTGATTGAAATTGCATACCAAATATTAGTCTTAATTTTTTAAAAATCTGAGGGCTTACATTATTTTGACAGTAAAGTAGCCCTATCTCACACGCACACAGTTTTGACCTATTTCCCTTGTAAAGAAAAAATTAATGTGGTGGAAGGCCTGAAAGAGCATGATGACTCTGTTGTATTCGTGTAGGGACTCTTACTGGGTGACCATTGTATTTATTAAATTCTGACTGAGTAGACAGAGCTGAGGTTTAAAAAGAAAATCCTTTGTCTCCTGCCATCTTTGATTGTCATGTAGCTCAGCTTTGCTTTTTGTCCAGACCCTTTCAGAGGTGCTGTGTGTGTGCACACGTGCACGTGTGTACACAGAGGAGGTACTTCCTCCATCCTTTCACTGGAAGTGTGAACCTCAATTGCTCCCAGCTGTGGGAGTGACACAGATAGAGGTGTTAAAAGGCAGTCGTACTCCGAGAAAGTTTCAGGTTCGGGCACCATACGTACACTAAATAAAGGATGCTAAAAGGGTCACGTTCCTTCCCAGTTCAGCCATTGCCTTGGACAACTGTAACAACACAGTTAAATCTCCTGAATTGAGGAGCTCAATAAACTCTGCTTTTTACCTGCAGGAAGGATGTCGGATGTAAGGTTACAGCTTTTGGCATGCAGGTCCAAAATGCTCCAAGAGATGAGATTCATATTGCATGCTCTTAGTGATCAGCTAGAATCCGTGAACATATTCAGTCTTTCTCCATGAGAATCTTTTCCTTATTGTTTTATTAGTGTAGAGTCCTAAGTCGGAGGTCTGAAGTGACTGCTTTGATCATGTAGTCTGGCAGCATAGGAAACCAAATGATACAGGGTTGTGTCCATCCACATGCAGGTAAGCAAGGCTGGCTGAGCTGGGGCACGTCCAGTGGGCTACTGGTAAAGGTCACTGGCTGTGGTTGTAGAGAGAGGTACAGGGGCCTGGACTTTTGAAATGTTGGCTGTTTATGAGTTAATTCATCCAAATAGCTATCATTTAATAGAGTGGTTAAACTGGGGTCCTCCAATCCTAAAAGGTTCTACAGCATCGAAACTTGTATAAACTAGGAATACATAAGCCTTGTTACAGCATATAATAAAACTGTCCTTTATACAGTTCAAAATCATTTAATACCAAAGGTAGTTGGACTAGTATAAACTGGTTCGACACCAGGGCGATTTAAAATCTACATTTTAATTAATTCATTCAGTGCAGATCAATTTTCTGGTTGTTGCAATGTATTAATACTCTGTATTTATGAGTAAGATAAAGGTATCTTTCTCAACCCGAAGGCCAGGGTATAACATGTATACCTGGATACCAATACAATGAGATAAGGTTGAAGGAAGAAAGGCTTCCTTTAGACTTCAGACATGTTTGTTTGTTGACTCACTCGACTAAAAATAGGGCTTCATAAAGTATTCGTTACCAATCTGATTAGTCAAGAGAATGCTTCTTTTCAAAATGGAAAAGCATTCCCAAAAAGTAATGCAACACTTGTATCTAATTAGGTGATACAGGAGAATCCTAAGTAATTGCTTTGAAAGATTAATAATGTGCAAGCAATAACTAAACAAAACCTCATTTTAACTCTGCATGGCTTGAAAGTAATGCTTTTTAAGAAGCTAAAGCTCCTGTCAGCTCTAAAACCCCCAAGATTGTGATTTGAGGGTATTTCTGTTTCTCAGTGTATTTGGTAGGTTTTTCTGCGATAGAAAGGAAAGGCTGGGAAGTGAGGCTGCAACTTGTATCTATAAGCAGTGTTTCATGTACGTTCTAAGCATTTGCATAACTTTATACCAAAAATCTGGCCATTCTGTAAGTTAGCACCGGATTTTGTGCATCAGAGAGGCAGCCTCTGACCACAGACCTCTAAGCAGCCTTTCTCGGAGATACATGGAATTTTTAGGCATGCTTGAAAATTTATGTAAGAAAAAAGTAGTGGAGCATCTTTGCAATATTAGACTGTCAAAATTTGTCTTAACTGGCTTTATGTCCACTTACTAATAAAAGAAATGTTATCCTGGTATTCATATCATATGTAATAGATCTGAGGCCAGGCTATTAGTATCTCCTTAAAGCTTCTCCTTACTTTGTACCAAATTTTCTATTTCACTACTTGACTAAAAAAATTGTTAAAGTAAACATTAACAGCTGAGTGTGCAGAGAGGCTTCTTAAAACGCAACATGTCAAGAAGTGAGACAGTTGCATTAAAAATTGAAAGCATATTTTCAGCATATGAAAATTCAGGAGAGATTTTCCATGGGGGGAGGGGTTTGAGGGGGGCTAAAGGGGGGAAGCAATTCAGTGTAGTTTTGCATAGTTCTCCAATGAAATATTTTTAAGCATATTGTAATGAAACTGGACTGCAAAACAAATCTAAACAGCATGTCTTGGCGCACAGAAGAAAGAAGTAATTGATTTAGATGTGGAAAGTTGTGTTACTCGTGGTGAGATAACATGAGTTGTCTGGAGTTGTTACGAGATTACAGAGAAGAGGTATTTATTACATGGGTTGATGAAAATCAGGCCTTTGGATAGAATCCAGTGTCCAAAATACTTTGGATTTGGTCCAAAATCCAAATACTTTCTTACCCAATCCCAAGTACTTCAGTTCGAATACTTTGATGGAGACGGGGAAAATGGTACATCAAAAGGGGCGGGATTTTTCTGCCAGTGAGTTGGAAGATTCTGGGCTGGTAAGAAATGAAAAGGTTTGAGTAGTCAACTGGGTGCTCTGTGTCGGAGCATTCGTGGTCAGGCTGGTCCCTATTGGGATTTAAATGTCTTTTTTCAATCACAGAACAGTTGCCAAACATGACAGAGCGGTGCCACCATCCCGTCCATTCTCCCTTTAAACTTGCAGCTTCCCATCTAGGCTGCTTTATTGTATAAAATGTGTTATAAAACCAGCCTGTGCCAGCAGTAGAGTGAAAAAGAGCCAGACGCAGCCTGGTTTAAGTGACTCTCATCTTCTTTTTTTTCTCTGCTGTCTTCCTTAGCTCCGTTTTCTTTGTTTGGCTGATAACCGGTTATTGGGAAAATGCGATGGGTGTCCTTTGTTGAGCCAGATTTGAGAGGTTTAAGTCTCTCCAAGAGACCTGTACTACGCTTAACTTTTCTATGGTGTTATGCAGTTAAATAAAATAAGACTTATCAACTCTCACATGCAGTTTAGTGAAGGTTTTCTGTACCAAAACATTGATAGCAAGCTCTTATTTTACCATTCATGCCCGACAGAAATGTGCAGTGGTTACAGTACGTACCGGCTATTTTATTGCCTGCATTTTCTGGAAAGCTGCACAGAACTGGGCTAGTGTTTAGTGAAAAAAAAAAATATCTCAGTTCCACAAGAGTTTTCCTTTAAACACATAAAACATGGCTAGTTACACACTGATTAGCCGTGTGCTAAGCAGCTTCCGGGGAGCCTTAACCCCCGTTTCGGTAATTCATTGCACACAGGCACATCGGCGTGTCCTCACAGACCCCAACTTGCATATGAGCACAGTAAATTACAGGACAAAAGGTCAAACTTTGACGATGTGAACAGCATTGTTCGCTGTTTTCTGCGTAGGGTGAGTGTGGTGGCTGAAGTATTTTTGTCCTTGGGGTAGAATGGAAAATGGATCGTCATACCTGTGCTGCGATTCATTTTTATTTTTTACATCACTCAAATCCTTGTGTGTGTTTACAATTCTTTAGTCTCTAGTACTTCTCAGGAAAAAGCCATACAAACAATAAACTTTGACTGAAGCAGCCATTTTATTCCAATTCAACGAACTGAGTAAAAATTAAAATGTTTTCCACAGATGAAGCAGTTAAGTGAATTCTTTTGCCTCTTCTAGTACTCTTTCAAGCCATGTGCAGTACAGAAAAATGGTTTATCTGATTAGACGATGATGAGTATTATGGTGGTGATGGAATGGGATGTTAGCTGAGGCAGAGCATTGCAGAACCAGTAGAAATATAAGGTTACTTCAAAGTGGCTCTTGCTGCTTGTGCAAAAAAGAAATTGATGGCTATTATTTTCTCGTAATGGATCCAGTGCAATTGCCCTAAATAGCAACACGGGCCACAGCAAGACCGGGCGAAGAGATGAGCAACCTTCTCTGTGCTGTGCGCTTCCAGTATTTTAAATATGTCTTTCTCTGATCCTGAACTTACTGTGTTACAGAAAGTTAATTCTCATTAAAAATAATAGGGGAATTATTTACCTGTTTTAGCCTTACATGGGACCTGTAATAAAAATGCCAGTGCAACATTCAGCAATAAATAACGCTGAAACCTGAAGGCAAATTTTGCCTTGGTTTTGATGAACCATCATCTGCCACATTCTTAATTAGGATAAAACCCAGTCAAACACCAAAACTTCTCAACTGAAAACCTGAGAGAGTCTTGAACTGTCGCCAAGTGCTCTCCAAATCCTATTTCTGTGTACCAGATTTAGAGATTAAAGGATAGATTGTTTTCATATGAGAGACGGCAAGGTGTTTCATGTGACATTCACTCTGACCTTCGCTAGCTGGTAGCCGGTCACCCCTCCGCTGTCAGTGAGCAGGATCTCATCATAGTCTCCTCATCCCTTTCCCAGTTTTGGCTGGCCAAGGATTGCATCCTATTGGAGTGCTCCAGAGTACAGGAAAGTTGAAACAGATCCCTGCAAAACTGTGCCAGGCTCTTCTAGAAGGCTTCACCCTGCAGGAAATCGCACTCTTTATTCTGAAAATCGCATTCTATCCTTTGAATTTCAGCACCATAGTCAAGGGGGTATGTCCAGCTGGCTCCTTTCTAGGCCACATCCTTCGTGTAAATACCGTGGCTATTTTTTTCTTTATGAAGCATTTTGAACTTTACATTTAAAAGTAGCGCATCTAAAGAAAATGTACTGCATAAGTGTACTTAAGGGAATATTTTCGAGGACTGTATTTACGCCTCTGTAACCTTCCTTTAGTGGTCTTGAAGGAAGGAGCTGTTGTTACTGTTAAATACAGATGTAATGTGTTGTTGGTACTGTTGTTGCAGAAATGTTGTAGGATCCTAAGTCTTTCTGTTCCATTTCTATCTCAAAAAACCTTCTCTAATTAAAATGAGTCAGGCCTATAGTAACATTTACTAAGTTTTAAAATGTTAGCATAACATTAGTGTTAGGAATAAGGCAGGAATGACATGCAATTCCACAAAAAACCTGTTAGCATCATTACAACAATAGCAATCACTGCCATCTTACATTTGAGTTCTAGGATTGTTGTCATCTCTAACTTATTTACTATTTTAATCGCGTGTTCCATGTTTGTCTCACCTTAATAAAATGTCCAATCTTAAGAGTTAAGTCTTACCTGGCCGACTTAAAAAACTCTTTTGGGGGAATAACACAGCTATTCTGAACTTCTTTCATGAAGATTTGCTCATACAGTATAATCATCTGGGGGAAATTATTACTTACGATATTCAAATTGTTTCATAGGTATTCTGAGATCAGTGCATTGATGCTGGCTTTTCCCTTTTTATTATACAATTTTCCTGTAAGAAATGATTATTTTAATTTCGTCTAAATGCAGGGGTTTCCATTTTTATGGTTATTATCAACCCTAGAAGCAGCTTCCTTCACATTAAATTTGTTCAGTTTTATCAACAATTTTTAAAGGGCATTAATTAGTCATCTGTTGATAATTCTGAATAGAAGCATATGTGAAACTATTCAGTTAAAAGATACATCCCTTAATTCACCCAAACTGTACATTAACTCTTTAATCACAGTTGCACTCTCTTAGCTTTTAAGACGGAGCTCCGTTGCATCCACATATAAATAGAATATGCGAGCAGGATTATGTTTACCCTAAGCCTTATTCTGATGGTTCCATTGATATTAAAATTTTGATTCTAAGCTCTTTAAATGGATGCAGCTGTATACATCTTCATGTGTTACTGAACTGGGCTGAAAGACTTTAGAAGATGGCTCATGTGTTCTCTGTATCTGTATTTTTCAGGCTGTTTTATTGGAGCCAGGGAGTCATGAAAGAATCTCAAGAAGACAACTTGGATAACAAACGGAAGATAAAAAGAAAACAAAAAGAATGTGGCATATAAAGGGTATAATACCTGGAGGTATTAGATCTGACTCATATTTATAAAAATGAGACGAGCTTTCACAAAATACAAGTTATCTTAGACAGTCATCAAGCTTGGAGCCATGCTGTTGAACTAGAAATTCTCCTTTACCCCCTTCTCCTTTCTGACAGGTAACAAAGGATTGGTGAATTACGGTTTTCCCAAGTTGGAAGCACTAATTTTTATCTATATAGTTCATCCTTATGAATATATAAGGAGTTAAACTTTGCATATTTAATGTGGCTTATAATGGGAAACTGACTCATTAACAAAAATGGCCACTTTTAAGGACTTGGTTTCAAACTGAGCTGGAGCCTCCCAATGCACTTTGTACAATTTGGGGAAAAGTGTACTGCGTGGCCTTCTTTGGGAGGCCACGATGACATGTAGTAAAAGGATATCATCTTACTGTTGATATCTTTGAAGACTCATAAACAGAAACAGAAAAATGAATGGTGGAAAGGAGTGTGACGGAGGGGACACGGATGGAGGGCCACCAGCAGTGCAAGTTCCCGTTGGTTGGCAGCGACGGGTGGACCAAAGCGGAGTGCTCTATATCAGGTACGGTTGTCTGAGAGGGTTACCGCTTTTGTTTCGTGGTAGTTCTGCCAGAACGTGGGGTAAATTAGTGACTCAGCTAATCTTTTGTACTCAGAAATTCAAGGGCTCGTTCTTGTGGGAGCGCGAGATGGCTTTTTCTGCTGATATTAATGGAGTCCGCTTATGGCAGTGGTGCCGTTTGCATGCCCTTAACGTACTCTCAAATCTAATATTGCTTGGTCTTGAAAATTTGATAATCCTTACTATACATTTTGCTTTAGGCATGAATAGTTCTTTATTACTACTTATTGTCATATGGATTTTCAAGCTGAGCAGTAGCAGATTTAACCTTACTTAATATCTTTATTATTCAAACCTTTTACAATGAAACTATCCAGAGGTTTAGTTATATGCCACACCTGAGATGATGAGAAATCTCTGCTGTCTTTTGCCTGCTCCCAGGTGCGTAGGCACCAGCATGGGCTTTTTATAAGAGCCTTTGCTGCTCAAGTTCGAAGTGGTGCTTGGGGACGCAAACAGTTCATGGCAGGTAAGGTAGAGTGGGACTCGCTTATTCTGTCAGCAACAAGCCTTCAGGTCAGTTCATGCTGTGCCATGCAACTTTATCCTGACACTCTGTAGCTCTTCTTCCCAAAGTCTTTTCTGGATTTGTGTTCCAGATCTCCATTACACGTTTGTGTTTTACTTACTCTCTTTTGAAAGGAAATTTAAATGGTGTAACTACTTAGTAGCTGCAGAAAACATCAGGTTTTATATGCCCTGTGAAGGTTCTGTGTTTAGTATCACTGACATTCTCCAGCAAGATTTACTTCTACGGACTTCTCACATTTCTCATGTAGGTAAAACACAAGCCTAAATCCAAAGTTTTAGGTATTTCATTTGTTTATTTGGTTAGCTTATTGGATTCTTTTCCTTCACCCTGGAACGGTCACAAAGAAATGTATTGAAATTGCTATTAAATGAATGTGTTCATACAGACTACAAATTAAATGCTATTGGAAAGAAGATCAAAGTTAGCTTTAACAAAACATGGGTGCATCAGGTGCACATCACAGAAATCTAAATTATTATCAGTCTGTTACTTGCTTAATCTCCTTCCACTGCTCTGTGATTAAAATAACCACTTCTTCACAACATTTTATGTATCACCAATACAAAAGTCTTTCATGAGTCAAAGCATACTCCAATTTTACACTAAACTACCATAAAAGATCAAATGTATTCCAGGATTTCTTGTTTGTATTCCCAATTAGCAGAATCAAACAAAATCCATGTCAGTGATACGCGTGTCAAAGATAAATCGCCTTTCCCTTGTATTTCTCATTACAGCTATAATTTACTGGGCCTCTGCCTTAGTTAAAAATCAATGAGAAAGAAAAAGTTGCCGGTTGCGTGGGGTTTTTTTCCCTGTCATCTCTCTATCCAGGCGTCAGAACATATTATGCTTTGGTATTTCTATATACCTGATGACTTTACCTGCCTTTGAACTTCATTTTGTAGGGCTGTAAGAAGCAGGCTGCGAAGCTTGTGCTGCTTCTTCAAGCATGTGTCTTTCATGTTTATAAACTAGTAAATGTTGGTATAATTCTGACAGTTATTTGCTTTTCTGTCTTCTTTTTATATATGTCCTCTTTGTTCAGGGGGACTTTCTTAGTAGTTCTGTCCTGAATTGCCTTACACAAAACACTGTTTTTATTCTAGTTGACCCTATTAATCAAGCTTACCAGCTGCCTTTTTCAGCCTGGGGAGGCTTGTATTATTTCTGCCCTCTTCCCAAGTTTTGCCCGTGTATTTTTTTTTCTTCTCTCTAATCCCATGGTTAATTTTCTGATTGCCTTCTCTAAGCCATCCCGATGAAAGGGAAGACTAGACAACGCACTTGGTATAGCCCACGGCTCTCACATTCTTCTTTGGTGAAAGGCACAGGGTAGGACATGTTGGTTGGAAAGGAGGGAAGTCAAATAGTTCAGCCTCCTCTTGACGTGGCGTGTCCGCAGCACTCGCTCAGGTCAGCCCGTGGTTTCGCCAGCAGCATCTTCAAGGACTGACTTTCCACAACCTCCCTGGGTAACCTGCTCCAGTGCTGCACTGCTCTTTCAAAGGAACAACCACCCTGCAAATAGGCACAGCATTTATTGAGGGAATGAAAGGTCAAACAATATTGACTCAAAAGCTATCCAAGAGAAAATTAGTGTATATATTAAGCCCTGACATGATTTAACTAGAATAGATGATCCAAGCTAAATAAAGACTCATCGTATTTGTGCTTCCTTATAAAGCACACACACTTTTCTATCAACTGTCAACAGTTGCTTTGGATTAAATCTATTAACTAACTAGGTTTTACTACCTGTTAAAAGCAGTGAGCTGAGTCTCAGTGCTTTTCTTAGTAAAACAGTGCCGCTGCCTTAAAATAGGACCTAAATCTCTTCTTCAGCTAATTGTTCGTGAATAGTCATCAGTGGAATAAACTGAGAAAAGCTCTTTAATAACAGGACAGATTTCACAACTGTCAGTAACAGATCCTAATATACTTTATAATTTGCTCTTTCTTGATTTGCTGGGAGGCCTAAAACTTCTGGATGACCTCAGTGCTGAAAAAAACCCAGTAGTTTCCTACAAAGGAAGCTGTGGATTATCCTTTGCAGTGTAGAAGTGTGAGGAAATCTGTGCACACAGAAGATACTTGGCAGTTACATAGGTCTGCCCAGGAACAGGGCAGAAACAGAAAAATTGGGCCTTTTTTAAATTTTGTCGTCTCTTGCGGACAAATAACCATGCATGTGTGTGCGGCAGGGTTGCTGAACCCCACATGCCACGGATTCAGTGGGCTGAGCTGTGCACTCCTAGTAAGTGTGACTATCCAGACCTTACTTTACACCCACTGATCACCAGTGCAGTAAATATGTGCCTTACAGATCTGTTGCTTCCAGGCTCCAGTATCTCCTTGTGCCTGCACTGGATATGTGTGCCCAAATTTTCCAGACAAACAGCCTGCCAAGGAAGGTTATTTAAGATTACTTTATTGTAGAAATAGGGGAAAAAACGAGCTCTGATGGTATAGCTTTACTCTTGCTGCACAGCAAGCCTTTTTTACCAATGCAAATAAAATGGCATCCTGACTCCAGAGCGTATTCCCAGGGTTGCCATTTAATGCAAGCTTTTTAAGCGTCACAGAAAGCGTCCGCAGAGATTTTGCGCGTAGGTGGGATAGTGTAGAGCAAATGGCAATCTGAATGTCTCCCGTGGGAAGTATTGGTCTCGCCTGGGGCGAGCAGGTGCTCCTGTGCGCGTCGTCAGGACAGGTCAGGAAAGTCCAAAGCGAACGGCCAGTGCTGGAGGTGCGGAGCCGAAGCAGAGAGCGAGTGATGCTCACTGGGTTACAGTGTGGTAACGGTAGCATCATGGTTTAACCAGTCTGTAGCTGAAATTTAAATAAATACATAAAGAAATAAATGAAATGAGTAATTTCCCGCTGTTCCCCAAGTATTTCAATTTAAGACAGGGAATGTTTGGCTGAAGGCTTGGCTCTCTGACCTGTCACTTCGTACCTGTACTGTTATTTTTAGATTGCTCTTTTATCTTTCTTACCCTCAGAACTGTCACTGTTGCACATAGTTGACCTGGGCAGTTCTCCCTAAAATAATTATTTCAGGGCAAGTCTGGCAAATAAATGACTTATTTAAACTGTTACCGTAACTTTAAATGTCACTTGCAGATGTTACTTTATATATGACTTGGTTCTTGTGCAGAATTAGGTGTTTATTCATTGCGTTTTAAGTGCAAAAGTTTGTCATAGTTTAGAATTTTGACTCTTGGCTGTTTTCGTGTTACAAACTACTCCACTTCAGTTGTTTTAGTTAAATTAAGGGCTATTTACAGCTGCCATTAAGAACCAGTCTTTTAGCCAGTCCTCATAAATTATTGTATTATTTCCCTGACAAGCAGTTTAGATGGCTAAGTAATAAAGAGCAATCTGGAAGTTAGAGGCTTGTGACATGAGAACTTTTTTCATCTTATGAATTAGTGATTTTGCCGTAACAGAATTTCCAGTGTCCTATTTTTGGATATGGAGATAATGATTTTCTGGTGGGAGTTAGAGAAACCCGAGTGCAGTTTATCAGAAACTCACTGGACTGGTTTCTTGGTGTAATATTTCTCATTTTCAGTGAGAGGGTTGAAATTTTAGCTGAATGAAACCAAACTGTTTATGCAACTAAGAGACCTAGCCACAACAGTTCTGTTACTGTTCCCCCTTCTCTATGTGGGTTTTTTCATGCTTCTTGAAACACACTTTTGTGTTTTTTCTTTTTAAATTAGGTCCTGGTGCTAAAAACTAGATGACTGTCATGCCTGCATGGAACTGCAGTGATGTGGCGGAGGGGGAGGAGGTCCGTGGGGACTGCGCTCTGCCTGTGTTAAACTTTATAGGAGAGAGGAGGGAGAAAAGTAATCTTAGTGTTGTTAGGCAGTAGCTAAGGCTTTCAGGCAGGACTGTAATATTAATAGTAAATATCAATAGTCTCCATTAATTTCTTTTCTCTGCACTTGCGGTGTTTGTTTTTCTGTAATAAATCTTTCTCTTAAAAAAATTCCTTTGTCTATTTTTGATAAGTATCGTTCCAGTTCTTGACTAAAAGCAAGAAGTACTATGAAACAAAATACGTAGTCTTAGCTGTGTTATTTTAAACACTGTCTGTGTGAGCTGTTAGAATGGTAGATAGAAGTCATGACCTATCAAATAGCTTGTATTCATCATTTCTGTTCCTTTACAGTCCCAGTGGGTCTTTATTATCCTGCTTGGAGCAGGTGAAGACTTACTTGCTGACTGATGGAACATGCAAGTGTGGCCTAGAATGTCCTCTTGTTCTTCCCAAGGTAAAGAAAAGCATCATTTTTGATCTCTGTGCTATAATCCTTATCAGTTGTGTCAGCTAATATGCTGTACCATGACTTAATCTCTGTTCAGATTGTACATACAAAATGAGAGAAGTGGTATATACCCGTAGATTTACCAGAAAACACAGAATGGATCTCCCTTCTGCCTTTTCCCCTCACGGAAAAATCTGACTCGGGTTTTATGGTGTTTTAACATTTTCCTGTTAAATCAGAAACCTACCATTGACAGCGTCGTGTTAATATGTGAGAATCAGAACGAGACCCTGACTACCATGATAGCTTCAGTATCAGCTTCACAATTTTATTGTCTATACACAAACATACTGTTCTTCTTAATCATAGAGTAATCTCAGACCCACATGATTCTTTTTCCTTTTTGTCTCCCTACCCTTTATACTGAGGGGTGTTAAAGTTCTCTTGCTATTTATAAATATGTTCACTATTTGTAATTTCAAAACATACTGTAAAGATTATCTCTTGGGCAGCGTAGGAGCAGTCAGCTCTAAAGAACAGAGGCATGTGTAATTTTATGTAAATGTCTGGTTTAGGTATATTTGGTGAGTTTGCTGCCTATAGTAATTATTTTAAATGTTGGAATCTTTACTCTCAGGTCTTTAATTTTGATCCTGGAGCTACTGTGAAGCAGAGAACTGCTGAAGATGTTAAAGCGGACGAAGATGTCACCAAACTATGCATACATAAAAGGAAAATTATTGCTGTGGCTACACTTCATAAAAGCATGGAAGCACCACATCCTTCACTAGTTCTAACCAGTCCTGGTGGTGGAACAAGTAAGTAAAATCACGCAGAATCATTTAATTACTTGATATCAAGTATATGTAATTCCTATATAGAACCAGCCCCCAAAGTCTTGAATGTCTACAAGTGTAAGAGTAAACAGATTGAAGTTAAAAATGGAGGTAGTAATTAGAGAGATGTAGGTAGACAGAAACCGAGCCTAAAAAACAGGTCATCCGAAACTAAGAGCATGATTTTCTTGAAAAAGATATCAGATTGTTCTAGACAAAGAAAATACATTAGCTCTCATCTTTTGGAACTGTAGTAATATGTCTGATATTCTGTCACATGGGAAATTAGAGAAGCAGAATAAAGTGATTATAAAGGGATTAGAATGTGGCTAAGGACTTGGCTAAATGGGAAATTGTATTGCAAGGCAGAATATATAGCAAGAGAAGATCTCCACTGTAATTTCTCAAGGATTATTTTTGGGGACCAACCTGGATTAGCATTTTAATTATCCATATCAACAAAAAATGAGGTAATTTGTTGATGGATAAAGTTGACAGGTATTATCAAAACAGGGGAAGATCAAAACATGTTGAGAAAGTAGGAGATCATTGAGAGACCTGGAGTGAAAGAAAAGGTGTAGCAACAAATCCTGTTAATTGTAAGGTTATTCACCTGGGGACTAGTGAAAAAAGCTATTAGCTGTAAATTATTGAGAAAGAAGGCCTAGATGTAGTAGCTGATCAAAGATGCCTGTGAGCAGTACCAGATGGCGGTATGGGGCAGATCAATGTGGCTCTCAGAGAGAGAAGTACAAATGCCATTGTATGCTTACTGCCTTCCGGCGCCCCTGTTCTCGCTAGCGGTGCTCAAGCTGAACTAGAGCAGAGGATCTTCTTTTAGTGAACTGCGAAACCTCTTTCATGAAAGTCATCTAAAAGCGTTTGGCATGTTCAACCTGGCAAAATGGTGGCTCAAAGGAGGTACCGATGGCTGCCAATAAAGGCATCGGGAGAATCAGCACCAGGAAATAAAGCTACTTCAGCTAAAAGACAAAGTTAGCGCTGAAAGAAACAGCTACAGAAACAGTTGCATAGAAACTTAGACTGAAAATCAGCTACTTTCTACGGATTACAAGAAAAGCTTCTGAGGTAGTCCTACAAATCCAAATGATTAGGACAAAGGAGTGAAGCTTACTTTTAAGACAGAGCTCGCTAAGTTTATGGTTATATACTCTGGTGCCTGCAACTTCTGGGAGATGACCCTTGATAATCTGAGAGATCTTTTGCACCCCTATATTGCTGTAGTAATAGCTGGCTAATCGCTAACTGCTCTGTAGCTTGACTTCAAAGTGGAAAATTTCAAGAGTATAAAAACAAATAATACATTTCAGATGCGTAGACAATGCGAAGAGACCGGTGCTGTTCATAGTACTGATGCGCTGTTGCATTTTCAAATAGCTATTTATGATTTTAAAGCTTTGGTTAGGTTGTTTTTTACAATGTACTTGTTTTTTACAATGTACTTTTTTTTTAAACGAACAGTGCAATTTCCCAAATTACTGTGCATATTCCATATAAATTTTTTTGTGTTCTTTATTAGTAGTAATTAAATTACATCTCTGTTTTCAAAAAATCAGCAAAATGAAGGAGGTGAAACCAGCTAAATGTTAAAGACAGAAGTTGCATTTATGTGGTCTTGCCTTCTTTGCTGATCAGAATTTTGTGCACTAAGCGAAGAAGAAAATTTCCCAATAAATGGCCTTTTCCTTTATGCACATTTACATTTGACCATTTCCTTAAGTCCAGCGTTCAAGGTGAGGGTTCTTGTACATACTTCGTTTTGCAGTTCAGTCTTGAGATTTGTCCCCTAAGTGAGACTTTGGTTGTATTTTGGGTAATGTAATATGTTTGGTTTTGTGATGATGTGGCTGGTTGAGCAAATAGAATGAAGGCAGCAATGTCAGTGCTGTCTGTCTCCTACGGCCAGGCTGAAGGAAAGAATGGGATTGGGTTCTTGTGAGTAGAAGAATTTAAAGGCACCTCTGAGTTCATCTGCACATGGAACCTTTAGCTCATTACTCAAGTTTAAGTTTGCATATTCAGAGGCTGCATGCCAAAAACGCGTTCATTTGCCTTTACTGAGCTTGCACTGCAAGCTGGATTACAAATTCCCAGAGCAGCAAAACGCAGAAAGTCCGCCAGACTTGGAGCTGCTTGTGATGGTAAAAGTAAAGCACTTTAAAAAAGGGGGGGTTTAAATCAAACTGGTATTAGTGGGCAGAAAAGGAGAGTGGTTTTGTTCTTGTAGTAGGAAAGTCTAGTCTCAAAACTGGGGTTTACAGGAAATTTTTCCATTGTAGAAGGGTTCATATGTGTGCATATGCAAATATCCCCAGGGCCTTTATCCTGAAACCAACATATGAAGCAGATCCCCTTAAATTTAGCGTCTTTACCCCCAAGCAAAGCTTGTTGCAGAAGCTGCAGGAAAAGCCTTAATTCAGTAAAGTAACACAGGACGTGATATAATGTCCTCACCTTTTTAGCAAAGCAGTTCCCAGGAACAGATTAACTCAGAGGACTGGAACTCAGTGCCCTTGGTGCCAGCAAGTGATGCAGAGCAGCCAGAGAAGCTGCATCTTGCCTTGCGCGGCCATGGTGTCTTAGATCTCTGCAGTTAAGTGCTTTGCTGAATAGAAATCTGTGGCAAAGTCGTATGGCACGGCTCCCCATTCATCCTCGTCAGGGGCAGCGTTTGGGGCAGCACCCTTTTCTCTGTAGGGCATGGAGAAATTAGTCTAAACCCTTGTTGGGCTTTGTTCCTCCTGTACTCAATAGATGGTGCCAGAGGCTCCTTTTCCCTGGGACAGTGACAGCTTTGCTCCTCCTGCCAGCCCTTCTAGCTGTAGCCAAAGTGGTGATGCTGGAGGTTCAGGAATAGGACACTGGAGATGATGGTTAGAGGGAAAAGACAAAGGGGGAAAGAAAAAAAAACCTTTCAGGAATTGGTGTTTCAGAAGGACGGTGCTAAAATATATTTGTGTCTGTAGCAAGTGTGCTTGAAACCTGAGCAACACAAGTGTTGAAGTTGCCCCTATTTATGCAGTCTTTACGTGGGATATGGAGTTAAGGTCTGCACAACTGCTCTGTGTAGTAGGGTAGCGTGCGCCATTCCAGCAACTATTTGGTGATTCAGGTGTTATTTCTGTTGAGGCAAAAGTTTAGCCAAAAGGCTTTCTAGCTTCTATGAGTATTTTCACACACAGTAGTTTTGCACTGAGATGTGTGATATCAGATTGTAAAACAGTAACTCTTGTGTTTTTAATACCAGGTGCAACTCCAGTAGTTCCCACTCGAGCAGCAACTCCAAGATCAATGAGGAATAAATCACATGAAGGAATTACAAATTCTGTGATGCCAGAATGTAAGACTCCTTTCAAGTTGATGATAGGGGCATCTAATGCCATGGGTAGGCTTTATGTGCAAGAAATGGCTGGAAGCCAGCAACAAGAACTTCATTCTGTCTATCCTAGGCAGAGGTTGGGTAGCAATGAACTTGGACAGAAGTCTCCGTATCGTGGCAGTCATGGTGGGATGCCCAGTCCAGCTTCATCAGGATCACAGATATATGGAGATGGCTCAATCTCTCCTAGGACTGACCCACTTGGAAGCCCTGATGTTTTCACAAGGAACAACCCCAATTTTCATGGAGCACCCAACTCTAGTCCTATTCACATGAACAGGACACCTCTATCTCCACCATCAGTAATGCTACATGGTTCTCCCATACAGTCATCCTGTGCAATGGCTGGAAGGACTAATATACCTCTTTCCCCAACTTTGACCACAAAAAGCCCAGTAATGAAAAAACCCATGTGTAATTTTTCATCTGGTATGGAAATACCGCGAGCAATGTTTCACCATAAACCGCCCCAAGGTCCACCCCCGCCTCCTCCACCGCCTTCTTGTGCGCTTCAGAAAAAGCCATTAACATCAGAAAAGGATCCACTTGGCATACTTGACCCTATTCCTAGCAAACCAGTGAATCAGAATCCTGTTATCATTAACCCAACTACTTTCCATTCAAACGTCCACTCTCAGGTACCCGTGATGAATGTAAGCATGCCTCCTGCTGTCGTCCCTTTGCCAAGTAATCTTCCTTTGCCAACTGTAAAACCCGGTCATGTGAACCATGGAAGTCATGTTCAAAGAGTTCAGCATTCTGCTTCAACTTCCCTCTCTCCTTCACCAGTGACATCCCCAGTTCATATGATGGGATCCGGGATTGGAAGGATCGAGGCTTCTCCCCAAAGATCACGTTCTTCTTCCACGTCATCAGATCATGGAAATTTCCTGCTGCCTCCAGTAGGACCACAGTCATCCTGTAGCGGTATTAAAGTTCCTCCCAGGTCCCCAAGGTCAACGATAGGGTCACCGAGACCATCTATGCCATCCAGCCCTTCCACAAAGCATGATGGACTTAATCAATACAAGGACATCCCTAACCCATTGATTGCTGGAATGAGTAATGTATTGAATCCTCCAAACAATGCAGTTTTTTCTACTGCATCGGCTGGAAGTGGTTCCTTGAAGAGTCAGCCTGGTTTGCTGGGAATGCCTTTAAATCAGATCTTGAACCAGCACAATGCTGCCTCTTTTCCAGCAAGTAGTTTACTCTCAGCAGCAGCCAAAGCACAGCTAGCAAATCAAAATAAACTTGCTGGTAACAACAATAACAGCAGTAGCAATTCTGGACCTGTTGCCAGTGGTGGCAACAACGAAGGACATAGCA
Source organism: Phalacrocorax aristotelis (assembly GCF_949628215.1). Taxonomy (NCBI): domain Eukaryota; kingdom Metazoa; phylum Chordata; class Aves; order Suliformes; family Phalacrocoracidae; genus Phalacrocorax; species Phalacrocorax aristotelis. Next base: position 3,176,037 of record NC_134280.1, on the reverse strand, counting down.
CTTTAAATACCATGTTCCCTCCTGCTGCCAATGTGCTTCTACCAACAACCGAAGGGCAAAGTGGCCGAGCAGCACTGAGAGATAAATTGATGTCTCAGCAAAAAGATCCTCTGAGGAAAAGAAAGCAGCCGACTACCACGGTGTTGAGTTTGCTAAGACAGTCTCAGTTGGACAGTTCTGGAGTTTCCAAAGCCGGATCTGATTTGATCAGAAAGCAAAGCCAGAGCTCCTTTCCCATCAGTTCTATGTCCCAGCTACTTCAGTCCATGAGTTGTCAAAGCTCTCACATGAGCAGCAATAGTACCACCAGTTGTGGGAGCTCAAATACTGCTTTACCTTGCTCTGGTAACCAGATGCATTTTGCTGACGCCGGTGTGAACTCTGGCAGTCTCCAGAACTCACTGGCACAGAGTTTACCTTTGCGAGGGGACGGTGTGCACTGCCAGAACACAAACACTAACTTTGTCCACGGTACTAGCCCGGGCACAACCAACCATCTTGCAGGTTTAATAAATCAGATGCAGGCTAGCGGGAGCTGTGGGATGCTCAGTCAGTCAGGAATGGCTTTAGGAAATTCATTACATCCGAACCCATCTCAGTCGAGAATCCAGGCATCCTCCACTCCAGTGATACCAAACAGCATTGTTAGCAGCTGTAATCAAACAAGTCCTGAAGCAGGTACGTTTCCTTCTAAAAGGATACCCCTATGTTTGACTGCTTGGAAATATATGATGACTATTTTTTAATGGGTTCCTTTTACATACCTACTTTTTAAATTTGAGTTTACAGATATGAAAAGTCTGCCTATTTCATGCTGATATCCGGAAACTCAAAAATAAAACAAATGAGGGAAAAAAAACCAGCGGTAGACTAAAATATATCTCCCTTTTCCTGAACAAAATCATCTTGGCCTCCTGCCTATGACAGTTATTGCATTTATTAACTTCCGCACGCTCTGCATAAATAAAATCCATGCACTTTATACATACCCAGACCTCAGCTTTTGTCACTTGCCCAAATAAATTGGGAGTTTTTTGCAGCATGCCCTAGAATGCTATGGCTAGCCTGGCAGCGTATGACCAGGCTATACATGTGTTCCTTACTGCTTGCATTAAAGAGTTGGTCTTATCAGAGATTGGAAGAGATATTAGGAGGACAGAAGTTCACAAGATAACCCTGTGTTTGCCGTTATCATGATAATTTTACTAACCTGGTAATTAAATGGCTGAATAAACTGTATATTCAGTTGGAAGAGTGTAGAGAGATTTCCTGGTTTATTCATCAGTGAAGACTTGGAGAGGAAACAGGTATGCTCCTGTTACTACCTCTGTGCTGTTTAAAGATAAAAGGGAGACAGCTCAAAAATTTCTATTTCATTTAACTGCTACTGGTTGAACAAAGTATGCATTTTTGAAAGGTGGTGCTATGTTAATTTCTTAAGAAGCAGAAAGAAAACCTTCCATCTGATATTTCACTGTTTCAGCTTGGTTAAATTTCAAAGCGTGTGTTTGATACAATCATAGCTAAACTACATCAGGTCAAACGAAAGTGACTGTAAGCATCCAAGTGGTCTCTCTCATTAACCCAAGAAAGAACCCAATATGTATTCCTGAGCTTCCTTCAAGAGAGCTGTTTGCTCTTTAAAATACAGAACAGAATTATATACAAACCGAATTATATAAAAATAATTTTCTAATTTTATGCTGGTCACAGTTTCTGATGACTTTTAAAGGTTTCTCTCCATTCCTGGATAAAAAAGGCCTTTCTTGTTCCTTAGCTATTGGTGGTTTGTGTCGCAAGCAAGCAGCTATTAATCCTTGCATGGCTGTTTTGCCTTGTCATGCTGACAAAGAGGAGTATTTCCTGATATAGTCTGTCTCTTCTGAGACTTTGTACTCTCTTCTGAACAGAACAAAGGTCTGGTTTTGCCTTAGGAGCTTGCTTCCCTGTCCCGCTAAGCTTACTGCAAAATCCCTTTGGCAGGAACTCTTTAGGTTTCCGCCTCTGTGAGTTCAGTGGGGACCAGTGGTATGTGTGGGTTCTTCTGAATGGTCACTGTCCGCACAGCTGAAGAAAGCTGTGAGGTTATTGCAGCACTGGACTATGTTAACTTGCCTTCCAGAGAACAGAAAAGACTGAATGTTATGTGAGATAAGAACCTTTACACCAGCGGTTAATATCAAGGAGCTGAGCAGTAGTAACTCACCCCACGTCGGGTGAGGGTGGAAAAGGTTCAAGATTCCTGCAAAAAAGTCAGACTGGAACAGATTAACGTAAATTTTACGTGACATAAAAGTTATCGATAAAATGTTGCTTAAAGACCATTAAAGAGGGCTTCTAAGAACGAGAATCCAAGTTCATCCCCATGGGGGACCTTCTTGTGCCCGCTCCATCGCTTTGACCCAGCCATACACCACAGCGTGCCCCACTTTGGTGCGGGGGTGGCTGGGACCGCTCGTGAAGGCTGCCTTCGGGTTGATGGCACAGCTTGTCGTCATTCCTCTGGTAGTTAATCAGAGCCTTTGCTTGCATTGCCAGTCCTTGTCTTCAGGCAAGCCGAATTTCTTCCTGAGAAGGCAAAAGTTTATGTGAGGGAGAAGCAACAATAGTATCAGCTATCAAACTCCTGTGGGATGGCAGCGACAGAACAAATCTGTGCATGTGCCAAAGCCCCACAGAGAAAGGTTTCGACAGAAACAGCCAATTCAATTCTCATCGATAGAGGAGCAGTGATATGTATATAACCCCACCTGGGAGCTTCTGTTCTGCTGTGGTGTTTCTGCAGAATGGTATTTCTAATACCCTGGAGATAAGGGATGGAATTATAGGGATATAATTATAGGGCTTTAAACTGACACTTTTTTCCTTATCTAAATGATAAATGATATTTCTGTGTAGGCAAAGACTAGAAAGATTTGAATACATTCTGTTCCTCACTGCTGAAGGGGTTTGTTTCTGTAGTTTTGATGCTTGCAAAATACACACAACCTGCATTTAATCATTTTATTAAGTATCCTTGATGGCTAGAAGCTGGTTTTCGTCTTTAAGATGAAATTTCAGATTCTGTTATCTTAGTGTTATTCCCAGGGGCAAGGCTCTAAAACGGTGCATAAACCCTTATCCAGCCTCCTGCCTGAGTCATCACCGCAGCGTGGGGCTCAGGCGGGAGATGCAGATCTAATCCATAGCTGGGAAAATCCAGGTGGGGACGTTTTGTTGTATTTGCAGGAGAATGGAAGTGTTCTTTCCTTGAAAAAAGCATGAAATGTTGAGTATTTTGCATGAATAATAACTTTTAAAAACGGAAGTTAGTTACCAGCCTGCGTTCAGCCATGGAGACAAAACTGATAAGAGGTACGTTGTGGGTTATTGTGTACAGAGGCACAGAGAGTTGATAGTTTTGATGTCTGGAGCTGAGAGGTGCCAAACATGCCGCGTGACAGCGCGTTCAGGAGCAGTTCAGCTGAGCAGGATGTCTTCAGGAAACTCTTGTGTTCGTATTGGAGTTTGTGGCTCTTTTTTCTTTTTTTTTTTTTCTTTCTTTTTAAGTATTTTAATTGCTGAGTCTATTTTGTGTTTCTGTGCCAGCATTCAGAATAGCTGCTAATCAGAAAATAGTTCCTGAGAGAAAAAATACTGAGAGTCAACACAGTTAGATAGCTGGTTATTGCCTGAGCTTTTAATTATATTTTAATGACATGGACCACGTTCCATTATTCCAGCTTTTCTTCTTCCGCAGATAATATCTTTAGGTTCCAGGTAGTTTTCAGTATCAGTATGAGTGTGATGGAATTAAAAATGAATAAATACAAAAATAAAAAATTCTGTGTATGCAGTAGAAAGCTTTTGCAGTTTTCCAAGTTTGAGCCCTTGAAAACCAGTTACTCTCAATTAATTTTTATTAACAATTTCAGTCTCAGTTCTCGAATATTTGGGTTACAAACACTGTTCAGTAACAGCTGTCTTGCAGGAAGAGCTAGCAGCAGATCTGTATAGATTGTTTAGGGCTATTCCTTGGAAAACCGTCCATTTTCTGCCAGGAGACCAGGTTCTAGACTCACTTTTTCTAATGAGTGGTGTTAATAGTTCTGTTAACCTTTGACGCTGTGTTCCTCGTTAATCAAGCCCTCAGACTTCCAATATAAACTGAAGGTTTGGCAGCTTTAAGATTTCTTCGTTAAGCCACTTTGGCTCTCTTTGGATTTGTCTCTTCTTTTTGTAAAATGGGACCATGTCACTGCGTGATATGTTTTATCGTAGAGTCTAGCTCATTTTTTTTTTTTCTTGCTGTTAGAATGTGCCGTTAGTCCAGAAGTTCACAGCGGAGAAAATCTATATGTGTGTTGAACATTCAACGTGCAAATCCTGCTAAGAATGCAACACGCATAAGTGACGGCATTGATGGAACCAAGTGAAAAATTCTTGGGAGTAACAGCTATATACAGCTGATAAGGGAAGTCAAGGGAACTAATATAATAACCATAGCGAATAGAAATAAAGATGATAAGTTGTTTCAGATATCAGAACATCAGAAACTTGAGAAACTCTAGAAGTTTAGTAGCAACAAATAAAGGGCAGATTTGGCACACAAAGGCTACATCCCTCCCATAGACTCGGAACAGTAATTTTTACTGGAGAAATTTACCGAATAGAGAATAGTAAAATATAATGAAATAGGAGGAGCGCACAGGACCAATACTAATCAGTGAGAAGCTTCTGTCCCGCTCAAACATGGTTTATTTTAATATAGCCCAGTACAGCATCATATAATTGGGAATGGAACACTGTCTTGGGAAACAGTGACTCGAAGAAGGGGTTTAGGAGGCTTTGATTTATAGCCACAATGGGAACTGTCAGATCAGTGATGTGGCAGAAAAAAAGAAACTCCAGAAAACGCACAAAGAGAGAAGCCGGGCGAATCCTTGGAAACATAAAAAATGGGAATACGCAGTGGAACAGGGGATGCTCCTGGCTCTGTGTACACTTGAGAAAAGCAGAGCTGGGATGCTGTGTTCTGGCTAGCGGACACTCATGAAAGGTACAGAAATACCAGAGATTTCAAAGGAGGGCCACAAAATTGGTACGGGTGGTTGTCGATCAGAACTCGGGATGTAAGCCAGAGAGGCCAGGTCCGTACTCTTCGCTTACCGAAGATCCTGAAGTCAGGCTCACCTCCTGCACCGTGAGCTTGTGAGCAGGCTGGATGCCAGGGAGTTGAGCTGGATATGAAGTATTCCAGCGTTTGGGAATGCCCTGGAATCTGCACCTTCAAAAAAGTAGCCAAGGAATAGTATCTCTTCCTACAGGTATTTATACTTGGGCAGTATCTGAAAAGGTGGAGGGCTGAATGATTTTTACTTATTGGCAGACATTTGATGGCAACTTCCAGTGGCTGAAAGCTGGTAAATTCAGCATCAAAGAAACTAGTGGTCTCCTTTTTGTGAGAGTGCGAAACATTGAAGTACTCTGGCAGAGGACCTGTTGAGTATGTGAACAGAAAGAGTCTTAAAGAGACATCACCACCCAAATGTGCACCGGATGGTTCTGAACGATGATGGTGGTCGCTTCTGACCTCAGCATCTGCTCAGCTCCGTCCCCTCCTGCTGTCCCCCGGGCTGACCTGTGGGTGGCACGGGGAGCTGCACTGCTTTCACACTGGCGGCTCACAATACTCTCTGTGCTAACCTTTATAGTGCCTCATTATCAGGATTCAATCCCAGTATAAACAAAAGGACTCATGAAAGATTTTTTTTCTGCCAAACTGGGAGTTGGCTAGAGCTAGTCAAAGTGGAGCGGTCGGGGATTGCCTTCCCTTCACAGAATCAGAAACTATCTTGTTGATAGTCATACTACAGCTCAGATTAAATATCCCTTCAAATCAGTCTGGCCTTTGGTTTTTTTATTCTTCAGCAGCGTGGGGTGTGATCCTCGGGACGTGCCCCGCTGCTCTGCCGTTCGTAAAGTTTTGTTTTCTCTTGCTCTTTGCCTGTAGCACAAAGCTGTGTCTCCTGAGGAGTGAACTGCTTTAGTCTAAAGGATTTGTCCTTAGTCTAGGGGAGAAATGACTGCTCTGTGCCATGAACAGTATCACTTCACATTTCAGTTTCTGTGAACACGGGGTGGGGGAGTTTGGTAGTTTGGGATAAGTATTCTCGCTTCTGGGAGAGCTGTGAACATATATGCTTTAGATGGAAAGGAATGATACTGCAGTCGCATCCATATTTTGATGATGTGAGGAACCTAAAGCATGAATAAAAGGTTAAATGTACTGTTGGATGTAGTGGTAGTCATCAACATAATGTAGGCCCTTGCTTCTCCGAAAATGGTCTTTTCTATGTATCAAAGAAGATGGGGTATTTTAGAATATATCACATTAAATGTGTTAGAAGTGGCATATTCTAGTATTTGAGCCTCTGGATTTGCTCCCCAAAATTACCTTTATATATCATGGAATTGCAAAATCAGTAGAACTTTTTGACTTGAAATTCAGAAGAGTATCTAGCTGACATCCTTTATGGGGCTTGTTATGTCTGCGAAAAGTTTCTTATTCAACTTAAATAACCCCTAGACAGGATGCCAACCAGCTACTCTTCTAATTATAAAGCCAATTGAAATGTTCTCTTGATTTTGGGTTTTGGTGTTCACAGAAATGTACAGAGGGACTTTTCTCTGGTGGGGAGGTGGTGGCGAGGGGTATGATTATAGGTCATCACTGTTACTTAAAATCTGGCACTACTTTTCAACATTCTACCCTATTTTCCTTTGTTATTATTTTAGGGAGACAAAAGTGATTATTTTCCTATTCAACTGAAAATTGTAAAGAATGGGGGAAATGTTCTACATGAAGAATAAGATTTCCAAGTATTAGACATGTATGGTGGGTCAAGTCTGCTCCTTACCCTGCCATTGAAATGAATAATCTCATTTATTTGCTCTGTTTAACTCTTGATAGGAGATTTATGCACAAAACCACTCTCATTCTCTGAACATGAAGGAATGGCTGACTTAGGTATCAGCAATGTATTAAGTATAACTTAATTTTTAACTTGATAGCCTTTTATACCATCTGTGTAAACATACTTGCTACAAGGCTTACAATAGAGGAGAAATTTGGAAGTGGAATAGAGTTTATCTTTTCAAATTACCTCTATTTATGAATGTTTATTGTTAGCAAGTGGTAGCAAATTGGCAAAACTTAGGAATCAGCTCAATCTCTACTTAATTAACTCGGTTGTTTGGAACAGGGAGATGAAATGAGGAAGCCTTTAATTTTAGTAGAAGTGGAAAAAGGAAATGTAGGAATCATTTATTTATAGCTATATGAGACGTTGTGCGGGTTGAGTTTTGGTGAGTGGCGATCAGAAAAGGTAATAGTAACTGAGCGCTGGCGTGTTGAGGGTTATGACGGGATCACGTAGCGCTTCGCCCGCGTCCTGGGGCACGTGCTCCGAGTGCCAGGCTCTTTTGTGAAAGGTGTGCAGTTATACAGCGCTCAACGTTGCTACTGCATCCTTCATCCTTGTCTTTAAACTTGATACCTCAATGTATGTTAGCTGTGATCTGACCTCACCTGCTGTTTGGGGCCCTTCAGGCACTGCCGTACCCAGTTGGTGATTTGCAGTGGCGCTACCTCTGAGATAAATACCAAGATTAAAAGTTCAGCTCTGCTAAGCTCCGCTTACCAAGCACATCGCTTGCGTGGACACACAGCTTGGGTTTTTCTTGTGGTGTTTTGTTTTTTAGTGTTTTAATTTGCCAGTAGCTCACAGTCTTTTAGTTAACCAGACTCTTATCTGGTTAGGGCTTTAACTGGCATACATTTTTCTAGGAATTTATATTAATAAATTAGCAGATTTGTTAAAAAAAAAATAAAATATGCAGAACGATGAGTCTTATTTTATTAAAGATATGAATGTCAAGAAAAACTGAACTAATTACGTGAGGCTTGGCATACATATTTAGCTCTCCACATCTTACAAAAACACTCTTAAGCAGAACCAGTGGGCAACTCCAGAACTTGCTAGGGGGTGGAGTGGGGACTGCTGAAAGAAATAATGCTTTTTACTGAATTTTTAGTTTCCCAAATTTGCAGTTAAATGTTTTACCTCATCTGCAGTGCATCTCCCACAACTGTGAATGGGGGAATGATAAGAGGGTGACATCAGAGTAAGTGCCAACACCGAGTAAATACTGAAAGACTATTTCTGCATTTGTATGCTGTTGTCTTGACAGTTTTTTAACAGAAGACTGCTTCTGCTTTCTGTTAACAGCTAAGTGCATAAGAATACTTTTCCAAAGTAATTTTAAAAGCAGCAGTGATGGCAAAATGTAGAAGTCAGGAGAGACAGGGACAAGGAGAAAAGCCAAGACTGAAACTCAGGTGTTTTTTTTAAAAATGCCTAACTTTAAGGATTTCTGTTGTCCTAGAAACTGCTTTGGGCTTTTTGCCCTTGCCCCAAAATTTTGACAGACTCATTTTTGGCTGGGTCGCTTTTCAGAAGATGCAGAGACTGCATGCTCTAGTCCTTGCTGATTTTCATTCTTAAAATAATCAGTTAAAGCGAGAGTTTGAAAAACACTATTAAGTATGGGGCCAACCCTACAGCCGTTTTGTTTTAAGTAAAAAAACCAAATACGGCCATGCAGCGTTGTGCCGTTGGTAGTCAGAGTAATACGCTCAGCTGCTACAGTGAGAAGCGTGATATTATGGACAGGCAGTTAAATCTGTTTCACAGAAGAGCACGTTCTGTGTGGACGGAGTATTGTATATGACGGGAGTCCACGTTTTTAGCTGGTTGCACTGGCGTGAGAAGGATATTTTACTTCTTGGTCCATTGTTCGTGATTCCTCTGTTGTCCCAAGGGAGCGCGCAATCTCGATAAGAACAGCTGACAGTAGTTTGCGGTTAACTGCTGAATTATGGTTGCTTCGGAATTGAAAACACTATAATAAATGTGATACCAGATACATATCTTAAATGTTTTCCATTCCAAAAAGAAAATGGAGAATATAATTATAAAAATGTATAGCTCTTGGTTCTAAGTTTAGAGGTAAGTGATGGAATATGTAGTTAAAGCTAGAACACGTCTCAACTTTTTAAGGAGCATGAGGTCAGATCGCATCCATCAGCAATTACGCTTCTGTGCGAGTTAAGCCTCTTAAAATCACTAATTTAACAGTATTGCCACTGATGCAAACGGTGTGTTTGTATTTCTGAGTTGATGTTAAGTCTTATTTTATATTAGGATTGCAGTAGCTTCTGGAGGCCTCGAGCACGGGCTGGCGACCCTATGCGGTAGAGGTTGCACAAACCCTTTGAGATACAGTAGTGACTACAATGCCTAACTGATCTTTTGTACTTTCACACCTTCACCACCTCAGGGTAAGGTATGCAGCGAAACTTTCCTCTCTCCACTCTCGCTGGATCTTTTTGAAAGGATCTTGCAGATTTCTTCTGAAAAAGCTACCAACTTTTACCCTAGGAGAGGTTGTAAGAGGTGGTCGCTACATGACCAAGAAGTTGCATGTGAGCTTCTGACAAGGGCTTCAAAAACTTGAAATGTTCTATATTTAAAAAGCAATAAAGAAAAAATATTAAATAAAGCTAGCTGCATTTTTATTGAATACGCATAAAAGTAAGAATTGAGAAAGTGGTATGTATAACATGTTTTGTTTTCAACTCTTAAAATGTTTTAGATACTCATGCAAGTTCTGTACTTCTAGCTTCTTAAGTACTTAATACACCTGTCTTATCGGTTGTTTTTATTCTACAGATTCCAGCAATATATTGTTGAGACTATAGAAATATTAGACTACATAATGGATAGTTTCTTATAGAGAAATGCGTTGTAAAAAATTTTGATTGTATTTTTCTAATTGGTATATCTAACTGCAATTTTTAGGAAAATACATATATAGTTAACGTTCTTTAATTTGGTAGAAGTACTTTTAGTATCTATGAAGACTACAGTAGTTTGCTTTCGGTTTGAATTATCTGGTTTATAAGGAAGCCGAGCATTATTCACAGTATGTGAAATCATTACCGTTCCTGCATATGTTTATGCAGACGCAATTCTTCTTCCGCTGCAGAGATGTTACATGGGGTTTGACTCTTTACTTTTGTTTACTTTGAAATCAATACCTCATACCCCAACTCCGCTTTCCGAGGACAGCCACTGAAGCTCGCTGTCCAAGTCTTCATATTGTTCAAATCTTAATAGGGTTTAAAAACCAGGACTCAAAACAAGAAAGATCTCTGGCTATATCCTATAGCGTATATGTACATATGGGTTCCTCGCTTTTCATGGTAGGACAATGCTAAGGTATGAATGATAAATATCTTCCACTCTAATTGCTTTATTTTAAGTGAGCAGGGAGAGTAAATCTTCTCTAACACAAACTGGTTTCATAATACCCACTATTTTATTGCATCTGCTTAAGAATGCTTGTCAAGCAATACCTCAAAAAAAGGAACACAGATAAAATCCACACAGGAAGATAAACCTACTTTCAAAAGAAGAAAAAAAAAGCATACATAAAATACTATAGTAACGAAGAGGTAATTTTAAAAAAACGTGTATCCTATTCAATTTCCATTTATTTACTCCCAAAACATTTATTCAACCCTCCAAGAGAACAATAGATCTACTTCTTCAGTTTTCTGGATATTTCTTCTTCTCACTCTATTACAAAGACGGTTCCTTTTTCTCAACAACTACAAGAGAACTTTCGTCAGACGTCTGCGTCTGCAGGCACTGGAAGCCGGCATTTGTCTTAGGCTTTTATGGCTTCTAGTCTAACTCCTGCATCCTTTTTTCATTCTCCTTTTACTTTTAAGACCTTCTGATTATTAAGAACTGTTGTTTACTGAGCTAATATGTACGATGCCTTGGGTTTCCAGGATTCAAAATACCACGTTCCTATGAAACTTGGACTCAAACTTGTGATTTCCTTCTAGCTTTCAGCTCCCATTCACATTTCTCATCAAAAGCCTCCCAACTGTCATCTTGGAGCCTGGATACACTACTAACAAACCATGTCATGGTAGAGTTTTGGGTGAGCTAACGCACTGCCAAGAGTCTTCGGTGCTGCGGTGCATCTTCTTTTCTCCTGGCCATTGTCCTTCTCCAGGCCTGAAGGAAATGCAGGTGGTCCTGCTTTCCTTACAGCACTGCTGGCCAAGACAGCTTGTTTGCACAGGGATCCCTTTCCAGCTGACATCCACCATCTGGTTTCCAGTGTCGTCCTGCCCTCTTCTTAAATTCTAGTAAATACAATGTATGGGTCTAGATATCGCTTTGACTAAAAGACAGACCTCAAAGTACATCCAGAGTCAGTTCCAGGTCACTGCTGCTATGCTTTGGTGCTTCCGCCTGATTTGAAAGGACAGGCTTCTCATTAGGACTTTTTTCCCCTTGTACTCGCAGTGCAGCTTATACTGTTGCTTTGATGAGGCAAGGTACATTCTTCCGTGCTGTTTCAGAGAACTCTTCACGTGTTGACACTGCCGATGCAGGGCACCGCTTTCTTCTCATTGCACCTGGTCTCCTCCTGAGTCAAAAAGACAGGATTGCTCACGTTTGTCCTGGATCGTGGAGATTTTATTTTGAAGCTGGGGAAGGGCAGTTCAGAGGGCTCTCCAAGGGCTCTCATGGTCCTCCCAGAGGAAGATGGAATTCTGTGCCTTGTTCATGCAGCACTATCAATCACACTTACGGAAACTATACATGTTTTATAAAGGGGAACAAAATAATTCAGATTTTGCCATTTGGATTAGGGCCAAGCATTCAGAAGATGTCTAGCAGGACTATATATTGATGAGGATGGGTGCGCATGCATTTCTTCATCTGGAATATTGACTTGTTGGAGATGGTATTTTTGGAAGAGATCCAGAAATCATATGCTGGCAATTCAGTCTGTTGCTGGAGATAGATTTGTCCCAGAATGCAGTTGTAAATATTCTATTAGCTGATACCCGATTCAGGACTTCTCTTCACCAATTCCTATGATGTCTGTCTGTGAGGCAGGTTTAACAGAAGCTGGGGGAGAATATTTGCCGGTTTTTTCATTTTCCTGCTGAAGTCTGGCTGCTCATCACCTCTTCAACTCCCAAACTTCTCAAGTCTGGATTGAAATAAGGACACATTTTCTTCCTCCCACTCAGGATCCATCAAGATTCCCCCCTCTTCCCCCCCAGTAGCAACTAGTTAATTGCATAATTAAGCTGGAGAAAGGGAAGTGTTGAATGCGCTCTAGATCTCTCAGGTTAGATCTCCAGAAGCCGTGTTTGATGGGGGATAGAAGTCAGAGCGATCTTTGACAAAAACCTAGCAACAATTTTAAAAGTTGGAGATTTACTTCACACCAGATACTATTCTGTGTAGTCATTTACCTGAGTGGAATGGAAAATAGGATCATAAAGAAATTAAAAATAGAGATTAGCTCCACCTGAAAAGACCAAAATTAGGGTTTAGATTCATGAGAGGTCTATATACAGAAGAGTCTCCTCATGTCAGAATTAAAAATCAATCCATGTGCTGCTCAACACATAAATGTGATTTCTACTAGCGAGGGAAGTCTTTCTTAGCTACTGAGGAAAAGGCTTGTTTATCTGTCTTTCCCCTATTGCAGGAGTAAAGAGTTTCCAAAAAAATATTGCCTGAAACGAACTCATGCTTACAAAGTCCAGTGTATCAGACTATTCCTGCAGGTCGGGCTAAGCTGATGGTAGCCTGCTTTTATCTATATAACAGTAAGACTTTGTGTGGAAGGCAATTTACAAGTAGGAGGAATAGCCATCTGGAGATGTTCGGGTATTACCTGGTCCATCTTAAACTAGATTGCAACTAGAGAGACTAATGTTAAGTGTGTCTCAAAGTGCTGGGACAGATTTGCTTCAGTAAGCAATTTTTCAATCAGCATTATTTAAGAGGCCCTATGTATTTTTAAGTTGGTAGTCATCCATCTTGTGTCATTTGAGCGGTACAGCCGGTTCTTCTGTTAAAACCATACAGGAATTACTTTATCGTGATCTGCCTTAAATCTGTAGTCTGGTCTTTGGGACTTTTCCCAATATTTAAATCCTTGGAGTGCCAGTTCTGGATACTGATTTAAACAAAACAAAAAAAAAAAGTTGACATTTTCCCTTTTTTGTGAGCAAACAGGTGGTTAATAACGTGTATCACTGTGGGCTCTGTAACGTGCTGATCCATTACAGGCCTGGCATGAGGCTTTGAAACTATTATAAGTGCATGTATTGACTTTTCTCCGGTGAAACAAAAAGAGTTTGCCTGTAGCCACAAAGATTGTAAAGACTTCTCTATTACTTTTCTAACAATGCAGTTTAGAATATTTCAGAGATTAGTAAAAAAAGGAAGATGTGCGGTTATATTTTAGTTTTGGTTCTCTGGGATTTGTGGCATTGAATCTGAGTAGCCAGAGTTTATAGTTGTGTGTTAAAAATAAATAATCACCATGCACGTTGAATTTAATTTTATGTTATGCCGCTCATCCATATGAACCATGTTTTACTGTTGGCTTATTTACTTATTTACAAAAATAACAAAATACTAAAAGGACAAAAGAAGTGCGCACACATGAAAAATCTTTTTAACATGCCATCTCAGTAAGTCACGTACGCCTTGATGTGTAAACACGTGCTTGAGAGAATCTTTCTTTTTCCAGTTACATTCCATTTTGGAGGCATTGCCAGAGGCGGCTTCTCTCCAGAATTAGGTGACCGGTAGTAGGACAGATACATTGGCAGAAAACAAACTTAATTGCCATAGCAGTGGTTTTCATTCATCTCTACCAATAGGTTTCCTGTTACGGCTTCATCTTAGTTTTGAGTAATCTCTGAGCACCTTGTCTGGTTAGCAGCTTTTCATTGACTTGTACTGGGAAGGTGTCAATAATTTGGAAATCTGTGTTTCTGAGCTAGAAAGCTGGGGAGGGCGTGGGTGCCACTTGTTCGGGTCTACATGAGGCATTTGCCAGGCCTGGGGGTGTCAAGGTATAGAGCGTTTGCTTATTCCTGCCTAATCTGAAATGTTAAATACAAAACCATAAGTGGAAATCCAATGAGACGTATATTTTCAGTGCATGGCTGGTTTTTTTTCCTCAAGCGCTTATCTGGTTTTTTGTTCCAAACTGCTGCCTAGAGAAATGTACTTGTCATGAAATGGCTTTTATTGCTTTGTTAACGTATTTCTCATCACACCAGAATAGGATATCCTCTGCATTATGATTACAATTTGTTCTTACTTTATCTTTTGTTAATTTATTATTTAATTCCAGTACTGAAATGCGATAATGGTACCTGGGAGAGAGGGTGTGATCTTTCTTCTCTTGAGGTCAATGCAGTGCCTCATGTACTATGTTAATTTTGTACCTTTTTGAGTTGTCATAATGTTACAGTACTTAAAAAATGGTATTTTGAGTTACAAATGATGCAAAGCTTTCATTCAGTTCTTACCAGTTAACAGTGTAGTTGCATATCCCTTTTCAAATAGTATTTGTTTGGAAGAATGATAATTGATACTTTCTGATAATCAATACCGTCTGATCTCTATCATATGAGCTGCATTTGCAGGGCAGTTGAGAGTGGAAAATTATTTTATTGCGTCAAAACCACAGTTAAATATATTTATAATTATACAGGTTTGTATATATGCAGTATGTAATTTTAATACTGGAATGTTCTCCAGTGAATCACAATGAATAAAGTAGAAAGGCATAGTTCAAGGTAATTTCACTCGTTTTAATTCTCCTAGTCTCCTCTCATATGTTTTTTGTGTATGACCACTGTCAATTCCTGACTCTGCCTTAAGTAAAAGAGAATGAATAATTTATTTTATACTTCCACTTTGGTAAAGAGGTATAAAGAAAGCCAAATAAACTTCATTATTCTCTCACTCCTTCAGTGTCACCCCCTCATAGTAAATCTACCCAGCTGGTCTTTCTTTTCATGCCAAGCGATGGATATGACTAGGCCACCCCAATTATTTACTTTTTTTTCTTTATAAATTGTTGTGGAGGGTTTGCCTACCAACCTACATTGACCGTGATGTATTTTGCTCATTAGGTTTTATCATAGTCTTCATGATGACACGTAATCGTAACCATTGTATTTTTTCTTCAGGAGTCCAAAATAACGCTTTAAGTAATAATTCTCCAAAATCCCATTAATGAAGTAGAGCAGGAAATAAAAGAGCATAAGGCTCACATCTACATTTAGATCATGTATTCACACTCTTCCACACAATGTCGTTCATGTCTCCCATTGATCCTTCTTCCTAGTAGTTCATTTCGTACCGGTCCACGACTAACTGCATTAAGTCGTGGTTGCTTTTAGGTTTATGCTATTCAAAATATGGAAGGAATGAAATCCTGTTTTATTCCTACTCAGAGAAATTTAAGGGGAATAAAAGTGTATAGTTAAAAACTTTCTGATGAGATGTGGCACAGCACATAGTGTCTGAAGTAGCTGATAACAGATTCATTCCTATTTTAAAAGTACTGAAATCTGGATGCTCCAAACATTTTCTTTCCTGTGCACAGGTATCACACATTACTGTTTTGGATTAACCTAGTTAGTTTATAGCTTCGATGATGGTCTCCCAACAGGCAGTACTCTATTAATAGTTTTGTTCTTTTGCATTGCAGGGGGTTCAGGACCGTCGTCATCAATAGCCATAGCTGGCACCAGCCAACCTGCCATCACAAAGACAACATCTGTGCTTCAAGATGGTGTTATAGTCACTACTGCAGCTGGAAACCCACTTCAGAGCCAGCTGCCCATTGGGAGCGATTTCCCTTTTGCTGGCCACGAACACTCGCTTCATTTTCTGCAGAACAGCTCTTCAAACAACAATCTTCCACATTCTTTGAATCAAAACCTCCTCAATTCTCTACCTATCTCTTTGCCAGTGAATCAGCAACATCTCCTAAACCAGAATCTATTAAATATACTACAGCCTTCAGCAGGAGAAGGCAAGTCTGAGGTCAACCTCAACCCTTTAGGTTTTCTCAACCCGAATGTAAATGCTGCTTTAGCTTTTCTCTCCAGTGACGTGGATGGGCAGGTATTACAACCTGTTCATTTTCAGCTTCTAGCAACCCTCCTTCAGAACCAAGCCCAAGCAGCTGCCATGCTTCCCCTACCATCTTTCAATCTGACCATCTCAGATTTGTTGCAACAGCAAAATAACCCTTTACCCTCAGTAACACAGATGACAGCCCCACCTGACCATTTGCCAAGCAATCAGTCAGAAAGCAACAGGGTGGAGACCCTTTTAACCAACCCCCTGGGCAACCCTATACCAAGCTTTTCAGGCACTGACACTACTTCTAACCCCCTGCTCCTCCCAGCTGTCTCTGGGGCCTCAGCATTAATGGCCTTGAATCCCCAGCTGGTGGGAGGTGTCCTGAACTCTGCATCGGGCAACACCGCTAATCATCCAGAGGTTTCCATAGCCACCTCCTCCCAGGCAACCACTACCACAACCACTACATCATCAGCAGTGGCAGCACTGTCTGTCTCAACCCTGGGTGGTGGGACAGCAGTGGTGTCAATGGCAGAAACATTGCTGAACATATCTAATAATGCTGGGAATACATCTGGTCCAGCTAAACTCAACAATAACTCTGTGGTGCCACAGCTACTTAACCCTCTACTGGGGACAGGTCTGCTTGGTAAGTTCAATTTCTTCACAGATATAAAAGGAAAAAAAAAAAAGGAAGAGGGTTGGGGAGGGGGACTTTTGGATTCTAGGTTCTATTTTTAAAGACTCCACTTTATCATACTTTTTTTGTAAGGCTTTAGTTTGTTACAGCTTGTTTATTTCTATTGAGAAAAACATAACTGTTATTGTAAGAAATTTAAAATACGCTCTAATTTCATTCAGTAACATTTAATACTGGTTTTGGAAATTATTTTATATTCCAGTCTTAATTCTGATGCCACCTAGACCTACTATGTACACCTTAAAATTCTGTAAGCAATCGGACTTGTTTCATTTTTTTTAAGTAGTAAAAGCACAGGTGCATCTCCGGGATGCAGTGTTTCGTTTCAAGTGCGTGTGGCATCACAGGGTTAGTACGAGTAGCTGTGCAGTAGATGAAAAATGGCCAAGTGCCTTTTTCCAAATGAATCAAAAGTGCCAAAACTGTAAGCACACTCCCCGTACAGTAATCCGTAGAGCACTCGCAGCAGGTCCTCGCGCAAGTTCGAAGAGGAAGGTTGCCCTTCGAGCCCTTCAGCGTGTATTTACATTTCCTCGTTTCTCTGTTTTTATTACTCTAGCTTGTAGTTTAGCAACCCAGGGTATCTCACTTGACAAACACCTACATCCCAAAACAAGTGATTAAAAAGCCCTTAAATACAAGTTTTTTCTCCTCCATCTTTTGATGGTGTTTTACCAAGAATACGTAATAGAGTTAGTACTCCTGCTGTTTGCAATACGTAACCTGATAAATAGACTAGTAGGAGGAATTAAATAGTGGCAAAGAGCTGATAAGTATTTTAACTTAATACCTCATTCTTACCTACTAATGCCTATCGTGAGCTCAACCCTACTTTACATTTTCCACGTAAAATGCAGCTAACCAATGATCCTGCAAATGGCAATTTTAAGGAAAGCATGAGCTATTAATTAAAAACCAAAAAAGCACCTAGGAAATTGATATATTTTTAAGCTCTATTATTTCATAAAGTCAGGTTCAGCCAAATAAAGAAATAGTATTTGTTTCACTAGAATGAAAATTTTTATGTAAAGTGAGATTTTCCTGTAATACAAAATATTAATGCAGTTGTTTCTTTCGAATGTAAAAAAAAAAAATGAGCCCTTGCTCATTTGCAGTTAGCTCACGTTATTTTGTCATAGTTAATGAAAAGCTAGTTTTGTTGGGGGTTTTAAATTATTTTCTCTTTCTCTGTCTCCCCTCCTCCTCCTCCTCCCCCACACCACCCCAGTACTGTTTGAAGCAGTCAACTCTTTGGAAACTAAGAGTCGGATTCCGAGACACCGAATATCATAGAAGCTCATTCTGCCATACGTGGCTGGGTACCCTTCCAAAGGCAAAGGCAGTCGTGTCAGAAACCTTTAGAAAGAGTCCAGATAGACGTGACATGCAAAAGAAGTAATCCTGAAGAAATAACGGAATAAAGAGTAGGAGGCACATGCCTTGAGGATCATTCCGTAGAAGATTGAAGGGGAAGAGTGTTGTTTTACAGAGGCATTTGCTTAGCAGTCAGTTAAAATTTGAGTCAAGGAAATTCCTCCTGACTGTTGAAAACTATGCTGACTTATGTTTCCCTGTGTTTGAATTACAGGTGACATGTCATCTATAAACACTACTTTGAATAACCATCAGCTGAGTCATCTGCAGTCGCTATTAAACAACAATCAGATGTTTTCTTCAAATCAGCAGCAACAGCACCTTCTCCAGGGGTATCAGAACATGCAGGGCTTTCAAGGCCAGCCCCCAATTCCTGGCCCAGCTAACAACCCAAACCCCATGGCATGTCTGTTCCAAAATTTCCAGGTAGAAAGCAAAATGAAATCAATATTCAAACAAATGTGCAACTCTCAGTAGGTAAAATTATATCCTCCGTAGTTTGATTTTTTTTTTTTGCTGAGTGATTAAGACAATATGGTATATCCAGCTGCTTGCCTCTTCCTGTATTTTTTGGATTTGGCAAATCAGTAACATTTGTTACTGAAATTTTATACCTTCTTCCTTAGAAATTGGGTATAGTTTCTTTGGAAAGAGTTACGCTGCATGTATTGGAAAAAATATGCTATGTATGTTCTGACAGTTACTATACATTTTTAGCAAAACTATTTTCCATTCCGCAGAAATGATCATAAATTCCCATTTAGACCACCCTTAACAGTTCAGTGGTGAGAAATAAATATTGATACCTCTTTACAGTAATGAGAAACTTAATAAATGATTAGACGTGACCGTGTGTACCAGTCCTCTTGTATTCCTGCTGAAATTAAATGGAAGAGCTAGCTGTGATGTGGATTGTACAGACTGAAGAAAAAGGGCATTAGAATGAATATACACTGACAAACAGTGCAAAACCGGTACCTCCCTCCCTGCTATTCACCTAAACAGACGGTTCGTCATAATGCAGGTTGAACTATCGAACCAAGATCCTGACAGGGAGCATAGCAGCCAAAACAGGTAGTAAAACCAGAGTTAAAGTACGTATTTATTATAATTCAGTAATACCGTGGTTGCTGCAGAACTCGAGACGTGGAGACGGAGGCATGCAGATAGTGCCAGAAAGTGCTTTTACCCTTTAAGAAGGAAAAAGAAGCCGCGTCATTTTCTCAGTGGAGATGTTTCACTGCTGTTGCAAAATCACAGCCCTTTAACTGCCTATTATCTCGCTTTGGTTTTGTATGCATTTTAGTAGCTTTATCTCAGTGTTTTTTGCTTCAGATTCTCAGTTGTATAAATAGTAATGGTTAAGTATTTAAAGGAGCTTTTGCAAATATTTTACCCTCTTTTTTTACAATTTTTTGTTATAGCACTATTATTGACATCGTCTTCACTGCCTACGTATGTGACAGGAAGTATAAAAAGCACAGTTACTTTAATCTGAAGGTTACAGTTTACTGTGGCAGTGCCTGACATTACGGCTGCAGTGCAAAGGGATGCAGGCACGGTTTACGAGGGACTGAAGTAAAAAGAGATCCCACGAGAGACACGCATAACCGAAAGGGAAAAAATAGAAATCCTAGCCAATTCCAAAAGGACAGTGGTGGCCCACATTCCAGAGACTGAATGAGGAGCATAGAAGGAGCCCGGAACAGCTGATGGGGAGGCAGGAAGCAAAGTTAGGGTCTGGGGAGGAACGAAAGAGAATAGTTGAGAACAGAAATATTGAACTTGGTGGAGCTGCTGAGGACTTGAGAGAAAAAGGAGGGTGCTGTACTTCAATCAGAAGAAGAAAATCCCTGAAAAGACTCTGAAAGAGATGATAGCATAGTCTCAGCAGTGCGTGGCAGGTTGCATCATTTCATGCAAGGCGTGTGTTTTGATCCACGAGGCAAAGTCTAAAAGCCAGTGGTTTTGTTTTCCTCTAAATTATGCTTTTTTGCTTGTTTTCTATCTAGCATTAAACTTCATAACTGATGTATAACCAAACTAAAATTATGACTGTAACAAATAGTCACCCTGGCCGCCGTCCCAATTTTTTTAATTAAAATGAAATGAAGTTTGTCTGTTGAAATGGAACTTTAGGCAGAAGGGCAATGTCCACCTTTTTCTCTACTTTTTCCAGGTGAGAATGCAGGAAGATGCTGCTGTCCTAAACAAAAGAATGATCACTCAAATGGGAATGGCACCAGTTCCTGAGAGCTCCAACACTATGCTTCCTCCTTTCCAAGAAACATCGTGTGATTTGCAGCAAAGAACTGAACCATCTCTTGGACAACAGGCGAAGGATAACCTCAATGTCACTGCTCAGGGTGATACATCGGTGGACGCCATCTACAAAGCAGTTGTAGATGCTGCGAGCAAAGGAATGCAAGTAGTAATCACCACTGCCGTTAGCAGTACAACACAAATGAGTCCCATTCCAGCTTTGAGTGCCATGAGTGCCTTCACAGCCTCAATTGGTGACCCATTAAATCTTTCTAGTGCTGTCAGCGCAGTAATCCATGGAAGAAACATTGCCGTTTCTGATCATGAAGGTAGGATAAGGAACACTAGAGGAACACGAATACTGAAGAATTCAGAGCACGGTAAAAATTCAAGCGAAGGGGATGGGTATGAATATTACAAATCAACAAGTTGTAACACACCCAAAAAACAGTGGGAAGGGGAGCAAAGTCCCGTCAGTGAGATAAATAGATGGAAATGTGACGAGTTTCTAGACCACTCTGCCCATATCCATAGTAGTCCTTGTCACGAAAGGCCCAATAACATCTCCACGCTGCCATTATTACAAGGCGAGCAGCATCAGATACTGTTATCACAGCGAAACTGTCAGAGTGATAAAATGTTGGAGGAGAATTTCAGGTATAACAATTACAAAAGAACTATGATGAGTTTTAAGGAAAGACTGGAGAACACTGTGGAACGATGTGCACACATAAACGGAAATAGGCCTCAGCAGAACAGAGGATTTGGGGAGTTGCTGAACACTTCTAAACAAGACCTGATTCTGGAAGAGCAATCTCCAAGTTCCTCAAACAGCTTGGAAAGTTCGTTAGTTAAAGACTATATCCATTACAATGGAGATTTTAATGCCAAAAGCATTAATGGGTGTGTGCCTAGCCCTTCAGATGCTAAAAGCATCAGTAGTGAAGATGACCTAAGGAACCCAGACTCCCCTTCTTCCAATGAGCTGATACATTACAGGCCGAGGACGTTTAATGTTGGCGACTTGGTCTGGGGCCAAATCAAAGGACTGACTTCATGGCCTGGAAAACTAGTAAGAGAAGAAGACGTTCACAATTCATGTCAACAAAACGCTGAGGAGGGGAAGGTATATTTATATATATATGCACATATCTATCTATCTATATACACGTGTACCTATGCCCATACAAATGGTTTTCAAAACTATCTCGGTCCATTCTTTATTTTTTTCTTTGTCTCTTATTCTAGTAGTACAAATTGCTTTATTTCATAACTATAGCTTGCAGAACTGAATTTTTCCCATAGTTATCTAATGAGAAACGCCGATCAATGCCGTGAAAGAGATTATATTTTGGCCTGATGATGTTTTACAACGAATTTGTGTACAAAAGACTTGCTACACAAAAAATGTTAACAAAAAATTGTTTAACGTACACTGTGTGTTTAGCTGAACTTCTCTGGCTGTGTCCAAAGAAACCTATATGGAGATATCTTAAAAGTGTTGAAAACTGTTAAGTCTGTAATAAGTAAATCTTGCTGATTGACACGTACGCTCTTTAAGAGGAAATGGATGCGCATTTTCGCCTTGAAAGGAGGTTATAACCATCTTTTAATAGCAAGGGAAGCATTCTAGTTTGCTCTTTAATACTAATAATCTTTTTTTTTTGTCGACAAATCATATGCTTGTTGGGGAATATACAGAAAATACATTTATCAAGGAGTTATTGGTTATTTTATTATGACAAATATTTCAAATTCTGGTCTGCGCTGCTTGTAAAACATTATATTTTTGCAGTTCTTACCAAATATTTCACATCTTCCATATATAAATATTTTTAAGAGCCATTTTGTAAAATGCAAATTCTAAAACTATGTAAGCAGAAAGCGAAGATCTAATGAAATAACGTTTTACCTCTGACACAAAGAAATCAAACCACTTAATTATGTCTTTTGTCCCCGTGTACCTGCCTGGTGCATTGCACGGCAGCAGTCCTAAGAACATAAGAACGGTGATAGTGGCTTGGACCAAAGATCCCCGTTCCCCCAAATTTGGCCAACAGCAGATATCCAGAGGAGAGGGAGTACAAGAACATGGTGAGGGGTGCCTCTTCACCAACAGCCTCTGACTCCCACCAGCCCATAGCTCAGGAACTTCTGGAGCTGGAACTGGTGTATCTCTAGTGTAGCCACTGCTGGCCTTCCTGCAGGCCGCTGTCGCAGTTCACCGAGGTTGATAGGCAAATGTAATTCCCCCAGACAGTCCATCAGGTCTTTGAGGAATTGGTGCTATAAATAACCGGGGTGATGTTTGGCCAGCAATGGTTTCAACCCTAGTTTGGGAGAACTTTAGTCTCTCTTTACAGGTGGCTTCTGTGTTGAACTCCTCAGCCATAAAGGTTTCAAAGAGCTCCCACCTGCAAACACTGAACAAAAGTATTTGCTTTTCAGAGAAATCAACATGCTTTAGTAACAATATTTGAATGCTTAAGAGCTCATTCCATATAAAGGTTAGATCCTGAAGTTACAAGTCAGTTTATAAAGTACAGGCAATCGGGACAGACCACAAACTAGAATTATGAATACAGTAATTGCACTGCACTGTCCAGGTATGCATTTGTATATTAACTTCACAAAATTGTGCGTCCATGACTGTTCTGATATATTTGAAGAGCTGATTTTTTTATAACTTTTGTAAAAAGGTGAATTTTTCATTTTCATTTGCATTCCTCAGCAGTTTTTTAAGTTTACTCCCCAATTTGTGGATACCAGAACGTATAGTTGCTTTTGTGTGAACCTGCCTTCATTAATTTTGTGTCTCCTACGTGCATTGTATAAGCATTGTGTAATATTATCTTCAGCGGCACAGATTTTATTGTATACTGAAGCACGAGCAACAGGGAAGCAAACTATGGAAGAGCGTAGTGCTGCGCGTGCAGTACTGTCAAGGTACTTGTGGAGGCAGCAAGAGAGGCCGTTTCAAGTTCTTCATCAGGATGTCCCACGGAGTGGATCACCTCTCACATCAGGCGGCCTTTAACTTATTATTAATAATTCTAAATTTAAAAAAAAAAAAAAAAAAGCCTAATTTTCTCCAACAAGTAGTACAGAGTGAATGACCGTTCCAAAGGTCAGGAGTTGAGGTTGAAAGGTGGGATGCAGGGGAATACGAAAGAGGTGAAAATGTGCATGTGCTGTATAATAGTTCTCTTTCTAGTTGAAAATAAGCAGGAACCCCCATGCACAGTGGCAATCTGTACACGTACTCAAACTCTCCTGTAACATGTTGTACAGCTGCACTCTTCCAGTGTTTGGGCAGCCGGGTCTGAAGAAAAATCAAAACAAAACAAAACAAAAAAACACCTTGAAAACCGAAAACAACTAACCTTGAAAATGAAATGGTCTTCAGAAATTCTGCACTTCAGAAAATCGGGGAAGGTTACGATTCATGGTGGGAGTCACCAGCAGCAGTTCTGAAAATGGTATTTTCTGCAGAGCTTCCTTAAAATGTCTTTTAAAGTATTTGTATAATCAAATGTTAACCTCCTGTATTGTAACACTAGTTCTGCTGTGCTGTTGGGATCTCATGGTGCTTTGTATATTCTCTGTTCCTTATATCGTACGTCATTTGATTTTTTGTTTCCATTTAAAAGACTTTGTGTATTAAATGTGATAACACATCTGCTTGAAGAGCAGCTAGAATGGTGTTCCCCTACCAGGAGAAGGGAGGAGTGTCGCACCTTTGTTTCCTAATGAACGCTTGCTTTTTGGCTATTGGAAAATTAAAGAGGAACCCAAGGGAAGTGCAGCAGTAGCAGCAGAAATTTCTGAGAAAGAAAGAATCAAGCCTTGAAGCTACACACATCCTAAAGCGGGGGATGTGTATTTCATAAAGTAATTAATTTGGTTATTATCCAAATCAGATCATCTAAACAGGAGCAAGGCTTTGACAGCACCAATGTGAAAGCCAAAGGGTTTGTGTGAGCGGTGGTTGCCCGTTGTTAGTGCGTTGCACAGTCGTTCTTACGGGGCAAGCATTGTTCTCGATAGGGCCTTCCGTCAGTCAAACTCGGTTTTTTTGAACTCAGATTTTATAGGTCTAGAGATAATAATAGGTGTGATTTATCAGTGTCCTGAAAATGCCATTTGTATGTATTATTTAGTGTTGTAATGGCTTATTGTAAATGAAGGCATATGATGTTATTAATTCAAATACATCTGGTAGAGTTACTTCTAATACCATGTTACGTTAGCAATTTGATACTACTTCTTCAAAAAACTGCCAGTGGGTTTTTTACTGTTCTTCCATGGCAAAATTCCGGTAACGAAGATATTGATTTCTTTTTGTTACTTAAGTCCCTCATGACCCAAATGTGATATTAGCTCTTCATAAAAATATTTACCGTTGAACTTTCGGATATATCTAATGGCAGACATACGCAACCCTTTGCAGAGTTTGTTCCTTATATACGAATAGATATCGTGGATATGGATAACGTACGGTTTAGCGTTCACGACAGCTCTGTCACGTAGTAAAGTGCCCAAGGTAAAGGATCAAGGTGATTATGTTACTGCCCTTTAATTCTGTCCAGTTTGAAAAATATAAGTTTCTTCTTTAGCTGTTTTTCAAACATTCTACGAAATGAAGGCTTGAGCTATAGCGTATTGCAGCCAGAGTAGCGTTGCTGTGATAATACCATTTTAATGTAGGAGATGTCATGTATAAGCTTCTGAAGCCCGTTTGCTCATTCTGTGAGTGTCGTGTGCCTTTTCTTCTCATGTTTATCTTTAGAAAAGCTCCACAGGTTTTAAATAGCGAGTGTTTCTTACGTATGCGTTTGTATTTTTCCAGAGTCTGAATAGGAGAGGAATTATTTGAAGTATTTGCAGTCTTACATTAAAAGTAAGCACAGTTTTAAGGGAAAAGCGCTACGATCCGTGGCATAGTGAATCTATTTCATGAAAATAGCAATCTTGCCTCCCCACGCACAGATTTCACCAATAATGACTCTTGTCCTGTAAGTTCCTGAAACGGCAGAATTCCCCAATTTCATTATCAGATGCGTAAGTTCAAGACATGGGAAATTTGGTCTGAATGTATTACATGAGGCCTTATTGCTAGAGATTTTGACAGCTTGCTCACTCGTTAACTTCACATTGTCACGTCTAAAATTCAGTTTCATTGTGCAAATAAATTATTTAGTAATTGAAAGTCTGGGTTTAGAGGGAATTTGCATTTAAATTTATTTTTCAGATTGTATATAGGCATGCTTAATAAATTTGTATTTATAGAATTAATTTTCCTTGTGTCAGAATACAAGCTGTACTTTTTTAATGAGACAAATGCTATAAGGTTCATGTTAAGTCATGCAAAGATTAAAAAATAAGCCAAGCAAAATGTAGCAATACTGACAAAGAAAAAGGACTTTATCCATTCATTTTCTTTAAATTGATGTGTTTAAATACCTTATTTTGTTTTTACAAGCAGAAATGACTGGGCCAATTCACAATAATATGCAGAGTTAAGTGGACTAATGTTTTGAGAATGCAGATGATAAAATCATACCAATCATATAATTAATTTTCTTTCGTGTTTGTATTGTTTATACTAGTACTGACTGGTACCTGCCCAGCGGTGCCAGTGATTGTATGCGGTGGTTTATGTACAGATTGCTTAAAAGATGATAATTCTGGTTGAGTTAAGAGAACTTATGCTTCCAGTTAAAGTACTTTAACTACCAGCTCAGCAGCCCTGTTGAGCACGTGCTCACATTCATTCCTGACTTGGCAGATCGCTAATGTATGTGCTTCAGTAAAAAAATGTAAAAAGCCCTTTCTCAGGACCAGTAAATCAGCTGGCAAAGGCGAGCGGTAGTTACAGCTCAGAGATTCATAAGGCATGAACACAGCTCGCCATCCTGCCCGCCCCCCTTTTACAGCCTTAAGCCTTTTAACTTAAGCATGTACTGTGGCTCTTCCGGAGTAGGAACGAATTTAGCCGTGCCATTAGCAGCATTGTTGAACTGGGGCATTAAATGCTTTATCCGGAAGTTTTGAGGTGATGGGAAATATATTTGTGTTGATGGCATCTGTAAAAATTGTATCACGTGTAACTAGGCAACTTGGTATTTTAAAGCATTCCAGGTGGTCTCAAAGGTGTAAAATACATTTGTATAATGTGAGTACAGCACGAGAGACTTTAACAACAGTGTTCGTGTTAATAATATAAAGACAAACAAGGTTTTAAAGATATTCTTTTCCTTCTTAGTTTTGTTTTCTGAAGTGTGGTGGGTTTGGTTTTTGTATTTGTATTTTTGTATTCGGACAGGGGGCTGGGCCATCTTGTCTAGGCTGTGCTCTTCCTAGAGAGGTTGGACTAGGTGGTCCCAGAGGTCCCTTCCCACCTGGGACTCTGTGGGTTCTGTTGCTAGTGGTGTGGACATCTAGAGAAATGACGATCTGTACAGCTAGGTATGAGGGGGTGTATACAGCCATACATTAATTTACTCTTTGCTGGGAAGGTTAGTGTCTTACAGACGCAGGGAGGATTAGGCTCCATAGTAATGCATGTCTAGCAGTGAAGTAAAAGCAGTGTTTAATAATTGCAGGTCTGGGTAATGTGGTTTGGTGTTCATACCTTCACTCAGGTGGAGCCAGAGAAGTTGAAGACACTAACAGAAGGTCTAGAAGCTTACAACCGAGCCAGAAAAAGGAACAGAAAGTAAGTAAATGCCCATTTATTTACTGGTGAAATGGAATAATTAAATTCTTTTCCTTCCTTAGACTCTCATTTTGGGGAGCTTAGCAGATCGGCCAAACTGAAGAGTTAATTTTCTGCACTCCTTGTGTTGGTTATGATAATCATTGGAGATCTTTGATATCTGCATTTTTATTGCAGCTTCTGATATTTACAGTAGCCTTTGTAAAATGTCAGCCTACTTGTTTGAGCTTTCATGTGTAGGATTTCTAATTTACGGGGGAAAAAAGTTATTACATCAAAACTATTCTGACCAAATACGCTTTTTAACAAGATCTGCCCTTCTTATCTCTTCCCTCTCCCTCTGGCAGCTGCTGCTGCAGGCAGAGCACAGGTTTATTCAGATAAATTCAGTTTATTTCCCATTGCTGAGAAGCGTTTCAGAATTTGTGAAGTCTGGCTGTATTTAGCCAGACAAGGGGCTCAGTGCACAGCTTTGTGTCAGAGCTGTGCAAAGTGTTGGGTTTATCTTGCCTTTTAACTTTTATTTACAAATATACAAGGATAGAAGGACCACGGAACGGTACTAGGGCGTGAAGCATCAGCACAGACAAAAAAAGGGCAGCGGTTCACTTTAGGAGAGAAATAATCTGGACAGGTATAAAAGGATGGAAAGCAGAAACTCTGCTATGGTTGGCTTTGTTCTAGGATGCTGTTGCTTATTTACTGTTGCAGGGAAAATATATGACTCTGAATCGGTGCGAGAATTTAAAGTCAGCTTGCAATACTTGTCTTTAGCACAATAAACACAGGCCTAAAGGAATTAAATAATTATTTGTCTTCCACTCCTTTTAAGGTGTAAGCTTTTCTT
Organism: Phalacrocorax aristotelis; assembly: GCF_949628215.1. Classification (NCBI taxonomy): domain Eukaryota; kingdom Metazoa; phylum Chordata; class Aves; order Suliformes; family Phalacrocoracidae; genus Phalacrocorax; species Phalacrocorax aristotelis. The sequence goes on along the minus strand of NC_134280.1, from coordinate 3,148,093 downwards.
CTATTTATATGTCACGTGGTGCTTAAGAGAAATATTTTTTATGCCAATGAGACAATATTGGTGGGTTTTTTTTTCCAAGATCATCCTCAGAGTATCTTACTGGAGTTTGAGGGGGTGGGGTGAGAACATAGAAGGGCTTTTGGCAACTCCCCAGTTATTTGCTCATGTCCCTGAAGCAAAATACGTGACTCAAGTAAGGTGCCATCAGGAGCAATTTTACAGAGATGTTAAAGTTGAGATAAACAGTACAATTTAAGAAAAACTCCCCATCTTCTGATTTGCATTTGTATATTTAGCAGCCTGCAAGGGTTGTCTGCAATTTCACTGAATCCAACGGCCTTTTTTTGTGGCATGTCTGGTTCTGCCCTGTTCCTTCCCCACAGGGAAACACGAGGTATCTAATACCTGCTCGGTCTGGGGCACCTGCTCGCCCCTTGCGCAGGGTTGCTTTACAGCCCTTACAGGTTTTTTCTCCATATCTCTACTTGTGCTTATTTCATAGCCTAATTTTTTTGGTATGTTTTCATGGACCCTTCTTATTTTTCCTGTGTACTGTCATAAATCCATCTGAAAGAGTTATTCATCTCCCTGTGGTCTTCTTTCTGGTGTATGTCTCTGCAGTATCTTGTTACGCACAAGCCCAGATTTTTTAAAACCTTTAGCGTTAGGTATAATTGCTACATGTAGAATATTCCTGATTCTGTTTCCTGCCTGTGTAAGTGCTCAGCACTTACGTGTATCATGTACTGGCATCGTTGAACGCTCCGCTCCCATAGGAAAGAAGACGGGGGTAAAGAAACCCGGGAGAAGTTTATGTTGAGAGAGCATGGACTAGCATCACATAGGTCCAGTGTCAGAGCAGGGTTAGCATCCAGGTCCTCAAAATGACATTCAGGTACCTTAACCCCATAAGTTACGCTTCGTGTTCCTACAGTTCGTGTCGCAGCCCCAGTATATTGTACAGTTTTGGCAACGTTACCTCTGGGACTACAGCAGCAGCCTCCTTCACTGCACAGTCTTGATGCAATCCCCAATAATGTATATTAGATATTAAATATAAAATTTTTAAAACTAAATTGAAGATGAAAAATGTTTGCAAAGCTAAAAACTGTATTGTAATAGGGGTGTAATAGGGTGCAATTGAAGTTGCACCCTAAATCCAGTATCTGTGCACTGTAAATCTTAATCTAACCTTAAGTATTAGTTTTTAACTGAGAAAGGCTGAGGTGGCTCAGTGGTTTGTACCAGAGTGCGATTTCCTACAAGGCCCGTTCTCAGTTCCATCTCGTCTCAGCCATTCCGTTCTCTTCCGAGCCACGTCCCTTCGCGCTTCCAGCAGGTCAGGACGTAGCAGCTTCCTCACCTGTCCGGTTGTAGTCTCTAGAAGATCACCTGCTGGAGGCCCAGTCTTCCCTTATCAAAGCCTCGCCTGACCCAGTCTTTGTTCTCCCCAAGCTTCACAGTTCCTTGTTCTCCTCTGTTCACTAGCGGTCTGCTGTCCCACTGCGTGCAAAGCATCTTCCGCGGGTCATACCCAGCACCAGTGTCGTCATCTCCTGCGGTTTCCTGTTCCTCTGTGTGTTTATTTCCAACACGAGGCTTCTCTTTTGTCAGGGATGTGCCATTTACCATCCCTACCATTACCGTCCCTACCATCCATCCTAAGTTATCTCAAAATGAAGTTTGAACATGGCTCCTTAGCATCGAACAGGTAAGTCTCTGACGTTCCTTCTGTAGGACACGTGCCATGTTCAGAGTTGAACAGGACTCCGGTAAGGGAAGATACAACGCATCTCTTCCACCACCTTTCCAACTTCCAGCTCCAGTCAGTCTCTGTCCTGACACAGTCTGTCTCTTGTCTTCTCTAGGTGTGAGTCTACCAGCGGCTTGCACCATACTGTTAGAGGCAAGCAGGGTGGGTGCACTCAGACATCCCCTGCTATCGCTGCCAGAGCTGCCCCGAGCAGCAGTTGCAGGTGAAGTCTGGAGTATGTCCGCTGTGGGAGGGAACTTTGACTCGGCACGTGCTCAGACTTCATTTCGATGATACAATTTGGTAAAATTTTAAGGGGCCGTAGTAGGGAGGAGGAGGATTAAAAGAACACTTCTGGCAAAAAGGCTCTCCTCCCTGAGGGAAGGGGTTTAAATCCTTCTGCAAAGCTGTTGGCCACGCGAGGTTTTCTCGGAGATGATGTGCTGCTTTTTAATGAGTGAATAACTGTGATATTTACAGGTTGGTTTGGATCACGGGAGACCTGATGCAGATGTTTAGCTGATGTCAGATGCTCAGGTTTTTAGCTGCATTGTTTTGTCTGCAGTAAATGGATATTTTAGCGATGGGTGCTTCTGAAACTTTGAGCTGCTCAGGGGCAGATCACCATCCTCACAGTAAAATGAACATAACAGTGTCTTAAGACTACAATTCAAATGCTGGTTTGCATTTCAAATACTTTCAAATGGCTGTTTGGACTAATAATTTCATAGGTATGGCAATAATTTCATAGGTATTGTAATACGAGTGGCTGATAGAGCATAATGTTGATTAAATTACTTTGCATCACAGATGGGTAACTTGACATCTGAAATCTGCTTCTAGACGACACGCAAGTCAGCAGTGTTACAGATACTCAGATATCTGCATTATAAACAGAGTTGTTTTACCCCTGCAGGAAGTTACGTTGCCCCTGAACAATATTCTGTTTGTCATTCATAACACCTAAGGGTGCCTTCGCTTGCCCAAGTTGCATCGCTTGAAGTTGGTTTTGCAAGCAGTCTAGCTCAAGCAGTCCAGAAACCCTGGTGGACGTGTCAGGCTTTGTATGCGAATATTTCGCTCAGTTTACCTTATAAATTCTCCAGTTGATTTAAACTACATCAGGATACATAATCTTTAAGTTGCACAAAACTCCTCCACCACCGTTTTAAGTAATTCATTCAAAGCCTTAGTTAAACTCGTGCAACTTCACACGTGGACAAAGCCCTGCTGTGCTCCGCCTTTGTGCAGTCAGGTCAGTACGGTTTCTAGCTTTTTGAAATTTTTTGTGCAATTTGTGCCCTGGTATGGCTCAGATGACCAATGCAAAGTGGTGTTAGGGAATATCTTCGTTAAATAATGAATACCAGACCGTCTGATCTCCTCTCTTTGATCTCCCACCTGGACTGGTGGTTATGAAAATCATTTTGCTGAACAAAGAGGATGGAATTACTGTAGAGCAGCAGTGGTTGGACGGTTCGTCTGTGCTACCTCCTTGTCAATCTCGCAGTGCTTTTAGTTGCTATAGATCTGTAAGTCCCAGGGAAGAATGTCCCAGCTGACGTGATGGTCTGTCTGTCTTGTTAAAATGGGAGATTTTTTTTATTTTAGAAAGCGTCTCCTTCTGTGAGGGACAGCCCTAGTGACCCAGCCATCCTTGGAGCTTGGGACGAGCTCTTCTCTTACCTGTCACAGCCATTATCTTCCCTCACGATGCAGGCGGCTCTCTTCCTCCCCCTGCCTCGTTTCTGCTCCTCCAGAGCAGGGATAACAGTGCTTCCTTACTTGCTGAGGATATTGTGATGGATGCTCACAATAATGTCTCTCATCTCCAGGACACTCTCTTTCATCTCATATTCAGCCATTTCTCTTCATGTTCATGACTCCTGTAACTCTACCTGTTCAGCTGAAGTCATGAATGAACCAGGCTATCTAAATACATATATATACACACAGCGTGTGTGTGTGTGTGTATATATATGCCTGCTTTTAAGCACAGGTCCTCAACAAGCTGTCGATAACCGACAGTAGCATGTTCTCAGGTCCTGTTTGCTGCCTTGAAACTCTGAGGCGTGAAGCCGGAGCCACAGAAGCATGACTTGTCATGCAGAGCGTGGTGCTCCAGTGGGAAACTTCTTTAAAAAAGAAATAGACATAAATCAGAAATGTCACTGGAAAACCCAATGCGTATGGAGCTGCCCAATGACTGGGGTTACTTTTGGTTTGCAAGAAGAAAATCCTCTCCTTACCTCTACCGTAGCCGTCATTCTCTAGACCTCTTACCTACACCAATAGCCATCATTCCGGGGTAAAACTAGCAACGTTTTAGAGGACTAATATGATTTATTTTCCTCTGGCTATTGAAAGTTGGAAGGGATATTTAACTTTGAGCCTTGTGCTTTGGGTAAGAGGAAAACGTTGCAGCTCAGGCAGTGACTTCTCAAGAAGACGGCAGTGTACGTATTTAGTCCCTCGCAGAAGTACTGCTGAAATGGAACCACGGTTAAATGAAAATGCAGCGTGTCACATGGAGCGGGAAGCACGCAGCGGCGAGCGGGCGCTAGAGGTTTGGTGACAGCTGAAGTCCTTAGGGAAGCCCGGAGCAGCTGGAGTGCTCCTCTTCTGCGCCTGATCAAAACCCGCGAGAGTCTGGCCCGTTGATAATGGTTTAAAAAAAAAAAAGATTGCACAAAATGCTGTGGTACTGTGAAGCCTTGCTTTTTATTCATGGTTGTAAGCTGTCTCGTGGGTATCGTCACTAGCCACACAGCGCACTGAAGTGATGGCTTTCGGTTTTCGTCTGTAATTCCAGCACAAGCCTTTAATTTGCGTAACATTGCATATAGGCCTGATCTTGCCGTTTGTGCTACAGCAACCTCAAGGCTCTACAGTTGGTCAGATATATCCAGGGCGTTAATGTGTTCATCGCTGAATTTTCTTCTAAGTTTTTTTTCTGCTACTAAGAGTTACTGATGGCATTGTTTTTTCTTCCTAGAAGTGGAAAGCTAAATAACCATTTAGAAGCTGCTATACACGAGGCCATGAGTGAACTAGACAAAATGTCTGGGAATGTAAGTTTCTTTTCACGTTCGCAATAATCTCCTTTTTCTGCATTTCTGCACGTGTGTCACATGAAGACTGGGAGTGTGGGTTTGGGTTGCTTTCTAACAGAAATTTTGTTTCTATTTTCTTAAGTAATGTGGAATTTTCAACATTTCTCCTGCATTAACAAACGTTTGCAGATGTCTAATCATTCTGAAAAATGGGAAAAGATGCAGAACTTTACTTACATTGCTAATTATATTATTTTTCACAAAGGTAGATTCCTGGACGTACTTTTCCTCATCCGGCCTGGTAATGCTTAGATCAGTTCCAGTCCAGCTCATATTCCTTGGGTTTTCTCTGACTAGTGACACAAAATCAGGCTCATTTGGCTTCCGTTTGAGTAGCAAGATATTGAAACCACATTTAAAAGCATCGTTTTTTTGAACATAAACTCTTTGAGTAAAGCTTCCCTTATGTGACCTGAAAGATGCTGTCAGGGAAGGTAACTGTCGTGATGTGAGCCCAGCGTCCTTCTAATATAAAATTTGGTTTATATAATGTCCCCGTCTTCATATTTAGAGCACGTCTGTAATTTCACTGAAGCACGCTTAGAAATGCCAGAAGGGCTATCACAGCACCCCTGACCTCTCAGATCTTATCCATGGTAGTTACCCAAACTATTAGTAAAAAACATTTGAATACACTAAGAAGTCTTTTTCCTGACGTCCGATGCTCAGTGCTGAAGGTGCTTGTACACCTGCATATTTAGAAGCGGTAAAACTTCAGGGGAGCTACTGGAGCACCTAAAAGGAAATGTACCCAGCACTGCAGGCTTAGAGCTGCTTTCAGAACCACCAAAACCCATTAAATAGATACTCAGTAGCTTTGACGGGCTGACATAAATAATAGCAAAATCAGATCTTTTGTTTAAACGTGTGAATTTTACAAAACGAGATTGAGTTTTGATTTAAAACAACACGTCTTTTCCTCTTGTCTGTGGAACGAAAAGGCAAGTAGGACCTGACTGTAGGTCTGTTACAACTAAACGCGGGGGGTGTTTGGCACGCACCCCCCTGTGCCGGTTATGCTCCAGCTTATACGTTTGGACTTGGACCATTTTGGACTGGATACCTTTTTTCATTTATAAATCCAGAAACACTGAAACCTGCGTGCTCTCTGAATTTTAACTGTGATATAAACTGGCTCAGGGGAAACTGCTGTAATGGGATTTGCTGATGGGGTTGTTTCGTAAGGCAGACAAGCCGATGCAGACGAGTCATTACAGAGTCTTGATTTATATTTTAATTACCTGGTCACAAAATTTGTGATCAGGGTTTATTTCCGTAAAGATGATGGTTCCTAGAAACAGTCAAAGGGAATCAGCAGCGCTCTTTTTAGTGACTTGCATTTCTGTCAGCTGCTGCTGTTCAGGCATCAGTTAGGTTTTAAACAGAAAGCATATGCAAACAAGATAATTAGCTCAAAGAATTATTTCTGCTGGTAAGTGCCCGTAAACGCACAGCAAATGTCAGCGGTCTGAGGGGATTCAGGACAGATCCACGGAAGCAATGTCGCGCATTGCTGAAGGATTTGTCCCTGTTGCCTGACTGCCGTTTGGAAGCTGCAAACTCCTCTTCCCAGGACAGCAGCTCGCGTCCACCGGCAGATGGTGGTGCTATTCCACGCCAGACACGAGCGCCTTCCTCCACGGCTTTGCTTCCAATTATGTTGTGTTTTTTACTGAGCAGCCAGAGATGAAAAACTGTTTCACGCTCAAATTAATCTAGCGTTTAGCTTGGAATTGAATATTTCCTTTTAATAATTAGATCAAGACAGACTCTGCTAAACATAGCTTGTTCCTTCAAAATGCCACCGCAGACCTGAATTTGACTTCTCTTTTTCCCTGTTAGCTGTATTTTCTCACCACCTACTTCCTCCTTCATTGCTCGTGTCACGATGATGTGTAAAGGTTTGTCTCGGGGAATGTGACGGAATTGCCGTTTTGGGTTCCCGATTACGCGGTTTCACAGTCGCTGTAGCTGGTACCTTTCCCCAGGGTCGCAGAGGTTTGAGATGTCCCGGCTGCGGCACCAACCTTTTTCTCCCCAGTGCCGTAAAGTTCTGGAAGTTCCTTTTAATTCGGGCTTCCTCGAGGACACGGAATAATAAGAACCGTTTTGTAACGGCACCTCGAGCGATCCTGTAGCTCGTTTATTACTGGCTGGTTCCTTTGACCAATATTCTGTGCTAACTTCTAAATATACTTATTTTTAGGTCCACCAAATCCCACAGGGAGACAGACAAGTGAAGCCTCCAAAACCCAAGAGGAGGAAGATCTCTAGATAACATTGAATGTCTTTGTTACTGGTCCAGTACTTATCAAAACGAACGTGCACATAAGTCTATATGTAGGTATTGATATAGACGCGGTTATATCAATATTTATATGAAGACAGATAGACACCATCACAGGGTGCTACGCGGATTAGTGGTACAATATTTTTGATGATTAGGAGGGATAGCGGTTGCTGGATAAGCCAATCAGAAATCTTGAAAGGTTGCAGTAACAATGTCAGATGATTACTGAAATTTTTTTCTATAATACTAAAATTGTGATTATAAGAAATAGTCCAAATGTTTCTGAGAAATTTTCATTGTGTATATAGATAATACAGAATTTCACGGCGATATCTGAACTGTAAATATTGTACAATATTGTCATGTACAAGCGTACCTAATGCACACTTTATCTTTTATTGTACAAAAAATAGTGTACAAAATTCTTTGGTTTCTATTGAGTACACATACAAGAGACTACCAGTGTAAAGTGATAAATAAAAATACAGCCTAAATGCTTTTATATGATAATGTAAAAGATGCTGTTTTTGTATTTAACAGCAGAGAGAAGGCATGATTATGTAATACCTTAATTATGACATACACTTCACGCCACTGAGTGTTCATCGATACTGTCTGTTTGGAATGAACCTTGCCTGGAAGTACTGTACTCCATTTCAGGTCTCTGTAGGAGAGTGCAACCTTGCAGATTCCTAACGGGATGTGGGATCACAGCTCTAATTAATAAGTCAAAGGCTGCAACTACCGGTTGCGTTTTTAGTTACTTAACTTTTAAAGTAGAATGCTGTAGATTTTATTAAAAAGAAGAAAAAGTAGATGGACTATTTTAGTCAGCCGTTTCTGTAGTTAAGGTTTCATAGCCACCTGACGAACTAAACAGTTTATATCCCCCCGTAACGTTGACCCCCTCAAAACCCCTAGGTTTGTTAGCTTAAATTATCTAACGTCATTAACCATCGTGTTTACTTCTAAGGGGGCAGAGGCCCTGCGTTAATAATGTGATCAGTATCGATTACGGTTTGGTTTTGCAGTAGAATGGAAGGGCATGCTCCGCAGCGTTCGTGAAAGTAATTCCAGTATCCATCGCGCAGTATTAAAACAAAAAACTTAAGGGTGGCTTACAAAACTATTAGCAACAGTAATTTTTATCAGTATTATGTAACATATCAGATTTATTTTATTTAAAAAGAATTATTTATACCATTAACAGATTCTTATATATATTAATGTGGCTGAAATGTGCAGGTTAAATCTATTAACCAAATTATTTATGTTATATTAAGTGAGAAATGTGAAACATATGTAGAAAAAAATTAATACACTACAGATTTAAAAGTCTAAAGCTATGAGCCATTATAAAATTAACGAACGGAAGTGTAGCACAACATTATTTCCATTTTATTTCATTTTTTTTTTTCTTTTTCACACGGATGGTGGTGATGGTGATGGAAGCAATGACATCCTCTGTCTTCAAGGCTTCCCGAAATAGCTCCCAGTTCACCATTCCCGGTGCCGGGGTGGAGCCCGTAGCCCCTACCTCTTCGTCCGGGACCACCACTTACCTCAGATTTCCTTTTCCCCCCCTCCCCGAATTCCCAAGTCCCACTCTCTAGCTAAGGACTGGCAGTGATCAGCATCCTGGGAAGCTGGCGGTATCGCCGCTCTCCAGCTACCCGGCACGCGGCGCCAGGATCACGAGTCATTGCTCCTCCTCCCAGCTGCCTTGCCCAAGTCCCAAACTCCTCTCTCTGAAGGACCTGACCGAGACCAGCCGTCCCCGAGGACGACGGGACCCGGCGGCTCTCCCAGCCTCGGCTCTCGCGTGCCAGAGCACGCAGCACTACCTCCGGGCTCGCCCCTGGGCTTTCTCATGTCCGGCAAAACGGCTCTCACTCCTCCTTCCCCCCAGCCCGAGGGATCGCAATAGCTACACTGGCTACAGGGGCCTGGAGGCAGGAGCCCTTCCTTCCGCAGGGTAGGTTCATTTGTCTTTTCTGTAACGCCACCGTCCTCCATGCGAGCTCATGTGAAGTGGTTGGTTCTATCGATTTTTTTGTTTTGTTTTGGTTTTTTAATATTTTTTTGGGGGGGTTGTAGTTTAGCTCACGTTTTTCTGTTCCGAGTCGATGTGTTCGTTTCGAGAGTCGATGTTGTCCGTTTTCCACGCCAAGCCCGCTTCCCTGCCGCCTGTCCGCACCCGCGTGGGCTTTAATTCATCACTGCGTGCGTGCGCGTGTGCGTGTGCGAGCGCCTGTCTCGATTTAGTTTCTTTCTCTCCCTTTGCTTTCTGTCCTAGAACCGAGTTTGTATTGACCGACCCTTCTTTTGGCATTTTGACTAACTAGGTTTGTACTTTCTCACCGATGTATACTTTACATCAGTAGACTATGTAAAGTATTTTTGTGCACTTGATTTCATTGGTTAATAATGGCGTTGATGTGGGTGCTAGGAGTAGTTTGTTTCAGTCCATACCAATTTTTTTCTCTTTTAGAGTTTTTATGGTTTCATGTAAGCAGTTAATGTAAATATTGTGAGCATTACAGGTCATGCAGTGTTGTAACATTTTAAGAAATGTTGCACCTACTTTACGATTAAAAAACTGGTCACTCATACTTGAATTTTGCCCATAGAGCCATTTCTTTCTCTTTGCATTAAAGCATAATATACTTTTTTGATGGAGGCCCAACCCTTCTTTCTACCTTATTATTTTTTGTTTAATAAATCTATATTTTTTCTAATAGAAGACTTAAAAATGAAAATTTAAAAAATACTTTTTGCCTACTTTCTAATTTAAGAGAGAATTCCTATATTTAAAAGGTGGAAAAAAAAAAAAATACTCCATTGTGGAAAGTGGAACAACGCTTTATTTGTCATTAACATGGCACAATCACACGAAACCGAACTGGCTGAGTAAAGCGAGCCCACGACGTCAATCAGGATCTCGGTAGATGAGGGAACTACGTGATTCTTTGAGGATGTAAAGTGTTACATATTCTTGTCTATTTATTTATTTATTTATTATGCTTTCTTCTGCGAAGTGGGTGACAATGTGGTTGAGTCATTCAGATGACGTTCAAATTAAAGGAAATATTCCTCTTTCTATTATGGTGCATTTTGTGAACACCATAAAAAAAAAAAAAAAAAAAGATATTTTCATTTATTTCAATGGATTTTCTTCATATTTTCACTTCTGACAGAAAACGTTTGGCTGGTGTCAGCTGCAAAAATAATATCCACGTAGTTTTAAAAAAAAAAAAAAAAATCAAAAAAACCCTCCCCACCTCTGAAGTCCCAGGCCTAATTATTCTCACAGCCTAAGGTTTTAGGGGTGAAAAAGAACTTAACATTTCAAGGTATTTCCTAAACCAGCTTTGCCGAAGGTCTATAAGTAATGTGCTCTCCTTTCGGAGTCCCTGAGTTTGATGGTATAGAGATATTAGAGGGCTCGTGGTGGACTGAATTACCTTAGGACTGCTACCTTTCTTAGCTACAGTTTGTATTTTGCTATGTAGGGTTGTAATGTGAGAATTCCAGAAGAGCAGTAGCATAAAAGTGCTTTTCTATTTTTTAAAAAAACCCATTCTAGTCTTATTAAGAATTAGAGATTTTTTTAATATCAGTTTTGTAATTTTTGATAAAATTGTCAATATTATGATTAAATCACCAGAAAAAAAAGTTACTGTGATGTTCTCTTCGGGGCAGGGACTATGTCTTCCGATGTACTTGTAAGATGCCACGATGGGATGCCCAGTCTTAAATGGGGCCACGGGCACCGCTATCAAATTAAGTAGCAACCAACAATGTTGAGGTTGATTTAAATGCATAAAAGGCAAGAGAATTCACAGTTCAGCCTGCCAATCCCGCTACCTGTCCTTAGTTGGCCTGCCGTGACCTCCGCGAGGGCGGTGTCGTCGGGTGCGACGTCCGACGGGTAAGTCGGGGAAGCCGATGGCTGTGGAAGCTTTTGCTCGCACAACTCAGGACCTTCTCATCCGAGTCAAACCAGACCCACTCCGGTAACACGGCCCTCAGTCCCCTCCCTCCCTCTGCTGTTTTTACCGGGACTAACTGAGCAACTCAACGTTCGTGTTTCAGGATTCCCAAAATACAAACACCGTTAACGCAGCGGTTTAAGCGCGTGAACTGATGTGCAACATCCCAAACACACAAACAGATCATTTAGTGCAAAAGTCACTGCAAGCGCCGTTCACGCATGTGTCGGATCAACGCCAGAAAAACACTTTGAGACTTCAAGAAAAAAAAAAATCCTACCAAAAAATAATTCCTTTTCCCCCAGGACACGCGGCCGGGGGCCTCCCGAGGATCCCCGGCGCTCTGGGAGCGCGCAGCCCGCCGCGCCGAGGGTTTCTGCCCCTCTGCTGGCGTCACGGGCTAGAGGCTAAACTGTAAAGAGCGAGCCTGCGCTCACGTATTTCATACGATATTGCTCAAAACGCAGCGGTTCCGTCGGGCTGGGTTTGTAGTCCTGTAAGAAACTCCGCCCGAGCATACAGACCCCAAAGAGTCCCGCCGGCCTCCCGCGACCCCGCGTTGCAGGCCGCTGTTGAAACCCGCGTGCAGAACGGAGTGAGCCGCTACGAACTGGAACAGTAATGCGTTATATTTGCTTCACATTTGAAAGCTGAGTGGTGGGAAGTCAGGCCTCCCTACGTCAGTTCTCTCTACCAGGTTTTACAGTTTATTGATTGGCTCTGAAGGCTTAAAGCTGTTTTTGTTGTCGCTTTAAAAAAAAAAAAAAATTCCAAGATTTGATTTGAAATATCTCCCGCGAAAGCACGTTCTGGAGAGATTTCATCTCTCACGTTTTCACCTGCTGCAAGATAAATATTTGCCTGTAAGCGAGTGCCATCCCAGCAGGAAATAAGGGGTTAGGATTTAGAACAGGAAAATAAAAAAAAGTGTGTATATATATATATGTAGAATAGTTCTTTCTAGAAATTCCAGTTTTGGGAAAGATAGGGGAAAAGGGAAGGGGTTTGACATACTTGCCCTGGACAAAGCGGAGTGGCAAAGGCAGAGCGGGAGCATCCCCACCTATTCCTGCGTACAACCCCAAGGAAGCGTTGCCTGGGGCGCCACACGCCGAGGAGAACAACCGTGCACGTGTGGGAGGTTGCAGGCGGGAGCCGATACCCGTGAGGGGGCGAGCTGGGTCCGGGCCGCGGTGCGCGTCCGGCTCGGAACGGCGCTGACCCAGTTCCAGCACGGGGCGGGAGAACAAAGTCTGTTACGGCCCCGTCCGCATCCAGGTCCGGTGGTGCGAAACACTCGCAGGTAAGTCCTGCTGCGGGCGTTAATGATTCCGCTCAGCGAATGGTGTTGGTACCTGTTAGCTGTTATTTAAAATCAGTGATCGTGAGAGGCTGTACCGATACGGAAAAACACGCGTTCCCGCCCTGAGGAAATGGCAAGGTACCAAAATTCAGGCTGCGATGCAAAGAAAGAGAAGAGTATCCTAAAAATACAGAAGAATAAACACTTTCGGGTCAGAAAACGTGTAACTGCTACTCGGCCGATTTCTGACTCGCATGTGAACGTGGGGGGGGGTGTCGCGGGGCCTGTGCCGCGGGGAGCCACCACAGGGAGTTGGAGAGGGCTTTTCGGGTGCCCCCGTCAAGGAAACCGGTTTAGAGAAAAGATGAGGTTTAATCCTACTTCAGAGGTTTCATCAAATCACAATTATTTTGGGCCTTTTTGAAAGAAAAGCAATTCTTAACTCCGGGTAGAGATGCCGCTCGTTTTCAGTTCCAGGAAAATAATTTCTTGCTCCCCTCGTGGATTTTTCTCTAGGAAGAGGAAAAAGTCATAAAAACCACAAAGTATCGGGGTTTGCCGTTACCTGTTCTCACGCGTGGGAGCTGCTCTTTGCTTCTGAGGAAAAATTGAAGGTTTACCCCTGGAAAAGAAAGGAAAACCTTTTCTAGTCTAGTCTAACTCTATCCTTTATTTGTTTGTGACCGAAAGGAGAATCTCTGCTTCCCCAACTTAGTCTCATAAATCTTAAGAGTCTCATCAACCAAAGTAACAAACAGGCGAACCTGTGATTCTCCCTCCGTGTCGCTACAGAACGACATCCAAAAAGCCAACCCGACAGAGCAAAATTCTCTTCCTGGCCACTGAGGTGTCATCGCAGTGCTCACAAATCGGTACCCCGGAGGCGTGCCTGCGCCGTTGCCCAGATGATTAACTGTGTGCCGGTCGCCTCCAGCCTGCTCTTCTTTTTTCAGATATTATAAATTTATTTTACAAAACCATGGAGCTAATAGAGATCATGACACGCGAGGCTTTTGCCATTTCAGATAATGCCATGACAGTCTTCCTGTTAATTCGCTTTTTAAGTTACAAGGGAAGCTACTGGCCCTCGCGAGGCAGGTGCCAACACCCTTCTCTCGATTGCCAGGAGCCTCCACAATCGGTGACAGCAGCAACGCGCGTCACCGGTGGCCTCCCCTGCTCCCCTCAGTAAACGTAAGATTTTTACGCTCCCGTTCCAGTCCTGAGGCTGCATTGGTGTGCTCTGCAAGAACTTACTTTGCGTGATAAAGCCCGATCATATATGTGGTATTTTAAGGGGAACTTGAACTAAAAGCAGGATAAAATACGTAGAATAGAAGAGAAAATTTTAAATTAAAAAAAAAAAAAGAAAAAAACAGACCCCCAAAACATGTTGAAAGACTTACTCGTGCTTTGAATTTGTGGCTATTGGTTCGTCAAGGGAAGGCTTCAGGGTGCGATGCGCAACCGTGCTCTAGCGCCAGGTGAGGGAGTCCAGGTGACTAAATTAATTTCAAAAAACAAGTTTTTAGCCCCTTCAGCGTGTGCTGAGGTAGTGAAATGAATTTGTGTTGTGCTGTTTGACCCATTAGTCTGAATGAATAAACTCCGAAACTTCTCCCTGAGCAGGCGGCAGGAAAGCGCCCGGCGGGGGAGGCGAGTCCGCGGGGCCACGCAAGCACCGCTTGCTTCTCTCACAGTTGCCGATAAGTGCCAGAAAAAAGCCTGATACCACTTAAACTGTTGTAATTCATAATTTGGTTATGATGGAATAATTGAAGATAAAGTGTTAGAATTAAAATTAGATTTAAAAAATTTTGGGAGATTTATGAAAATACAAGAAAGTATTTGCAACCCTAAACCCAGCAACGGGGAAACCGCTTTTGCAGCCGTTGCGTATTCGGTCCCGCTTGGACGAGTTTCTGCGCAGATGCTGGATCCAGGTTATCGCCCAACACCTCTCCCCTTATCCCCGGGGCAGGGAGCGGTGGGAGGTGAGCGGCAGCAAAAGGGGGAGGGTCTCCGTGGCTGGGTGGAAGAGCCCTGACAGCAACCTCATCTGCAATCCGGACAAGGAGTTAGGTGGAACGAGCTTGTCTTAAAATGAGACACATGTAGGCATGGAAACACACGTCCAAACTGCATGTGATTCTTGTTAAAATGCTTGGAATAGTTGCGGGAGAATTAGGCTGAAGCCCAGTAATGGTGCGAATTAAATCTGTACGGAGCGTTTCTTTTACAGGCAAAGAGGTCTTGCTGGGGAAGTTGTAACATGGGTTTAGAAAATTCATATTGAGAGTAACACCGAGAATATCTGCACTGGTTAGAATTGATCTACCTCACTCACGGCGGGGCTAATATTACTTAGGAGTATAGGAAAGGCAGCAAAGCGCAGCGAGCAACAAATGATGAATTATTCAATGCAAATGTCAAGTTTTAGTAGTGAATGTGGATGTAAATCTTTTTTTGAAAGGCTAAGCGTTGCCATTAAGCAAGTCCATATGACACTACATCTGTTGGACTTCTTTTATATTTATATCGTTTTATTTTTATGTATGCTGGGGAAGAGTACTGGGAATTTCCACATTAGAATTTTAATAACATCATTTCCCCAACTTCTCTTGTCTGTTGATTTAATGTTTGATGAAGGGATGATTTTTTTTGGCAGAGGTTAAATCCGTAACCACTTCATTAATTACCCAAGCCCTAAGACTTCAAAGGAAAATTTGCTTTTGCGGAGAAATTTTAGTTTTCCATGTCCTGAACCCAAGAAGTCAGATAAGTTTAACTAGCTGCCATTTTCAGAGCATCGCCTCCTGATCCGGTGCTTTGAAGTGATCTTACACGGCCTATCTTTTTGAGTCGCTCCGTGAGGAATCCTTCCCCGTGTGTGGGGAGAACACAGTCTGCATGGAAATCTGCTGAATTTCCCCCTCCGATCAGAAATTACGTCTCCAAATTCTGGCTTTAAATTGCATCGCTCTTGCCCACATAAGACACCGGCAAGTCAGTCCAATTTGTCCGCTCTCTTCCATGTTTCTTTCATGTCAATATTGTCACACTTGTCCCCTAGTAGCTGCATTCGGACAAAGCCAGTTTAATTTCTTGCGGAGACGGGGAGCGGTGGCGTGCACCAGGCGAGCAGGGAGGTAGCCGGTACTCTGCAAATGCACGAGGAGCCTGTGCCGGGGGACTCCTATCTGCTCTCGGTAATCAATCTCTCCAAGTATTTCTATAGCTCTCATTATCCTGCGTGCCTCCAGGATAAGAAGCCGAGAACAATCGCCCATTGTCAGTTTATGAAGCAACTTTTTCATCTTCCTTCCCCAAAGACTAAATACTTAATTAAGTAAATTAAAATTAATTACGGAATCTGTACAACAAGATGTTATCATGTCTGTCCCCCAAACCGAGCTCTCTCTGCTGTTCCTGCATGCTCGCACTCCTAATCATAGAATGGCAGAAATGTGGAATGGTTTGGGTTCGAAGGGACACGCCAAGGCCATCCAGCCCAACCCCCCTGAAGTGAGCAGGGACATCTTCAACCAGATCAGGTTGCTCAGAGCTCCGGCCTGCCTGGCCTTGAATGTTTCCAGGGATGGGGCATCGACCACCTCTCGGGGCAACCTGGGCCAGGGTTTCACCACTCTCCGTGTAAAAAACATCTTCCTTCACTCTAGTCTGAATCTACCCGAAGACGGGAGGCGCCCAGCGGAGCAGCTTGGGTGCGCGGGTGCCTTTGTTCAGCAGATCCCGCCTGGAGACGGGGTCCCGCCTGCGGGTGGGAGCGTTCCCGTCGCCTGGCCGGGGCCTCAGCCTTGTAAAGACATCTCGGCACGTTGAGGTGATGCGCTGTGAACCAGTGAGCTGACTGATAGCGTGCATGATTAAAAACACACCTTTGTCTTCCAGAGCCGGGGCCGGAAGGCTTTTGCTTTTGAAAAGATCATTTCATATTAAGCAACACCTAACTATACAACGGGCAAAGTCCGCGTCGAACAAACCTCAAAGCATCTCTGCGTATTTTTTAATGACTTCCTGTGCTTCGTTAGCAAGAGGTTTAAACCCGGCCAAATTCCAAAGGATACAAATGTTGCATTTCTATTAATTAGTTTTCAGATGAAGATGTTGCCATTAACTATCTACACTGATCCTCTTATTAACTGTCTGATGAGGGTGACTTAAGCTTCTAATAAAATAATGGATTGAACAGCAAGAGTGAATGAAGTGTATCACA
The DNA here is from genome assembly GCF_949628215.1 of Phalacrocorax aristotelis. NCBI lineage: Eukaryota > Metazoa > Chordata > Aves > Suliformes > Phalacrocoracidae > Phalacrocorax > Phalacrocorax aristotelis. The sequence goes on along the minus strand of NC_134280.1, from coordinate 3,131,405 downwards.
AGAATAGTTGAACCTGCAGCAAAATGAGCACAATTATTTACCAAAGCATAGGAAAATGTAATTGGTTTATTGATTTTGATCTTAAAACTTTTAGGAGATGAACATCTTGAAGATGTCAGCTATTTTCAGAAGAGCAAATGCCCCCGTTCCACAAGCCGCTCAGAACCAGGAGAAGACTTCTCAGCCGCGTGTGCAACCACAAGCTGGGCCAGGCCAAGGAGGGCCCGTTCCCACTCGGGGGAAGGGGGGTGGAGAGCAAATGGACCACGAAAGGGAGCAGTGGGAGGAGCAGGCATGCTGAGCTGCTCTTCCCCGTGAGAAATGGATGGCTGCTGATGCTCTTGGGAGCGATGCTTCTCCCCAAAACAGCTATTGACCCATGGCGGTGGCGGCAGCAGTGAGCCCAGCAAAGGAGCAGGCGCGGAGGCTGCTCTGCCATCGCCCGCCGTCCTACTGCCCTGAGCTCCTGCCTAAGCTTAGATCTTATTTTCCAAAAAGGACCTATGAATGTTAATTAAAGGAGGTGTAAACAGAGCCTGGTGATTCAGGCACTCGCACTTTGGGGGCGTGTTCGGTGTGAGCTGTCGCAGGGAAGTGTAGCTACTGATGGCTGTTGCAGGCGTGCGTGTGTGTGATGGTGCGGGTTCAACCTCCGGGTCTTGTGGGCTTGGCACGGCGTGCGGCAGCGAAGCTCTGCTGGGGCACTCATTATAAAGCTGGGATCAGGGAATAGTTAATAAACAATGCTCCCAAAACAGCAGGCTCTAGGAGAACAGGCAGCAAAGCAGTATGTCCTACAGTATGCACAGTCATCGGTGCCATAGCTCCAGGTTACCGCTCGGTCGCTCTGCAGCGGTAAGAGTTGTCCAGCAGGCAGGCTGCTTCCCCGCTCTTCTCACTTGCTGAAAAATTATCACCAGTGGAAGAAAAGATGCTTTTTTGGGCTCCCTTCCTTCAGCCCCATGCTGTTCCCGATTACAGGGAAAGCAGATTTTACCATTAAGTTCAGACATCAGTATGACTCCCCCTGAGTCCAACTGTTAGGGCATCGTTCAGATAACCCCAATGGGTAACACACAGGGTCTCACCAAAATGTGACTAAGAATGTGCGTTATGGGCCTGTAACTAACTATTTTAACTACCAGGCCCACAGTGTTGTTTGTGGGTTTTTTTTTAATGATCCTTAAGAGATGGAATGAGATTTCTTTTTGAGAATTTCCAGGAGATAAGGGGCTTCCTAAATCAAAAAGGTTTATTTCAGCTTCGTCCTTTGATAAAACAAAACCCAGGTAAAGCACTCCTCCTGATCACACATTCGCGTTCTCTTTTACTTGCTTCTAGATCCAAAGACTAAGTAAAAAGTCTTGAAGTTTATATTTGTTAGAAAAAAGCAAGTTAGAAACAAGGTTTCTTTTAAAACCTCTGAGTTACTGCTGCAGAATGGCATCCGGGCCCAGCGTTTTCAAGTAAATCACCATGAATCTAAAGTTTTCTTGTCTGTCATGCTCAGAAATCGCTGCTTTTAACTGAAGTTGCACATTACCTTTTTGGTTTCAAAATTTGAAAGCGCTCTTACCTAAGCCCCGTAGTCAATTGCATCTATTCAAGTTTTCAGATAATTTAGAAACATGGGGTTTTTCTAACATACTCTCCTAGAGCGTCTTCTAAGAAGCATGTTATAAGTCTGATCTCCAACGTAAAGCGAGCTGAATTTATCTCCGCTCCAGCCACCTCAGCAAGGCTTCCTGCCACAGTTACCTGCTCCTACGTCTGGGTCAGGGCTTAATGGATTTGAATGGTCCATGAAAAGCAAATCGCCGTTCCACAAAGGCTGCTGTGTTCAGAAAAGTATTTCTCCCTTCAGCCTCACTGACCTGCTCTCCCCAGCTGCTGCGCAGCTCTGGCTCCCAGCGCCCGCAGGAGACCTTGCACATTTTTTCTGCATCACCCAAGGAAAAACATTTCTTGACCTGCACACGTGACTTTCTAACCGAGAAATCCACCAAGCAGCACGGTGTGCATTCCTCCCTGTTTAATGCTAAAACAGAGAACCTAGTTTGAGGCTAAAAATCTATGCTTAAAAACAAAACGCCAAGTCCCAAAATAGTGGTGCAAGGGCTCTGCCTGTGGGAAAGCCTAGGCCAGCGCTGCTAAGCAGAGCATTGCATAATCCGGGTTTGTTTGTCTGGGGTTTTTTAGCTTTTAAGTTCCATCAGACCGTATTTTACTTTTTCCTGCTGCTGTTCTGATTGGGACATCAATCTGCAGTTGCAATCATCTTCAAATTTCCAACCTGCATTTGCTCAGAGTTTGTTTTCATCCTGTTGTGGTTTAACCCCAGCTGGCAACTCAGCGCTGCACAGCCGCTCGCTCACCTACCCCCATCCCCCGCAATGGGATGGGGGAGAGAATCAGAAGAGTAAGTGTGAGAAAACTCGTGGGTTGAGATAAAGACAGTTTAATAGGGAAAGCAAAAGCCACGTGCACAAGCAAAGCAAACCAAGGAATTCCTTGACTCCCTCCCACGGGCATGCAGGTGCTCAGCCATCCCCAGGAAAGCAGGGCTCTGCCACGTGTAACAGTGACTTGGGGAGACAAAAGCCATCACTCCCAATGTCGCCCTCTTCCCCCTTCTTCCCCCAGCTCTATACGCTGAGCACGATGTCGTATGGTGTGGGACACTCGGTCGGGATCACTGTCTGGGCTGCGTCCCCTCCCAGCTCCTTGTGTACCCGGCAGAGCATGGGAAGCTGAAAAAGTCCTTGACCGGTGTAAGCACTGCCTCACAGCAACTAAAACATCTCCGCGTTATCAACCCTGTTTTCAGAACAAATCCAAAACACAGCACTATATGAAAGAAAGTTAACTCTATCCCAGCCAAAACCAGCACACACCCGTTCGTTCCTGTTTCAGCACAGCTGTTCAGCTTCTCTCTCTGCACATCCAGTCGCTGACACCTCTACAGCCAGCGATCCTATCCCTCCTCAGCTTTCACTCTGTTAGAGCAAGCAAGCAGCACACCTCATCTCTTGCCGTATGATAGTTTCTCCAATCACTTGGTCATTTTGATGGCCACTTGTTGCCAGATTAGGTAATCAGCTCTACCTGGTGTTTGAGATGGAGTCTCAGCAGTGCCGGAGGGTAACACCAGCACGTAGCTGTTTCTCTCCTAAATACCTTTAAATCATCTGAGACATACTTGGACCTTGTGCTCACGTTGCAATCAACTAATGTATATAGCTCATTGTTGGTTGTTTCCAGTTAACAAAATTTTATTTTGTTAGCCCTCCTTTTTTTTTTTTTTTACCTAGAATTAGTATATGGCACTAGATTTCAGACTGAATGTATTAAAAAATAATTTAAGATAAAAATTAAGAATCATAGAATCATTATGGTTGGAAAAGACCTCTAAGACCGTCAAGTCCAACCGCCAAACCAGCACCCCAGACCCTCCTAAACCATGCCCAGAAGTGCCATGTCTACACATTTTTTTGAACGCAAAATTTAACGTTGCTGTACACAAGGCACACAATGTAGAACTTGTGCCATATGGTTTGTGCCGCAATGCCCGTAATTAGGGCAAGCGCTGGACTGGTGACTGACTTGCCTGTGCCATTCGTATTCCCAGCCCCAGCACAGCGGCAGAAACCTGACAGCTCCATGCAGGAATGTGCCCCTCCTTCAGCATGCGAGTTTGCACACAGTTATGAGCAAAATGTATTTGCAGGCACACGTCTGTCAAACAGCAGCTCCGGCTGGGTCTTAACTGAGCTGTGTCATACGGTCTGTTTTGCTCCTGAATAACATGGCAGGTGTACTTCCCCCACTCACGTTTTCCACCTTTCAAGGGCTTCGACTGTCTTGCTGTTCTGAACGGTATCTTTTATACAGTGCAGAGCTCTCATCTCTAACTAGGCCTGCTGCACACCAGAAGTCAGGGGCAGTGATAATTCTCAATCAAAGCCGAATGGACTTGATTTATTTTCTTGGCCATTTGCTTTGTTGTGTGATCTTGTTCAAACAAATGCACAATCGGAAAATGAGAAGATGCCAAGGAGCTGGTTTTTGTTATTGCTTATGTTGCTGGAGGTACTGACTCTACCACAGCACCGCCTCTTCTCGCTCTGTCACCCAGCACTTTACCAGTAGGAGCTTTGCTGCATCGCTTTCTCTAAAGTAGCAATTCCTCACTGTGTTCACTTGTTTTCCTAATCGCCCGTTCTGGTTAGTCTGGCACTGAGGAAATCTTGCTCCCTGGTGAGGAGGCTCCCAGCAAAAACCCAAAGCTGAACTTATCTCCTTGAAGCAGATACTTGCGAGGAAGAATGAGACGACCCAGCAGCTTCCTCCACTTCTTCTCTTCATTTGCTTGCTAAGTCACTGCTAAATCCTCTTGGTAGTGGGGACGTCCCAATCACCTTCAGTTATAGGGGTGTATAAACCATAGGAGAAAAGCAGGATGTCCTAAAATGGTAGGACGTACCAATCCATAGGGGTTTTTTTGATCAATAAAAGTACAAGACAATATATTTTTTTCATGTGTAAATGTTGCAATTCTGAATATAGCATTAAAAATATTGCCTAAATCCTTTTTTTAATTTCCAGAGGACTTTATACCTGGCAGCAACTTGCAATATATTGCAGAATATTCTGGAAAAAATGAAAGTCTGTCAAAGCTTCATCTTCTACTAGGATGTGATTTAGCAGAAATCCTCTGTAACAGATTGAGTTATGTTTTGTTCTAGCCCAGTAATTGGCTTCATGTTTCAAAATACGAACCACAACAAATGATGTTTCTCTCATGTATCCAGAGGTATCTCATATTTATATCCCAATAAGCTTATGATATTGAAGAAATATGTTGGGTTTCAGGCCTTGCATGACAGCTGTAGCTCTTTCAATCATTATTATTAAGGAACATTTGCACAAGTTGCCATCCCTGCCATTTTAGAAAAAAAATTTTGCAATTTTGCAAAACAATTTGCCTCCCTTGATCTCTGCACGCGTTGTAAAGGCTCCGCTTATTGAGCTCAGCAAATGTCACTTGTTGACTGCATATTTCTTCTCGGTTCCATTGTAAATTAGCCCAGGCAGAAGTTTCATGAAAAATTAGTGTCTTTGTTTTAAGAAAGTTAATTGTTGCTGTAGCTCTGATCTCTTCTGCTTTTATTTCAGACAAACATACGTTCACTTGGTTTGTTGGAATCGATGAGTGAGGGTATATATTGGGAAGTGGTGTGGGTTTGAAGTGGGATTTGCTTTGATATTTCTGTGCAAATCCATGTGATAGCTCGCTGACTCATATAGCTGAAAATAGGTAGTGGTATCAACCACAGAGCCCTTTACAGATCTCTTTTTTTTTTTTTCCTTTTCTTGCTTAGCTAGCTGCTCTTCGAAAAAATCCAGGTTATTATTCAAATCTGCACTTAGATTAAAACTCCAGATAGCATCACTCTTACTCATTGATGAATCACACTGGAACAAATTTTAGTCCTGCTGAAGAAACTATGTGTTGCCTTAGTCATAAGTTTGTTTAGCAAATCACATGTCAGGCTTAAATTAAGCACTTGCTTAAAGCGGATACTTTTTGAATATATTCTGGAAAGTTTGCATTTAAGATGTATACTGATTTATATGGGTAAGCTTTATATTGAAAACTTCTCAAAGCAAAAGTAGAGAACCAAAAATCCTGTCCAAGATTTAGGACCAGTCTTTATCCCTGAAATACGCCAGTTCAGCTTGTACCATTCAGCCCAAAATAAAACGAGTTACAACTATTAAACATAACATTGTTCTGTTCTTTTAGAATACAATTAACTGCTGAAAAACATGAGTTGCAAGTAAAATGACCTATTCTAGGCTGTATCAAATGAAGGAAATTCAAATCCTGTTCTTTACTGTTCTTTGCCACTTATATTAATCTGCACACGAATGCATTATTTAGCGGCACAGGGAGACTTGGGGCCATCACACCAAACTACAGCACAAGAGCGAAGGCATCAGAGCGGCGGCGAGACTGCAAAGCCCGGTGCTAGAGGAAGGCGAGACCAATTCTCAGGCAAGTCTTTCCATACCCAACAAAAGCAAATTTCAGGAGCAAAACAGAGAGAGGTAATGTCGTGGGTTAAAACACAAACGCATGTTGTCAGCAATGTACCTAAAGGGATTGCCGGACATACCTGACATTAAACATGTTTCGTTGCATCTATTTCTAAATTCATTTTAAATGTTGGCTTTTGGAAGTGTTTGGTACGTAGCAAAAACCCGCCCTGGGTGTGGTGACGCCTGCCCGGCTGCCTGCCACCATCCATACCTAGGGGAGCGGAGTGTGCCCAGTATCCTCTGCTCTGGGACAGCTGACAGCAAATTGACCTTTCTCAAATATTTTTTTTTAATATTGCTTGATCCTATCCTTATATCAAATTTGCACTGAATCTTTTAAACTATCACCCAATGGCTCTTTACATTAACAGGGCCGTTCTGCCCAGCCATGAACGAAGATAGCAGGAATTTACCTGAAATCATAATTTAAAAAATAAACACAAAACAGGTAACGTAAATAAAACCATTTCCAAAAATGCTTATCTCAGAACAGAGCACTTGCATAATTTTATTGAAAGGAAGGGCAGGAACTGAGGTGGTGATGTTTGGATTATAAATCACTCGGCAGATGGAAATGGGGTTTGGCTGGATCCAGCCACGACACCGGCTCCTACATGCTTCGTGCAGAAACATTAAACTGGAAATGAACTCTGAAAGTGTATTTGCTAACAGACTAAAGGTATGGTTAACAGAGGGGAAAAAAATCATAGAATTTCATATATTCAAAGCATACCTTGAATAATGATGTGTCCATGGGAATAGGACAAATGCAGCAACGAGACGGGCAGATCACAGCTAAACCACACCACGATCCATCAGAAAAAATACCCTCAAATCTCCCGATGCCGTAGCAGACAAGGGCTCCACTCTCATTCTGAGCTGGAGAAAAGCAAAAGCTTTCATGGTGCTGGTTAAACGCAACCGAGTCTCTGCCCGCAGTGGAATGAAGACCTGAGGAGCTGTTCGTCAGGAAATTAATAACTGCAGCGATGTGCCAAGACCTACGGTTCCTCGTTGTGGTTCTCTTGTCACATGGAGAATCTGTTCCATTTCAGACTGGCAATAGAGAGGAACAAAACGTGTTATTAAAGAGGTGCCAGCAGGAAAGGAAAGCCGCGTACATGGAACGACAACGTCCCAATTTAGAGTATTTTAATACATTGGAGGTGACACGCAGTCAGTTTTCTTAATCTTTTGAGTTGGTCATCTTGGTATCTGAAGTTAGAGCAAAACTCCTGCGTCTGAAATTCACCATCACATAAAAACTCAAGGGTAAATGGGACAAGTGGTGCAAGTCTCTCTGCAGGACTGGGAGAGCCCCTTTCTCCCCCAGGAAAAGGGGGCATTCGTTGAACCCCCCAATGGTCAGGAGCCTGGAGAGCTGATCATGTAACGCTGCTGATTTCAGTGCTGCTTCAGCCTGGGTTCTTCCTGCACATTAACCAGAGATACCGCTGAAGCAGATAGAGAATAAAAAGGAAAAGCTTAAAGCAAGGGTAATTACACCCTTAATGGGAGTTTCTCTGAGGAGAAGGGATGTTGTTTGCTTCAGCAGTGCTGCACCTGTTGCACTCACATGCAACTAGTGCAGAGTGCGAGACTGATGTCCTATTTTTGGTCAAATGCAGCTTCCTTTTTACTACCCTTAAAAACAAGTAAAACAGGCCTGCAGGTACGGACAGCCTAGGTTTTCCTGAACAATCATACGGTCGGTACGTGGTGGGCAGAGCAGAGCCCTACACATCCAGCTACAACTCACATGGAGGACTCCAGTAAAAGTTGAGTTAAACAGGGCACGTGCTGTTGGCACAGCAAGACGCGCCCACGTCTCGGATACTGAGTGGCAAGGGTATGTGTCTCGATAACGCCAGATTTTCTCAGCCGCACCTGACAGTGTGAAATTGCTGAGCGGTTGAAAGAGAATTAGCTAAAAATTAGAGGAAGCTTTAGAATCCTTCTAAACCAAAACAGTAATTAATCTTTCTCTCTTCCTGCTACAAATTTGTCATATGAAAGAATGAAAAAATTTTAAAATATTACTTGCTTGTCTGGGTTTTTATGTATATTTTCTATTTCTGTTTCATAGATATGCTGTTATGCTTATCTGTTCTAAAGTGATACTATCTATTAAAAATCTAATAAGGCCTACGGAAGCCTTTTGTTAAAATTAGATCATAACCAAACTCTGTTTAAGTCTAGCTAAGCTCCGTATTATCCATATTTGGGGAGTAGAACTAAGATTTTGCAGAAACATCCCAAAGTTTGATACCAATCTGTGTGAAAAGATTTTCTGAAGTATCTTCCACTTTCCCCAAGAAATTCAGAAAACTCAGGGTCTAAATTATTAATTGAACTGATGTTGATGGTTGATTTCATTTTAATAAGTTTTTGGTTTGAGAGCCTCTGAAAAATGCATCGCTAAGGTCCTGGGCTGTCTTTTGCCAATTTCACATCAGTTGTGCTCATGCTAAAAGGAAGAGTGAAAAAAAGCGCCTAAATTATCACAAGCAAAGCCATTTAAAACAGATTTTTAAATTGTAGAAGCTGTTAGACACCTCAGGAGCCTCAGTTCCCAGTGCCTGGAGATCAGCACGGCTGAGAGTTCAACCCTAGTCACTTCTGAAAATCATGTCATTTATTGCTAGAGGATCACAGCTGTGAGATGGTTGGGTTTGATTTTGCAGAGATTGGAGGGCTGGAGAAAAAGGAGAAGCTTCAGCCTTCAGTGTAACACTAAAGCCTACTGTGTCTTTAAAACAAGACACGTACCCCCATTTTTTCAAGTTTCATGGTTAGGATTTTTTTGATAGAAATCTTCCTTCCATTCCCATTTGACAGCATAAAATACAGGATCATCTCTGAGAGCCTGAGCAGCTAATTTTTCTTCTGCGTTGCAACACGTTTTAGGATCACAGGCTAATTTAGGTTGGAAGCGACTTGTGGAGCTCATCAGCTCTGACCCCTACTCAAAGCAGGGCCATGTTGGAAGTTAGGTTTAGTTGCTCCAAGCTTTGTTCAGTGGGGTTTATGCATCTCCAGTGGAAAAGATTCCCCAGCTTCTCTGGGACGATGCATCAGTGTTTAACTGAGCTCCCCGCTAATTACTTTTCCCTATGCTTAATTGGTTTCCCTTGTTGCTGTTTGTAGCTCTTCCCTCCTCCTTTCATGGTGGACCTCCAAGAAGAGCCTGGTTCTGCTCAGCAATCAGGTCCCTCCTTCACCTTCTCTCCCCACGCGCAGCAAACCCAGCCCTCTCAGATGTTCCTCATACGTTAGGCGCTCCAGCTCCCAACCCTCTCAGAAGTCCTCTGGCCTTGCTCCCATATGTCAGAATTCTCCAGATGGAGTATCACAGTGCAAGAATCACTTTCATACTTAGTTTGCACTTAAATACACACACTCAGTCTTTCAAATTAACTTCAGTTTGTTACTACCTACCTCCACTTTGACCCACATGATGTCTGCGTGATGATTTTGAACCAGAAAAGGGATTTTCCACAACCCATTTTTCTAAAAGAGGCGCCGAGGAGGACCTGGCACGGCTAGCGGCAGGTCCATGTAGAAGCTCAGCAGCCGTTGCTGGAAGGGCATAAGGTGGCCCAGGAGAGCAGAAGGATTATGCCTTAAATAGCATTGCAGCTATTTGAGCTCCTGGAAGCTAGGCACGAGCTGCACTTCATCCTGCCCCACTGAACCAGGATCACTGGGAGCAGCTCTTTCACCTCGAGCTTAGCTGTGACTTAGAGTACCTCAGTGTACTTCAATATTTGGCTTTGTGGCTAACAGGAAAAGGGGAGTTACACCAGGCAGTTGGTGTCTAAGCCTTGCAGGTGATGAGTTAATGCTGCTTGGCTGGCAGGGATACTCCTGGAAACACATCACTCCTGCTTCTACATTAAAATGTTTTTCCTGGGCCATCGCGGCTTGAAGAGCTGAGCCATCTGACCCCTTCAACCATTCGCTATTCTCTCTCATAAGGTTCATACATACAAAGTTTCCTGCCACCGTTACTTTCTCTAGGGGACAAAAGCCACCAGAAAGGCCATCTCAAAGCAAGAAGGAAGGGCTTGTAGAGTTACTGTGAAGTGCTCTGGTACGGCACAACTTTCCTGACACATCCCAGAACTGTTGGACCTTGAGATCGCAGGACAATGCAGTGCAGAGCAACTATGTAGACAGATCGATTAATTTCACTAATTACCACTGCAACTTGAGAATAAATCTTCTCCCCGACCCGTGGTGATCCCCAGTATCAAACTCTTGTTTCTGTATTGTTCTTCCCCTTACACGGCACTCCCTCCCTACTTCTTTCCTTAACAGCAGTTTAGAATAACCATTTTGTTCCACCCTCTGAATGATTTTTGCCTGATTTTGCCGTGCAGTATAATAGTTTGCTGGAAAGTGGCAAAACAGTACAGGAAAAGCTTGATAATGTTCTCATAGCTTTAGGAGGCTACATATTGCAATGAGCTTGAAGCTTGAAACAAAGGAATTGCTGTTGAACTAAATGTATACATTTGTTTTTCTGCTTTGACAGTAATACACTTTTCCCTGCTAGACTCACTATATAAAAGTTTTATTGGCTCAGTGTTGAATATAACAAGAAATTAATTAGAAAGCATTTTCTCTTGCTTTTTAGGGGTTGCTGTGGGTCAGTGGTAGGCAAGACTTTGTGTGCATTTATTATTACTTAAATTTGGAGTAAAGGCTGTTCAACAAGTTCCCTGAGTGGGTAACATCTCAGAAGAATGGGTACATGAACTACAAAGAAATCTGTCTCTACACCTCCCATACAGTTACTGTAACAGAATACTAGTTAAGGCGAGAGAAGAAGTATCTCTCGCTTCATTATATTTTGCTTTTAAGGAAAATTTAAATCTGTCGTTCTTTTTGATCACAGAAAGCATAGCCCGTGCTGCATTATAATTTCACTGAGAGGAAAAAGCTTGGTAGTTTACAAATGTGTTTTGGATAATCCAGACAGGTTGGGATTACAATTCCTTGCAACGCCTGGGCTTTATGGATCCTTTTCCTCTGAAGGATTAACCTGTGACTTCAGGAAAAGCTCACAAATATATCTGTGTGTTTAAAATCAAGACAGAATTGTGCAAAGAAATTGCACAGAATACAAAAAAATACTGAATACAAACCGGGAATGGATTAATTCGGGCTTCTTGAGAATACAACTATTGCACTGGCACTTTTTTCAACTGAAGATTCATACTAGGACTCTGAGGTGAGTTTCTTTTTATATAATGGCAATATTTTCCACTCCTTTATTTCTCCTTTGTTTCTAAGAGTGATTAATTAGTGACACCATTCAGGTACTTGCAGAAACATTACCGAACCCAGCCATTCTTTTGTCTTATAAGATTTTTGCTACACCTGCAGTGGCCAGAAGCACTTGCTGTCCTGCTTTTTAATCTCACCGGCATTATTCAGGATTTCAGGGTTAGAAATTCCCATCACACCTGTGACATTCCCTGATTTCCCTAACAACAAGCGTGGGATGTATTGCACAAATGTTACTAGAGCCTTCAAAGCCTCAGCAGCAAGGAGTAAAACTTGCCAAAAGTTTGTCTCGCATTGACTCACCGTGTCTCACCGTGGGGTGACCTAGATAGAAAGTGAAACGGTTGCAGCTGGTTTTCTAGTAGGGTTTAACAATGCCTGTGCAGGCTCTTCAGAAATTGTCCCACGTGGTTTGTTTACCTCTTTGTTGTCTTCTTGTTTCAAGCTGGTTTCAGCTGCTCCTGCTCCTCTGTGCACTGGCTCCCTGGTAAATCCTGCCTCTTCCGGATGACCTGTGCTTGCTGGAAGGTAGGTGTTTGCCATGCCCTGCGACGTCTTCTGGCCAGGAGCCACCCCAGGAGACACTGTGTGGCTACCTGGGCATTTCTGAGCCTCCTCGTTTATTTGCTCCACAGGCGATAGGGCAGTCTTACTGCACCGCTATACAGAGTGAAATGTTTATTTTAAATATTTATGACAAATGTATCTTTTCTCAGGCTTTCCCTTTCCCATTTGGCTATGTCTGTTCATTGTAGTTCCACAAATATCACCTGGAGTTATCCATAATTTGCATTCGCAAGCTTCCAAGGCTTACAAGTGAAAACTCAAACTTGAAGTCATCACCTTTCTCTCACTTTCACCAGAGTCCTTGTACCCTGTCTGCTCTATCCCACACCCACAATCCAGTTCCCACTTTTAACTCTCTTCTTCCTTTTTTTCTTAGCGAAGTTCAGAGAAATGTTGTGAACAGGTACTGCTCTGTCTGTCCTCCAGGCCTGAGCCCAGGACACAAGAGGCTCTACACATCCAGCTCCAAGTTCAGTCATAGAGGAATATGTAGTTAGACTCAGCTGTGTGAAAATACCCTCTCAAGATCAATTCAAAGTGAAACAAAAGCTCTCAGAGGCGTGAATGGCATTATTCATACAGTAAGAGTGCCTGCGGATCTGTAGTATGAGCCAAACTTCCCTCTTCTTGATTACTCAGCTTTCTCCCTGCGTTGAGCTGGTGCCTACTCCAAAGTGGCCTTTTCTCAGCTCTGCATTGCACCCAAAACACGGTGCACCTGCGCCGTGCCCTTGGTGCATACGGCCACCCCTTGCCATCACACACCCTGGGCAGCTCACCCCCCAGCCCAGTACCCAGCGACTGGTGCATGTAGTAACCGTGGGCCAGCTGCAGCTCCTCACCGTTCACGCTGCCTAAATACACCCCGTGGTGCTGGTTGCACAGGAAGGGCTGGTTCAATACACATGGACATTTATACCTCATAGCTCACTGGCCTTATTTAGTGCAACTAGTTCATCCTCTCTTATCCGTCTGCTCCCGCCTCTCCCATCATTTGAGTTCAAACCCCTGAAGTGGGGCTTTCCAGGACAGGATTTGGCAGTGGGTACCAGGCATCAAAGTCCATCTCAGATGTAAATGCGCTGCTCCTCCTTCCAAAAAGAGTTTGACTGTGAACTGAAAGCACCAGCGTGAGGAAGCTGAATGTGCTAACAGGCAAACTTCTCCCATCTTTTCAGGGAGCGATGCTGAATCATTAGTCACTTAAATACGAACAAATTGCTCAGCTGAGCGTAGCTCGCGATATTGTTCCTGAGGAACCAATAGCTGGTACAACTGTGTGACTTTCCTGAAAGCAGGTCTTCTAAAGCGTTTGTGGATTTATCAAGATATGACTGTACGTGTAGCAAGGTATTTCTCAACTGGTCAATCAGCAGTGATCAGCAGCAATTTGGAAGAGCCAATACTAGATCAGATTTGCTGTGACTGGTATCTGCGTAACAAAAGTGTCTTTTAAATACTATTTTCTTGAAGAAACCCCTTTGGCAAGGATGTACAGAAATTCAAAGCATGAATATGTTTTGAAATCTGTGTGTTGATTGCATAACTTAGAAGACTAAAAACTGTATTTCATTATTATGAATTTACGTGCTGAGAGTGTACTACAAACAGTATCACAACTGCACTATTCATAGCCAACGTAACGCTTTCATTTTCATTTTGCCTTTTCTTGCAACCAAGCTAATATTTTTGTTTGTTGATGCACAGCAACATTGTCGAGGCTCTTGTCTTTCTGTGATTGCTTCCGGTCCCATTTTCCAGAAAAATGGAGCAAGTACAGAACATGCAACGACACTACTCCGATACAAGTGGTAATAAACTTCTCCCTGATTAGCATCACAGTTGGATAAAAGTACAGTCTTTCCTCCCAGGGAAAAGCCTCTAGGCTACTGTTGACAACAGTGATTTGGGGCAGGGGGATTGCTGTGAGGAGTGAGACCTGGGTTACCCCTGCCCAGCAGCTATCATCAGTGAGAGTGGGTGAGCAGGAAATTGCTCTCACAAAGCGGCCTTTTGCAAGCACCAGTTAAGGGGCAGCACGTCATCCTTTCGTTGCCCAAGCCTGGCAAGCCTTGATAGACAGCACGAGTGGCCTGCGCTGCTGGGGATGCTGATGAGATCCAGACTGGTGGTGCGATAAGTCTCCTTCCCTGGAGACATTCAAACCCACCCTGGACGCAGTCCTGTGCCCCCTGCTCTGGGTGTGCCTGCTCAAGCAGGGGGTGGGATGGGGTGATCTCCAGAGGGCCCTTCCAAGCCCTACCAGTCTGTGTTTCGCTGTGATTCTGTAATTCTGTGATGGCATCCAGAGGAACAGCGTGGCACAGAGAGTGCACCGGAGCAAGAGGAGGAGTAGCAACCACAGGTGTCTTACTGCTCTAGAGGTGGGGCAGCTACCTGGTTCTACCCCAGCTGCTGAGAAGCACTGAGATTTTCCTTTTTAAGGGGTTATGGAAGGACTTAAGAGTTTGAGAAGGGAAAAAAGGCAGATCTGATGGTGTGCACGCTAACCCTCTGGTATATACACAGATAAAGGAAAACGAACCCCACTAGAGAAGGTAGAGTTTTGCTGGTAAAAGAGCATCTCCAGCAGAGGCTTTCTGCCCGGACACTTCACAAAGCCTCAGCCTGTGCCCACACCTGAATTCACAAAATCCAGAGGGTCACCCCAGCAGCCCGGGTCACCTCGGTTCAGCCAGGCACCCCAATGCCAGGCTCCCACTCAAGCTATCCCACCATGATGGAAAAAACAGCACTCTGCATTGGCAAAGGAGTCTTTCCGCGGGGAGACGCTTTGCTGCCGGCCACACCATGGTTCCTGCTTTCACCACATGAAGCCATTAGATGGGCTCTTTGCATGCCGGTGAGGACTGCAACTCCGGATCAGGCTGAAGCAAATCATATCAGCCTCAGGACTAGGTGGGCGGGGAAAATGTTGCCATTTTTAATGAGTAAGAAAAATTGTTATATCTGGGACACTAATCCAGAAGATGGCAATTATCAAGATTTTTTTTTAAGTAAGCTTGTGGCTTTAAGGGTATTTATAAATAAGTTACGCTTTGTGTATTTCCTGATTTCTTATTTTTGCAGTTGCCTCCAAATTTATTTTTAGCAAGCAGACCCACTTCCACCCTTGCGCTAAAATCCAGTAGATTTATGAAGCTCTGAAGAGGAAAGGGAGCATCTCTTACTGCTGGGGCAGTTTTTCGCAGAGTCCACTTTAGGGAAATTCCTTCATGCTGGCTTCTGAACTCTGAATAAAAATTGTAAGAGGTTTTTAGTGCTCTGTGATTCTTACTTTATTGGTGCTTTAAGTGGTGGGATGGGGTTTATTTTTTCATTTTTTTAAGACAAGCTGGGGAGCTCCCAGCTCCTCAAAACACATTGATTTAAAAAAAAAAGAAAAATAATCTTGTATTTGCCTCCTGAGCTGTGAGACTTCGGGATAAATTTCTATAGATTTGTAAACTTGGTTTTCATTATTTTCTCTGCTAGACTCTTCTAAATGACAGTGGAGTAAATCTCTCTCTTTTTAAGGCCTACTGTTATTTTCCAAAACTTAACGGTATAAACGCAATCCTTTAGACCTACCGATTTTATACTATTTGGCATTATCCCCTTCTCTTCACTTGCATATATGCGAGCTAATGACACAGAAGAAGCCCCTGGCCAGTCTGCCAAACCTACACGTGAGTAACCAAACCAGCTGCCTTAACGTGACCTCGCTTCGCACTGTCGCTGCAACCTCTACAAGATCACACCGTGTGAGGTCAGCGATGTTGCACCGCATCTCCCGTCAAGTCTGGCCTGTCAAACACCAAAAGAACCACCAATTCCCTCTGTGCTGACCATTTTCAACATTAAGTGACACCAAACAGGTTCAAAATGCTTTTGATAGACCTTTTAATGTTTATGTTTCTCAGTGGGTTTCTCTCTTGAGACATGGTGGTTTCTGCGTTATGAATACACGTATCTTATTTAAGCTACGGATATCCTTATTATTAATTACCCTTGGGCAAAAGAATATTGCTCTTTTAGAACTCCACTTTGCTTCCAGATGCATCATTTTTGCTTCATACTCTATCCTGCCTGTTTTAAAAATCAACCCCAGATTTCTGCCTCTCTGAGCTGCGCTCGTACAGGTGGCTAACAGCTTTACTCAACCATCTACCTACGCTCGGTATAAACAGCGCGTGAGATGAATATAGACGTGTACGCACATCTATAGTGGTGAAGAGCAAATTTCAGCCTACAAGTTAAAACTGAATGTCTTTATAGGCACCTCAGTCAACACTAGATTTCTCATTTCACTAAGAACCCAAGATTTTATACAATAGGAAACATCTGCACCAGGTTCCCTTAAAAAGGTGACGACCCTTCCTGATGCCTGTGTTAACCTTCAGACGTACAGCACGCTTTCCCTCCATTTCAAACATATTTCTTGACCTGGATATTTTTGGTATAAAAGTCTTAAATCAGAAGCCTCCTGCTGCTTCCTAGCTGAAGCATCTTTCATCATTTTACCTTCCTGTGACAATTTTGGGAATCAGCTATTTTCATAGCTGCCTTTTTATTTAGTTTTCTATGGTGCCTGTTGCTGTTGGGCTTGAGATTTTAACTTAATTTAACTTAATTTTCAACTTTTATAATTTACATTCAGAGCTTTAAAGCTCCCAAGGAGCTATTCCATACTAGATTTCAGGTTTCGGCTGATAGGTTTTGGTGACCTTAAAGAGGAAAATGTGCAGGCTGCTGGTCCCCTGCACCCTTTGAATAATTTGAAATAGAAATGGTTTGGAACAGCTGATACATTTAACTCCAAACATTAGGCACTAAGCATGCTTAGTAGCTACTTTGATCAAGCTCTTTTTCCTGACAAACCCCCCTTTGAAATGAATAGGACAGAGGTTCCTTTCACTTCAATAGGAGTTCTCAGACATAGGGAGAAAGGAGGACTTCATAACCTTTAAAAAGACTCCCCTAGTCCATTCATGTATCTCCTGGAAAGCTCAGCACTTTCCCTTGTGCTGAAGTTACTAAGCCAGCCTCCTGGCTACTTTTAGGCTCCCTTCTAGTGAAGCTTTGCTTAAACATGAGATCAAAACACTCTCTAATGAGGCGGCTGCTGCTGCTGCTGGCGAGGCAGGAATCCTGGACGTACAATGGCTGTATCAGTGACATCGGAAATATTTGTCAGCGTAGATTCGTCAGTCCTAATCGCATCTTCTAACCCTCGGGCAGCGCGTACCTGGCACGTTGCAGAAGACAAAGACAATTCTTCTATACGCTTCCTATCTCGATTATTTTTGTTGTATATTTACAGTGAGGTCATTAGCACCCTAATATTCTAGTATTCTTTCAACACCGTACAATTAATTAAGGTTTCAAACACCCCACGAGGCTGAATGACACCATGACTTTCCAGAGGCCATTAGCCACTTCTGGAATCCCGGTTCCCATACCGCCCATGCTTTCTTTTTCTTTAATACTTCTTGTACTTGTAAGGAAACATCACACAAAATAAAGAACTATTGCATGCTCATGACATATCATATTGCAATAATGCGCAATACTCAAACATTCAGTTATATTCAATACTCTCAATAATGAGATTTCTTGACATAATTGTCCATAAGTGATGTTTCTGCTTGATGTAAGACTAATGCAGTGAGATGTATATTATTAGAAAAACAAAAAATCAAACAAAAAAAATGATTTGCAAAAAGACCACCAGAAATGACCCAGGCTTTAGGCAGCTACAGCGAAAACAAGCATTCCTCATGTGAAATGTCACTATGGAGAAGCAGAACCAAAAGCAAGGATGAGAAAAAGCACCTGAGCCTATATAACTGTATCATTTCCATTGATACATGTGTTCAAATGAAATTTGGATATTTTTGGTCTATCCAGTCTGCAAACGTGCACATTCAAATCTGTTACCTTATATAGAAAAACACAAAGACACGTCAGAACTCAACTACTGAATAATTTCGTTTGAGACATTGCTTCCTTGATTTAACTCAAAAGTAAGTTATTTTATCTATAGGTCAGGTATAGCTCATAATATTTTTACAGCTGAAATTCTTCAGAAAACCTGTAATATTTTACAAGATTAAGAGATCAGGTTATGTACTGAAAAGATGTATGGTTCCAGCTTAAAGCTAAGCTAACGTAAGTTAAAACTGTAGTCCTCCCCATGTTCAGCTCCGTGCAATGGCTTTTTTGACTACATAAAAAACCTCAGTGTCCCATGGGGCACCATTTTAAAAAAATTGCATTGCTTGTAGAAATAAAATAATGGGATGAGTTCAGGACTAAGAGCCACCTTGAGGGTAAATATGTTGCATTTCTGTTCCTTTTTTTTTTTTTTTGTTTAAGCAGTGAAAAAGAACAGAACATGCACACAAGGGGAAAAGGTTATTATTATCTATTGTTCTGTTGTGCTAACTGAAAAAGCAAAAAAATTCTTACGGCAGTGTGTAAAATGCCTCCTTCTTGCTAGAAGGGAAGCAGAAAGAGGAAAGTCCTTCCTGCCTTTTAGCTGCTTGAGGAAGTACTTCACGGGGAACTGCCTGTTCGATGCAGCTACCCTAACCTTTTCAAATGCACATTATCTGTACAGCAGGGCCGTAACCGTATGTAATGGTGTAATGGCATTTGTACAGAAAATATGAGCTGAAGGTACATGAAGCTGAAGGTAAATAATAGCGAGACTGGAATTCGTGCCCCCCATACACAGCTTGTCAACAAGTGTAGGGGAAGCTCACGCTTCAGTACAACTTTAAATGTCTGTGCTAAGATGTGAAGCTGGGTCCTGGCAGGTGAGGTTGAATTTAGTTCAGCATCTACTTTAGGCACACATTGAAGCAGTTGATGAACAAGACAGCTTTGGTGAGGGAACATTCACAGAACTCCTCCTTTCATAGAATCATAAGATTATAGAATCTTTAAGGTTGGAAAAGACCTCTCAGATCGTCAGATCCAACTACCAACCCAACACCCCCAGGCCTCCTAAACCATGTCCCCAAGTGTCATGTCTACATGGTTTCTGAACACCCCCAGGGATGGTGACTCCCCCACCTCTGGGCAGCCTCTTCCAATGCCTGACCACTCTTGCAGGGAAGATTTTTTTCCCAATATCCAGTCTAAACCTCCCCTGGCGCAGCTTGAGGCCATTTCCTCTTGTCCTGTCTCTTGTTACTTGGGAGCAGAGACCGACCCCCCCCTCACTCCAGCCCCTCTCAGGCAGCTGCAGAGAGCGAGAAGGGCTCCCCTCAGCCTCCCCTTCTCCAGGCTAAATCCCCCAGCCCCCCCAGCCGCCCCCCAGCACACTTGTGCTCCAGACCCTGCCCCAGCCCCGCTGCCCTTCTCTGGACACGCTCCAGCCCCTCAAGGCCCTTCTTGTCCCGAGGGGCCCAAACCTGAGCCCAGCATTCGAGGTGGGGCCTCTCCAGGGCCGAGCACAGGGGCCCCATCCCTGCCCGGCTCCTGCTGGCCACACCAGTGCTGACACAAGCCCGGGGGCTGGTGGCCTCCTTGGCCACCCGGGCACTGCTGGCTCATGCCCAGCCAGCTGTCGGTCAGCACCCCGAGGGCCTTCCTTCCACTACATCAGTAATCAAAATGTGAACCTAACTCCTGAGCTGCTGAGAACTCTAGTAACTATACTTGCTACCACCTTTATCTAGCCAAAACAGCATGACTATATTTATTTCAACTTTCAGTTTCTTCGAGTTGTTTGGATTAGCTTATTCAAGAGAGTTGCAAGGATGCACAAGTCACAGAGTCTCCAGCTCAGGAAGAGCCCATGGCTTAATTGACTTAGGATCTCCGTATTGGTGCTGCACAGCAAGACTGAGACGCCAAAGCTCATGCAGAAGTGCATCGTAACTACTCTTTGGAAAATGGCAACTGTCTGCTGCTACCGATCAATTGTGAATCAGTTTGAGGGTACTAAGCCCATTTTGGATGTTGGAAGTTTGGCCACATCTAAAATGGTGCTGAACTATAAATTTTAAGCTAGAAACTATGGAATGTTTAAATGTTTGCATGTTAATTCTAATCCAAGTCAAGAATTGTCTGTCTTTATGAGTAAACATATTTTAAGGGAATTTTAAATAACTGCAATCTATCACAGTTCTGTTCCTTGTTCCTTTAAACTTTTAAAGTGTCATTTGTTCATATGACTATTATTGAACATTATCCTGATGCTTTCACAGGAGCAGCTAATACAATTTCTAGATCTCTTTCTCAAGCTGATTTGGGTCCTTGGCTCATGAACGTAGTGTTACTGCTGCTTCTTTTTTCCTTTTCTGTATTACTTCACTTGTTTCATCTTCTTTATCTCTCTCTCTAGCTGACACAGTTCTTTGTTCTTCATCTTGTAAATGATAAATGATGTGTTTATCATGAACAGTAGTTGCATTTGCTACATAAAACTAAAAAACAAATGCAGCAGGTAACTAAAAAGGAACAGTAATTCAGAGACTGAACCTATTTGGTCAAGTGTTGTTGTTTTTTGTTTTGTTTTGTTTTTAAATGAAAAAATTGAATATTAGATACAGTTGGCACTGTGGTCCGAGTGGTAACATGGTCAAGTTTTGCCTGCCTAACAGTTCCAATTTATTTCAGAGACAGAAGATTGCTCTGACAACTCCTGTAAGAGCTCTAAGGTAGAAGTGAGAAAAAGCCGCTGGCCTGATCTCAGGGTGTCAAAATTATATGGAAGTGATGAGGTATTAAAGGTCTTTGATGAAGGGCTTTGCAGACTAAAGTCTAGACATTGAACTGATGTGGGCAGCTCTGGATCGGTAGAGGACTGTGGCTTTGTCCACGTGTGGACAATCGGGATTATTCTTTGCACGTTGTGTGCCCTGTTGCTGGTTAGTGCTGTAGCCTGTGGAAGAGGGCCGAAGCAATCAGGAGCGAGGCGCTTCTCCAGGAGGAGAGCATCACTGAGCACACGGACTGCACAGCTATCCCAGAGCAACTCCAGACCTACGGACACGTCTTTAACAAACTTTTGGGCGCGAGAAGCACCTTATTTTGTGGTACTCAGAACTTCAGCCCCTCTTCGAGCGTGCAGAGAGGAACACAGGACGGGGCTCTTGACGGAAAAATCGAACAGGTGCGAGTGTGTTTGTGAAGTGTTGATTTGCGACAGTAACTGCAAATTATTACTGTTTTATTAAAAGTGTTAATTCTCCTGGCGGCTGCTTTCATCGCTAAAACGTTCAGAACAGCTCACGGTGCGAGCCATAAGCCCGCGACGGGCGCTGAGAAGACCGCCCTTCCCGCCTCGCAGTCACCACACGGGCCTCTCGCCACCGGGTGAGCCTTGGTGTCTTGCCAACCGGCTCCGGGGCAACGAGGGAACGCCGCGGAGACGGTGACTTCCCCCACTTCGCCTCTCCTCGCCTCCCCGTCCCGTTCCGCCCGCCCGACCCGTCCCGTCCCGTCCCGTCCCGCCTCAACGGCCACCACCCCCCGTCCCTCCCTCCCTGCCTCAGCCTCCCGCCCTCGGCTGCGCGCGCAGAGCGGCTGCCCCTCGCCTCTCCTCCCTCCTCCTTCCCGCTCCCCCCCCCGCGAGCTCTCGCGGTGGCTGTCGGGATCGCTGGCCGCTTTGGTTAATGTCCGCCATGTTTGCCATGGCGCAGGGAGCGGATCGAGCGAGCCCGGCGCGGATCTAGGGCTGCGGGGCGTGAGCTGTGAGCTACGGGCGGCCCCGCGGAGAGCTGTTCCGGGGCGGCGGGACCCTCCATGGTGGTGCGGGCCGGGTGCGGGAGCGGCTGGGAGGCGGCGGCGCGGCCGCACTGAAGGCCCCCCCCGCCCGCCCGGCCCCGGGGTGTTATTGTGAGGGGGAGACAATGAGCAAACTCTCCTTCCGAGCCCGGGCGCTAGACGCCGCCAAACCGCTGCCCATCTACCGCGGCAAGGACATGCCCGACCTCAACGACTGCGTCTCCATCAACCGGGCTGTGCCGCAGATGCCCACGGGGATGGAGAAAGAGGAGGAATCGGTAAGGGAGCCGCGCAGGGGGGGCACCATTGTTTATCAGACACCCCCCTCCCCTCACGGGAAATAGGCCATCGGCATTCACCAAGCGCACTACGCACGCTCCCCACCGCAGCGCTGCACGGTTCTTATGGGGCCCTGCGCAAAGAGCGCAGCGTAAACTGCTGTCCGACGCCGTAAGCGGGCCCTGCTCCGCCATCTTCTTTGCGTCCCGACTCGCGAGTGTTTTGATTAGTGTCGGGAGGGGGGGTTGGGGGGGGGGGAGGCCTTTACGCTAGCGTAAGAAGGAGGAAGGCGCAAGATGCGTCTCTGAATGAGCAAGCGAGCGGGGCGGCCGCAGTTGGCGTAGCGTGCCTTTGCTGCCGCCGCTTCCCCTGTGCCGGCGAGCGGGGACGGGAGCGGGCCCGGAGCCGGAGCGGGGCGCGGTGCGGTGCCTGCCCGCCGGAGCGGCTCCCCCGAGGACGGGGAGCGGAGGAAGTGGGACGCTGCCTTGCTCCAAACGGTGCACATGTGTGCTGGCAGGGCAGGGGGCCGGGAGGGGGACAGCGGGCGGCTTCGGCTCGAAGGGCTCGTCCCCCTCATCCTCGTCCCCTAGGAATCCTCGGTACTTGTAAGGAGTACGCGTCCTGCTTGTGCCCCCCCCCCCCCCCCCCCCCCAAAGAGCTGTTTTGTGCTGTACTTCAAACTGCATGTGCAGTATGATGTACAGATGCATCAGCTGGACGCGTTGCACTGCGTTAGGCTTGTAAGTGTTTAGATGATTTCCAAATAAACCGGCAAGTGTTTAAAAAAATTGGATGCGTGATGCATGTCCTTCTGGTAATGTTATGGCGGGGGGAAGCTTTTGTCCACTTAATTAAACATAAGTTTCAATTTTTGACAAGCAGTAGGACAGCACCACTTTGAAAATGCTTGCCCACAGTTCTGGCGCCATTTGAATGTCCTGGTCTGTCCTGCTGATCTTTAAACGTCTACTCTTGTGCTCTTTAGAGTTGTGTAAGTCTTAGCTATAGGCTTGTTGCCTAATGTGTCTGTACTTTTATGCAGAGCCGATAGTAAATGCACCCTCAAGAATTTCTTCAATGAATCCGTGTCTCCGCCTCAGCCAAACCTCTATGCCTGTGGATTGGCTTTTCAGAGGTTACAGCTGTCAAAGGAGGCTCCGTGCCTTTCTGATTGGTTTTCTCACTTGGCTGTTGATGTTAAAAGAAATCCTCTGTCTCACCGTTGTGGTTTTTTTTGTTGTTTTCTATTTTTTCCCTATTTCCCCCGTTGTTTTACAATGTGTAATGCACTGTGATGAAAACCTCCAGTACTTCCCAAAGAGTAAATTTCTGCTAGAATCTGGGAGCGTATTTAAAAGCAACGATCGCGTGGTAATAATGAAGCAATCTGGGAGAGTAATTTGGTTTTCTCAGTCTTTAAAGTCTCCTTGCAGGGCTGTATTTGCATTTAATGTTTAGAAAACATGGCTGCTTTTTCAAAATGATAGTGTTGTTTTGATAAATCATGTTTTAAATAAACTTGTTAATGGAAAATTCTTGTAAGAGTGCAAGCAAGCAAGCTGCTTGTGGGCTGCTTAAATGACCGTGAAGGTTAGATTTATAATTCACTAAAACTGCTTAGTGTTATACTAAAATGTTGCTTTCCTGTAAGAATGAGGTTTATTTTCTCTGCACTGAAATGTGGCTGTATTTGATAGATTATGTAATAGTCTCAAAATGAAATGGTCATTGGAGCGATATATAAGCATAGTGCTAGACACATCAGCCAGACGAGATGATAAACTGCCCTATTAATAGGTTGTTTAGGTTATTGCTGTGTAGTGACAGTTTCATTCATGGAGCAGCCCTTTCCCCAGTGTTGCACAAATGATGCTTTAGTGTAAATTTTTGTGGTAGTGGTATGTAAAGCCCTTTTAGGAAAGGCTGTTGGAGATGACAGAAGTGAAATATTTTAGAAATATCTAAACAGCTTTCATTCATAGCTGTGATTGACTTGATGTATTTTGAAAGGGACTTTTGCGGGGGAGAGAGAGACCCACATATTCATTTCTGACATCTCAATTACTTGAGTGTCTCAAGGCCTTTTTTTAGCGCAGACTTTGGTCAGGAGCACATCTTGTGAAAGGTGTTTGAACCCTCGGGGTGGCTGCTGATTTGCATTTGCTGTGCAAAGACACAAAGCTGACAATACTCTGGCTTCAGTACGCTGCTGTCCCTGCTGTGCCACCCTGTGTGAAGCCTTGGTGAAATCAGAAAGGTCTCCTAGTACAGTGTGTCATGGGGTCAGATATCCTCCAGGCCTGACTTTCACTGAAAATAACTATGTATTCACAGATTTGCGAGATTTAAAATGAGTAAGGTTGACATGTCTGTCTGACCTGTTCTTTACAACCTAGGCTTGCTACCACAGGCATATGATTTGCTTTGTTCATGGTTGATATTTTGTATATACAAAAATGCAGATTTTGGACCACTTGTTTTTAAAATGTTTTTTTTTGTTTTGGTTGTGTCCCGCCCCCTGCCCCCCCCCTTTTTTTTTTTTTAACTAGCTCTATTGCTTGGAGCGTAGAAAGGTTTAAAGCCTGGGGTTGCGGGTGCTGAATGATTGTCACTCATTCCTACTACTATTACTAAAGTTATTTGGACTGTATATTAAATTATCATACAGTCACTACAGTCCCAGACCGGGCAACAATATACACTGCTGCTCATCTCACTACAAAAAATTATACTACCCAGTCTGTCAGTATAAGCATCTTCATTAGACCTCTTTTTATTTGATCTTGATGAATATTCTGGAACAATTTCTATTAGAGATTTATATCCACTTGCAGTATTTTACAAATCAGCAGTTCATTTTTTCTCCCTTGGAGATTCCAGCTGTGAAAGATTTAAACTTCTGGTCTGTAGCATGTTTATGTTAACAAGTATTTATAATTTACCCTAAACTAAACCTGAAGAAGAAAATATTGTGGGTTTGGTTTTTGTTTTGGTTCATTTTGTTTTTGTTTTGTTTTCTTTCTTTAAGCCCTTGAGAGAGAGATTACTGTTAACAAAAGGACATCTTCCTGCTTTTGCTTAACTTCAGAAACTGAACATGAACATTTCGTACTATTTTTTTTTCTGATGAATGAGAGTTCTATTTCATAATGCTAACGAATTGTTTTGGCTAGAAAGGGGAAAAGTTGCAGAACAGATAAGCCCTGGTTTTGTTTCTTATCGCATAACTGTGTTTTTTATGTGAAAACCTATTACTGGAGGTTGCAGAGTTGCATGTTGTGGGGGAAAATCATGCCTAATAATGAGGCAAATTCAGGCTGAAGGCTTTCAGAAGTAAATTTACTGGAGTTGTTAGGAAGGTAAAAGTATGGTGGTAATTGATGATACCTAGATTGCCTGGTCAAAGCTATCTGAACGTTCATCTCAATTCTGGTTTGAACGTACATTCATTTACAGCTGAGTTTGACATCACATGACAAGGCTAAGGTTAGAGAGGAAAAAGTGCATGAATAGCAAGTTAAGGACATGGTTTAACATTATTAAAATGCTGACAGAGTATGAAGGAGAAGTGACTTTCATTCTCAGTCCTTGAGTGATCACCTCAGGATGATCTTTCATTGATCATTAAATACAACGTTCAATTTTGAGTATTTGGACAGGCTGCAAGTAGTTAAAAGAAATTTTTTCTTGCTTTCTCTTCTGTTCCTACTCTCTCCGTCCCTTAGTGAATTCTGTTTCTTTTGTAACACTGTAAACTTGAAGTGTTCAGCATCTGGCTTTCAAGGCATCCTGGAGCTAGTGACACTTCTGAAACAGCAGTATGCGTTCCCCTTTTAAAGCAGGAAGCGTTAACTTTGCACGAGTCGTAGTTTTCTGTTTGGGTACTTTTGCTGATAGGGTGGAACGTACTGAATATTTGTGCTGATAAAATGAACTGGAAGACTTCAAAACACTTGCATACCCACAGAGATATCATTAATTTTATGGCAATACTTACTTGCCTTTTTTTTAAAAAGCTCGTTATGACCCAGTCCTATGTCAACATTTTCTTGCATGTATTCTTACACCTAAACATTCTGTGTGTGTGATTTTTGTTTATAAGATCTAATAATGGTCACTTAATCTTTTCTTGGAGGGGCTCCATCCTGCATGTGTGAGCAAAAATACATTGGTGTTGGTTGGGCACTTCAGGGGTGCTCTGCTTTTGCCCCTTTTGTCTACTGCTGAAATGGCACACATTTTTCCAGATTACGCTTTTTAAAAAATTTTTATACATACATGGCTCCCCATGTGGGCAGAACCTATTCTGACTTGGGATTCTTATGTCAGATGTGCATTCATAGCCTCAAAGTTGATTGCAAACGTGGGGCTTTGTAGAACAAAGAAGAAGCCAGGACACTGGTGTGTAAAATAGAAGGTCAACAGAGGATAACTTCAGTTCAAGCCATGCAGATATTCTGTAAAATGAAAGTCCCTCAAAAAGACTACAAAAGTTTAAGAAACTTAGAAGATTGTACTTCCATGCAGAAGTAAGTGAAACTAAGCACACTTCACTTAGGAAAGAAATGGGATTTATTTGATTAGAATCAACTGGCTTATGTGTTGGGGAAATGCAATTCCCTGTCGAAGTTTATTTCTGTGTTTGAGTTTGGCACCTTTATTTATATACTTATTTTGGGTGTGTTTGGCAACTGCTGGGATTGCTGAAGTATGTTTGGTAGTAGGTAGCATAATGCTGTGTTGTAATCTTTATTAATGGATTTTAAACTTAGGTTCTGTTTATGAGACCTTTTCCCCTGCCTTCAGGTCCTGTATTTTTCTCCTTCCCTTCGAGACCCATTGCATCATGCAGTGGTGTCCCTCACAAGTGTGTGTTTCAGCTCTGTCTCCCAGACATTATTTCAGTTTTCAGCTGTGATCCTCTGTCCTTCCTGTGCTTTCACCTGCAAAGTATTTTTGTGGCTAACAGAAACTTCCTTTCAGTCCACCACTGGTATTTTGTCATGTGCCCTTCGATAATAGTATGTCAGTCTTAACACTAGGTAGGTTGGATTGTGTTGGCTTGACACTGTGGTGGGAATGAAAATAAGCTGTTGATGAATGTGGACCTCATCTAAATGCTAGAGTAGCTGAGCGTAGTTACCTGGTGAACTGTTGAACTGAGTAGCCTTTGTTTTAATTTGTTCTGGCTGTATTTATGTGGCCAAAGGTAAACAATGGAAAGATTTGCTCTTAAGTCTCAAACTCACTATCAGTTTATTAGGGCTTATCACATTAACACCTGTCAGCGAACCTGTAACAATTGCTTGTGAGTATAGGCTTAGCCTGTGACAAATGTCAAGTCATTTATCTGGGGGTGTGCTTTTAAGATACGGCTGAGCCAGACTAACTGTGGCCTGCAGCTAGTAGGGATGCTCTGCTTTTCAGAGTGCTGAGGCCCATCTGACTCGATAATGGGAGGTAAAAGCCCACCAGGGAAAAATTGAGCATCCTGTGCTTTATGAGAAGTGATAGGAGCACGTGGGGATAGTGGACCAGGGAATGGAGAAGCATGAGACTGCTACACTTTTGGTGTCGTCCTGAGGTTAGATGGGTTCAGCCATATCTTAAAACCACACTCTTAATTTAGATAAAGTTGGGTTTTTGCTGCAGGCTAGAGTGGTATGCATGGGGTCAGTTAACACCGGTCTGTGAAATCCAATCCGTCCTAACTTGTTTGGGTGCCTGAGTCCATAGTAGAGAACAATGGTATCTGCAGGGATGTTAATTGGGAGTCACACCTCAATTCATTATGTGGGAACTTTCCCTTATAGGTAGGTTTCCTCGGATGAGGTGGAATGCCATGATGAAAACTTAGGAGAGCATTTTGCAATCTGCCTTTCTGTGCTCTGTCCCTCAGCTCTGGGATGTCTCAGATGTAGGCAGCAGTGTTTCCTTTTCCTTCAATTTAAGGAAAGCTTGGAAAGAAATATTTTGGGCAGCTTTGGTTGTGCTTTGAATTACGTGGTGCCAGATTTCATATGGCTCCTGCTTGACAAAACTGAGCAGTAGTCAGCTTTGTGCAATTTCTGTGTTGATTGAGATCAGTTGAGATGTCCCGTTTGAGTAATTGAGATCAGCAGATGTTAAATCTGCTTATATGAATCTTGATTTTAATTATTTTTCATAAGAAATATAATTTTGATTGGTGCTTAGACATTCACAAGCACAAGGTTATTTGTAATTTATTTTTCCAAAAACCTAACAAGCTATGCCTTGTTTATACTTATTTGAACAGTTATGTGACTTAACATATTTATCATTCTATCTGTTCAACTTTTAAAAAGATAAATAACACATGCAATATTTACATAAACAAAGTTACAGTCAAATCTTAGGTCTTGCAAAAACCATTGGCAGGGAAGATTAATTGTAGAACTGGAATTTCTCTAAGTAGAGGAGAACTGAACCGGAACTGAGTTACTGTGTATGAAAAGGAGTAAGAAATAGAGAAAATAATTTTTTGCAACTAAAAGTTATATCAAATAGGCTGCCACAATTTTGCATTTAATGTTGACTAGTCCTGAGTTAAAAAAAAAAAAAGTATTTTGGAATATAGTATTTTAAAGTTTTGATTTTAATCCATTTGCAAATCCCTACTTGTTAATATGTGATAATCACCGTGCCATGTAACTGAAGCTGTTGAGTTAAAATATTGTCCCTGTCCATAACAGAACTGCTCTAAATATGAGGGAGCAGGAACGTGTAGAAAAAAAATCTGAGTCCTTATTTTTCCTAATTTACTTTAGTGCAGTTTTAATTGTGGTTAATACATTTACACCAATAAAATGCCTAATCCTTTAATGTAAAAGGAGAGATTACTACACCTGATTATCTTTTTTTTTTTAAAAGTATTTCTTCAGAAATAAGCCAACAAGGAAATGCCTGGAATAAGAATATTGGACTTAATTAGTTGCAAATATGCCTTTAGCCTGTTATTATTTAAGTGCACACTTCAGAGTGGAAAGAGTAGGTGAGCCGATAGTAGAGTTGTGTCCTCTCAGGTGGGTTCCTTGGCAAAGAAAAACATT
Organism: Phalacrocorax aristotelis; assembly: GCF_949628215.1. Lineage (NCBI taxonomy): Eukaryota > Metazoa > Chordata > Aves > Suliformes > Phalacrocoracidae > Phalacrocorax > Phalacrocorax aristotelis. The sequence continues at coordinate 3,102,354 of NC_134280.1, read as the reverse complement.
CCCCACTGGTGAATGTGTGAGGAAAGAACTGGCTTGCTTTTGTCTAATAGACTTACCTCTCTGGTCCCTGAAGTTTGGTGTGCTCCACACCTCACCAGTATGTCAACTTCAGTAGAACTTTTCTCTATAAGGTATTTTCTCATGTTTATGTCATGCTAAATTGCATTAGGCTTACCCAGTTAGTGTTAGGTTAGTTAAGTCGGGGCTTACACAGCTTGCCTCGTGAGGCTGTTCCCCAGTTCATTGGATGTCACTTTTCCGTCAGTTTTCCATATCAGTTAATTAGTTTTCTCCATTTTATCTCATCATGTCCTGTGACACACAAAGTAACTCATGAACAGCATATTTATAAATGTTTCCTGCCACTTTTCCCTAGTTGTTTTCTATTGTTTACATTTTAATCTGTGATTCGCTTTTCTTAGCTTTCTGACATTTTTATGGCTACAACTTACACTTTATCTGACCAGTTTGAGTTGCATAACAAAATTGTTCCTACTTCAGAGTGTCCTGGTAATGTCTGACGACCCTGTACTAAGCTTAGATATCGACAAAATTCTGGATGCCTTGCAATGGTATCCAGTGACTAGATAAGAGAGGCACTGTTGTTATTTTCTAACTTTCTGTAATAATATATATATTTCTTTAGTTAAAGATGTTTGAGGTAAAATGGAATTTTTTAATTGATGTTTTAGTAGTTTCAATTCCTACCAATTACTGTATGTGCACTTATGTGTTATTTTTTTTAAACCTTTTTCTGAGTTGTCCTGACTTTAGAACCAATCTCTGGTACCTCTTTTTTGTATTACAATATGATGGATGTCTGTTTTGTTCATGTTTCATCACTTTGAGGACTTTTGTTTTAAAAACTCTGTAACAAACACAAATTCCCTGGTATTGCTGTGTGTACCTCTGTTAAATACAAATCCATAATAAGAACTTTGGATCTTACTCCTGGAAAGATGATGTTACACATGGGTCAGAAGGTTAAATGCGTAGTGCAGCAAGAGAGGGAGGGGTAATGCAAGCAACTTGTCCTTGAATGTACAAGTTATACCTGAAACGTTACAGGAAAGTGCATCTCTGGAGAAGATGACATTAACGGGCTGGTTTGGTACCCAAACTTGTGGCAACTTAATGTCAGTGCTAAGGCATTAAGTTCTGCTTTGACCACAGGAGCTTATTTTTAGCGTGTATCTTTCATTTAAGCAGCCATACAAATTCTCACCTCTTGATCTCTGAGTGTTGAAACCGGCCTTGAGGCTTCTGGTGGGCACCAACAAAACGAGACCAGCGTTAACACCTGTGGGTGTCAGGACAAGGGGACTGAACTCTTTTCAGTGGTGCCCAACGCCAGGCCAAGGGGCAACGGGCACAAGCTGGAACACGGGAAGGTCCACCTGAACATGAGAAAAAAACCCTTCCCTGTGCGGGTGCCCGAGCAGGGGCAGAGGCTGCCCAGGGAGGCTGTGGGGTCCCTTCCCTGGAGACATTCACCCCCCGCCTGGACGCGGCCCTGTGCCCCTGCTCTGGGTGTGCCTGCTCAAGCAGGGGTGGGGTGGGGTGAGCTCCAGAGGCCCCTTCCAACCCCCACCAGTCTGGGATTCTGTAACCTGTGTGATATGAACAAGAACTGATGCTTTGAAAGACCAGCTCTTCAATTTTAAGGTAGCACAGTTTCTTTGCTAACAAATGTCGTAGAGCAAGTAGCCTCAGAAGTGTCAGCCACTGGAGGCGCTTGAATAGCTTCAAGCAAGGTTTCTGTGCTGGGATCAGAAGCAGCACATGTTGTTACGAAGCTGTTGGGTAACGCAGGTCTTTAATTGCGGGATGAAGCGAGGCAGCAGCCACTGCTGTGCTGCCTTTCCCAGGTCCTTGTGGCCTCCCAGCAGGAAGGCAGATGCCGTGGGGAGGTGCGATCAGCTTCTGTCAGAGAATTTGCAGTCTTCCCTCCTGGTGACTCTTCCTCCTCTCCTCCGCAAGGAGCGTGGCCTTGTGACTCATGGTTTTGGTGCATGGAGCCAGGAATTAAACTGAGTTCAGGTTCTGTGTATTGTATTGTATTTAACAAAGAGGAGAACTAGTTGTTGTGGAATCTCAGCCTTTTAAAATACATTGTGGGGTTAATTACATGAAAAATAAGAGAATGTTTATTTATGTAGGTGTACACCTTTCCATCCCTGTTTGTCTGACTTGGGACGATCAAGCTATGCTAATTGAAGCAAACTACAGAAAACAAAAAGGAATTCCTCGGATGCCGTTTTTTCTGTGTAAGGTGCTGTTTGTTTGTGGGGAGCAATATAAGGAGCTAGATGGAGACTCCTCTGGAAGTCTTTTGACTGGATGTTGCAGTACTTGTAACAATTATCCCGTAAGGTTGTGCAGACTCATCTTGGGAGGGGAAAGAGGTCCCGCTTTTCACGAAACATGCATTTCTCAAAGTTCTGTATTCAGCCTTTCCAAAAGGAATTTTTAATAGTTCTGTTCAATTAATTGTTATACTATAACAATAGTTTTATTTTAAATTATTTATATTCAAGTTTTGGCAGGCTGGAAACTTGTACAATTAAATGTAGCTTTGAAATATGCTGCTCTAGGGGTTTTTTGGCTGCTTTATAAACAGTGACAGTTTTGTGTCAACGATATGTTCATAAATAGCAAACAATCATGATAGGGGTGGGAGATTGCTCATGGTCTCATGCGTTACTGCTGTCCCACTTGGTAGGTAATACTTGCGATGTCTCACCACTGTTTCATGTCTGTTTTTACATAGGGTGATTGAAATTGCATTGCTTCCTTTTTTATGCGTTAAGCTTATTTAGGGATTTTTATTTTGGTGGTTTTTTGTGCTGCAAGGTTAACTAAAGAAACACAAAAATCATTGCAATATTCTCTGGTCATCTCACTTCCCCGTACCTCCATCAGTGTCTCATGGGCTAATTTCTAGTTTTATTGCCTGTCTTGCCTGTAAACACTTTATAGTCCTTAAATTGGCCTCGGTCAGACCGCCAGGGAGGAAATGGAAGAAGTTTTTTGGCATTTTTTCAGTCCAGATTGGATTTTCTTAATTTAGATACACAGCTGCTATGTAGACCTATCTATCTAGACAGGAAGTGTCACCCAAGGGTGTTGGGCTTGGTTAGGTGTTGCTGGTGGTCCTGTTATATTGTTTCAGCCTATGTCAGCATTCTTGAGAGACTATTCAGGGATGGAAAAGGGAAGAAAGTGACAGAGAAGTGTTGGGTTGTTTGTTTGCAGGTTGGGGTTTTTTTTTTTTCTCTGTTGATGTTTTAGTTCACTCCTGTGACTTTTTAGGATGGAGTAGTACAATTTGATTCACTTAGCTGCTGCTTCCTTTACTGAGTCATCTGTAACGGCAGCCTGCCATTGTACAGGTTTCGGTTTTTTTTGCCTGTAGTCATAATTTGGCAGTACAGAAGGCAGGTGTGTGATGAGTGGTTCCTGTGATTATTTAAAATTAAAAAAAAAATGGTGAGGGGTATCATATTGGAAAAACATGATATGGCCAAAAGCAAAACTGAAAAGTGTTCCATGAGCCCTATCTGCTTGTAAGGAGGTAACACTGTACCTTCTCCTGGGCTTTCTTGAGCTGCCTTCCACTGAGAGCCAGAAACCCCTTAGGGGGAGGCTGAGAGGAGTTTCAGTCCTATAAAGCAGCTTTACTTTGGGTACGTTGGTTTGAACTCAATATGTGACTTTTTGTTGCTTGCCCAGCTCTCTGCATTGCTTCGTAACTCATGCAGCCTTTTAAGGGGACATTGTCTAGCAAGAGGAAACAGATCTGACGACTGAATAGACTAGTTCTCCATTGAATCAGTAGAATATGCTGCATGATCGACTTTGCTAATTCACTAAAATGTTTGCTTTTCAAAATAAATTGGAAATTAGTTTCTCTGAAGATACTCATTGCTGTCTCAAGGGTGAAAATTGCCATGGTGTACAGACAGGTTTCCTGCTCTATATGTGACTTCTTATTTCAGTTAACTATTTTCCACCCCTGGCAGAGGGAGGGGAAAGAAAGGAAAACAGCTCTGGAGGGATCTTCTTCCCCCCCACCCCTGTTTTCTTCCACACACACCCTCGTTAAGCCTTTCAGTTGCTTAGATCCACTTTCAGGTATGATAAGATTAGAGTGAGAAGTCAGTCATACTTCAGATAATTAGTCAGCATTTTGTTTATATTGTTGACATGTCCAGGAATCTCTTTTTTTTTTCTTTGTTTTTGGTGGGGTTTTTTGAGTGTTTTTTTTTTTAATGTACAATCAATTAATTAAAAATAAAACTTTGCCAGTAAGCTGCTAATGGCTCAGGAAGGGGTTCATTCCTTTGGTGTTATAGAGACAAATTAATATTTCTTGTTAGAAAATATCAAGCTTTTTCTGCACTGAGGAGGATGAATACTTGTTCCCCATGTTTTTTATGGCAGTTAAGGATTGAAAGAGTTAACCGCAGAAGAAAATGAAAAATGGTGCTTGAGTTTACACTTCTCTCTTGGAAATCTTTATTTAAAAAAACAGGAATCTTTATAAAAATATGGGGGAGGGCTGTGCAAAGGGGGAGTAGGTGGGTCTGTGGCTTTGGAAGGGGAGAGAGGCTTTTGGGCAGAGTGGTTTTTGAGCTTTGTGACACTTTTTTCTGTAAGTGTTGTCACTTTGTCACAGTGTTACTAGCTGTGGTTGAGACTTTGCAAGATGAGTCTGCACACTTCAGATGAAAATTCTATACTTTTTGTTTCTGAATCTCCATATTAAATAGAAAAATGTCAGTTAATTTGTATTTCCTAATTTGAATATAATGTTAAGCAAATAAGATCTTTAGGCTTTAGTAAGTTCTGCTTGTTTTCTTTGCTCTAATTTAGTTCCTGATTGCAGGTAGATTGGAAGGCTGACTCTAGGTTGGTCTAGAAATAGCTTATTTTGAGAAGGTAAAGCTGTTAATACATTCACTTTTCTCTTCCACCATACTTAGAGTGTTCTGGAGTTAAAGCCATCTATCTTGTTAAGAGAGTTGATTTTAGTAACTAAGCTGTGGTATGTTATGTTTTGTTTCCCTGAAGTCTCGGTAACAACTGTGAATATACTTTCATTAAAGTCTACAGTGTTGCAAATATCTAATGTAAATTGTGTGACCCAAAGCTCTCTTGTGAAAGGACTGGCAAAGAGGAAACTCTTTTCCTAAATAGTGCCACAGTAAACTGTAATGTGTTATTACTTTCTGCCTCATGGGGTAAGTGTAAATATCAGTAAGTGAATAAAAGTGGTGAAATAACCTTTTAAAGAATTGTAGCATTGCTTGTATGCTTTAGTTTTAAGGAATTAATATGTTTAGTTGTAAAGGTTTGTCTTCCAGGATATCTGTATCCACTATGGAATTGCTCATTGCAGTTTCATAATTGAGACAGATCAGCTTTTCAGTGTGAAGATGGTGTTCAATCACAGGCATCTCCCACGGTGCTCATCCAAGAAACTAGAACTTCATATAAAAGTATGATAAACTGTATTTCAGAGAGAGTACTGTGGGGCAACAAGGAACTTAAAGGATAAGGAAGAAACCAAACTGGTCCATTGGATCCAAGTGCTCTGTTTTGCAGCAGCAGAATAAAAGGGAGTATATTGGTAAATATAGTTCTCATGGGTAAAAATAATGTTCAGTATCAATCGCTGTTCCCCTTAAAGCTTAACAAAAGTAGTTTTTAGGAGAATATTACCTGTTGACTTACTACTATTGTTGAACTTTTTTTTTTTTTGTAGTGAAGAAACTCCCAGATAGAAAGTTTAGAAAGAACACAAAACCTGTTGAATTTCAGGGGTGAAAGGTACCTCATGCTGATTCGGGCTTTGAGCCTGGTGCTGAACGTGTGCAACCAAAGTGAAGTGTTTTTTAGGTACTGCCTTGTAGGGTTTTTTGGTTTTCCCCTCTGAGGAAAAATTAAAGTGAGGATTGCAGTGTCTCAGTGTGCGTGCAGAGGCGTGATTTCAAGTTTGTTCTGGACTAAAGCTGGTGCTTACTCTCTCTGTCAACCCTGTTGCGAATGGCTGTCAAGTCATTTGGGTCGGGGCTTCGAAGGTGGGGGTGTGAGACTGCGAGGTGCAGCGTGCTCTTCTGTGCCGCTCGGCGCGGAATGAGTGGATTCGTGCTGGTAGGACAGGCTGCTTACACCAGGGAAAACATACTGGATTATATAAAGCCAGTGACTTGAGCAGTTTGTTGCAAACTGTTGTCAGTATGGTGATTGTACAGTGAAGGTGCCTGCATGGCTAAAGTGCATCTAGAGAGTTGAATCTCACTTGGAGAACAATTCTGTTTTAAAGCGCCAATGTGCTAAAGCAGCAGTATTACATATACTAAACATTTGGATATTTCTAATTCTGTTATGCTGTTAGTTGAAGAAATAGGACTATCTAAGCTGTATTTGTTTGAAATTTTTTAGTCATACTAGTGAGAAAGGTTTGGATGTGCTTTTTAAGGAATTAGTGGGTAATAACTCTCTTGACAGGTACTCCTTTTTATTCCCAAGGCAGCATGTTCTGTTTGCTGTCGTCACTGTTTCCTCTAATGTTCAGTTATCTTATATGAGATCTTTTTATCTCCCCTACTTCAGAAAGCAGTACAAGTTAAAAAAGGGGTGTACGTCTTTTAAAACCATAAGAAAAGGTGAAAAATAGACAAGAAGGTGTATTGGTGTACCAGTTACTAAATCTATCCTTAAAGCACTTTTTCAGATTTAATAAAGCCATTTAATTAGACAAACTTTCATAAAAAAATCTGCAGAGTATGCTTAAACAGAGCTGTTTCAGGAGTTAAAGTTTTTATTTCCCTTAACTTCATGTTCAGCAGAAAGATTTCTTTTTTTCCCTAATTGTGAAAGTTATATTGCTTATCTGTCTCTTGAAGCTCTGCTGTTTGATGAGTGACAGTAATACTGTTAAGACTTTTCTGTTTGAAAGCTGTGTTATGCTTGAAGGCTTTTTATAGTAAAGTGAGTACTAACACCTATTGTCAGATTTTCCTTGGGAACTCTGTATGCTTACTAGCAGTGATCCAAAAACTGCGAATCTGAATTACTCATCTGCGCTGTTTAATGGGCTGTGGAGCCAAAAGAGGTTTTGAATTTTGGTTGCTGCGTGTCCTTCTTCACTACTTTTTCTGAAAGTTAAGCCATATTTACCTATTCATTACTTAGGCCACTGTGAACTAGTGTGGCCTCTCTACGAGTTACTTAATCCCATTTTAGAAGAGTGTCTGGATTTGTTTTATTTTGGGGGTGTGGTGGGGAATGACAAGTTGGTCAGCATGAGTTGGTTGGCTGCGTACAGAATGCATCCTCCGCAAATTTGTCAATGATCCCACATTAGGAGGAGCGGTTGGCTTGCCAACAGTGGAGGGTCTGTCTGTGTGGATGCTGAGAACCCTGAGGACTGGCCCAGCTGAAACGTCGTGAAGTTGAGTTAGGAGAAATGCACAAATTCTGCACCTGGGGCAGAATAATAATGCTGTGCATTGGTACAGGCAGGGAACTGCCTGGCTGACGGGCAGCACTGGTGAAAAGAACGAACCAGGCGATGGTTCCACACTGATGATGTGTGTGCTGTGTGACTAAGGCATGCTATAGACAGGGCTGTGTTAAGAGGAGCGTGGCTACCAGGTGGGGAAGTTACTCTGCTTCTCCACTTATCATTGGCGAGGCTGCTCTCGAAATGCTCTTTCCTGTTACGCTGCTTTCCCTAGATTTCTCAAAGATGTTGAGAAACTGGAAGGCAGTCTGTCAGTGGGCTGCCAGAGTGACTGGAAGCTTAGACTGTAGCTACCCTGAGGAGAAGGTGAGGGAACTGCTTCTGTTACTTCTGGCAAAAGAGGGTTAGTACGTCCCTGAAACAGGTTACTTAGAGGGGCTGTGGGAACTGGAGGTTTTCAGGGCTTGAAAAAGTCACGGCTGACCTAGCTAGTGTTGGAGATAATTGTCTTCAAGTGGGGGCCAGACAGATAACCTCCACGAGTCCTTCCTAACAGCATTTCTGTGGTACTCCTGTGTACTGTGTTGTTCACTGTTAGGGGGCAACTCTAGGGATGTCAGCTGAAAGCAACACAGTAATGAAACAAATTTTATTTGAGTTGAATTACCTACTCAGCGCTGTGAAGCTCTCCAAGACACATTTTAATGGTGGAGTGACAGATTTACTCGGTATGTAGTAACTCAAGCAGATCACACTAGATATTTGATTGCATGCTTAATTCTAATAACATTCACTTGGGAGCCTGATAGTTTGATTTAATGTTGCTTCATCTGCTACAGGAGATTCCCCAAGCTGCTCTTCCAGTCACTGATTTGTTATATTCTAATTTTGCAGAAATTGCGTTATTTGTGCTTCTGCAAGATCTTGATATTTAAGAGGGCGTAATTTATTAAATATCATTCACATATTTTTAAAGATTTGCTTTCATTTACTACTTTTTTAAAAACAAAGCTCTGTAGAATTAAAGACTAAGAAATCCTGTTCTTGAGAGAATTTACCAAGTGTGTAGCCAGGAATCTCTGTGTACGAGACTGCCATGTCTGCCAGACTGCATTGTGATTGTGTTAGCAAAACGCTGCCTGGTTCTCCTCGTTGTGGTGCTGCGATGCAGGATAGTCACTGGTGTTAGTGGTGGGGAGGGGTACCCCGGAAAACCAGAAGTGGAGATAGAGTAACAAAGTCTGTGTTTTTCCCCTCTGTTCAGCAGTCAGGTGTGAGGGAATGGCTAGAGGATAACCTGAAGCCCCTGGAATAGGCAAAGTAAAGTTGCATAGGTCTGTGACAGACCTGAGCTTCAACTTCAAGTTGATCTTCTGCTCTGTCATCCTCCCTCCCCCAAAGTTTGGAAGCTGGAGGCAAGAACGCTGTGGTGGGAGAGAACAGTGAAAGGAGAACAAAACTTTCAAGCTCCTGGTTCCGCTCGAGACTAGTAGTTAATCTGCTAGGAGACTTCAGTTTTGCTTGTTTTATGTTCAATTTACACGGATGGAGAACTCGCAACTTACCACAGCCAGCTACTTGTGAAAGTTGATTTAAGACCTCATCCTGGTGAAGACTACTACTGTTCCTCTTTACTGGCCACACAGAAGGCAGCATGTGCCAACTTAGCCATTTGGAGCTGTAGCATGAAACATTTTTGTAATGGTTTAAATGAGTAGATTGCGCTGGAGGGTCTGAAGCACATGCATACACTCTGTACAGCTGCCAGCCTCTGGCTCAAGGAGGAAGACAGCGAGGGGGGTAGTGTTCAGAATCATCCCATCTGACAGTCTACCAGGCAGGCTCCTCTAGTCACTGGTCAGCTCATATCAGGTGTTCTGCGGACTGCACTGAAACGGTACACGGATTGTAGTGTGAATCAGAATACTCCAGTTATAACTGTTGTCTTTGTGAAGTCCAACGTGAGTATTCATGAAAAATCTTGAAGAGAAAAATTAACACGTTGGTGCTAACTTGCAGCAGTAGATGGGTTTCAGAGTTAACTAATAAAACTGTGTGAAAAAATCTTTGTAAACTAATACATTTATTTTGATTTTTATTTCACTTGAAGTGATTCTGTAGAAATTGTGACTCCTGTTGTGTAAGACTAAAATGAAGTGATACTTGTTTAGGGAGCCTGTGCTTTTCAGGTGTTACTCTGTGAGGACTACTCTTTCTATGGCTCTTACGTAGCTGCGCTTCCAAAGAAAGCAAGCCGGGAAGAATTGCTGGGTAGACAGGAATGATGAAATTAGCTATTCTTTTGATCTGAAGCTGTTGCTTATAATACTTTAAAGGACTTACTCTGCATCTGTTAACTGATCTTGCATAAATTTTCTCTATGACAGGTTTTGATGGGTTTGGCTTACACCAGCCCTAGTCTTCCACTGAGGTTATTTTGTGTAGTTTGAATGTTTGACTCTTTCCCAGTGTGGTAGAAGGTGTGTGCTATTGTCTGAACAAAGGGTTCTTTTCATCTCTTTGTAGTCCTGCCTTACCTTCACTGGAGCTCTAAGATTCCTATCAGTTGGGAACCCCATGGTATACTAAATGATGGAGAACACGTCTTCTCCTGCCTCTAACCTGGAAGCAAATATCCTGCTGTCCTCTAAAATACAGTAAAGCCTCAACTCTTTTATCTGGGTCTCCTGTAGAACACTGGGGCAACAGTAGGAGAAAAGAATGACTGTCTTTTTATGCACTTCCATATACTGATACCTAAATAAACAAACTCTTAAATTTTCCTCTTGCAGGAACATCATTTGCAACGGGCTATCTCAGCACAACAAGTTTTCAGAGAAAAGAAAGAGAGCATGGTTATCCCAGTCCCTGAAGCGGAGAGCAATGTCAACTATTACAATCGTTTGTATAAAGGAGAGTTCAAGCAACCAAAGCAGTTCATTCACATTCAACGTAAGTTAACAAATGTTGGTTTTGTTTCTCTCCTGCCCCCCCCTTTATTTAAATTGAGTAAACTTCAAACAATCTTGAGGGTGAAGTTATTACAATATTCAGAAAGTGGGAGGACTCAAAAATCCAAGGGGGATTGATACATGTAAATTCTAGTATGTCTTCAAGTTCTAGAAGAACTTTAAGGTTGAAGGTAAATGTGAGGTTTTTCCTGCTGTATTTGTTTGTGGGCTCTGTGCTGATACCATATCTCCATGTATGGTAGCTGGCAAGCCTTATCCTGTCTGGTGGTCATCCAGTATTGTTGACCAAGCCGTTTTTTGTTTTGTCGTCCAGTCCCCCGCCCCCCAATTCTGAACAAGCCTAGCTGCCTCCTAGTTGCTTATACTAATGCAGAGTGGAACAGGTGTTGGTTGTCTTGCTCGCTGAGTGAGTCTGGAGCGCCTGTTAACTCAAAAGTTCTGTATAAATGGAGATGAATAAAATAGAAGAGGTTTTGTGATTAAATCAGCCTTCGTTCTACTGATTGTGATAGAGTTCTTGAAGGTTTGGTCTCAGCTGTGTCAGCAGTAGAGTTCAAGCTATTCACTCTAGCATGGATGTGTTCTGGGATGTGGGTAGCAGTTATTTCTCTGCATTTCCCTAAAACTGTATAGAGTTCCCTTTCTATAGGGAACTCTAAGCTTATTGTATAGATAAAAGGAAGTATTCTCTTGCACGAGTTTAGCTTCCTTAGTCTTAAAAGATTGAGTTGATTAATCTAAACTTGTAGTTAATTATAGTGGTCTCTGGATTAAATTTGACACTTCTTTTGGTTGATGTTCTTTTGACAAGTGACACACGTTTATAGTTCAGTTGTTCTTTGGCATACACATCGCGTTTGTCCTTTGCAGCATGTAGTTCTAGGGGGTTATTTTATGACTTGGACCTCTCCCAAGAGTCATCTGCATAGCAAAACCTTAGATTCCATTATCACAGTGGCTTCTCAGCCCTTATGGTGTAGCACAGATTCAGTCCTGGGTCTCTACAGAGAAGACTTCTCGTCACAGGTTCACGTGTTTCTTTGCTGGTTGTGTTGGAAAGACTCTTGACGAGGGTATGCCAAAGCACCTTGGACAGGAGTGTGGTCCTCGGTTGTTAGTTTTGGGGTTTGCACAGACAGTATTGACTTTATCGAACTTCATCTTGCCAGGTAGAATGTGGTGATAATCTGTTCCTCACATTTTTTTTTCAGCTGCCTCAACAAGAGGCTGTTGATCCACATGTAGATTTGAGCAGAGAAAGCATTTTATGTTTGTGTTGTCTGCTTGTAAACACAACTGGAATTGAAGTTAGGCAAAGATATGTAAGCCCAAACCCAGCTGTATATTGAAAATCTTTGTGTCATTTCTCACCAACATGGTGAAATCACCTATTTCTTCTATATATTTACAAAAGAGAGATTTTTGGAAATAACATGCTCAAGATTCTCTGTGATACAGTAGAGATCATACTGGTAATGTGAGAACTGAGCTAAAGAAAATAGATTATTTCTCTCCTTAATAGAAGAAACAAACCCGCAAGCAAGGCAGGTTGAATTAACTGAACTAAAGCTGCTGAATGAGGAATGTATTTTATTCTTTTCTTTGGACGTTGCCAGAAACACTGTAAATATTGTTCATAAACATGTCTAAAAGTGTTAAATATATTATGCCAAAATGTTCTTTGTATTGTTGAAACTCTCAGTCTTTCTGGACAGAATTACAGAAGGTATTTGAGCTGAAGATAAACATTAGATGCTGCTCCAAGATAATTTTCCCACATATTCTGGTTGGAGTAGGTGTGATACAAGGCAGCTTTATGCTACATAAACCACTTAGAAATTCTGTTTTAATATTAAAAGCACAAAGAGCAACAACACTTTGGCCAGGCAATTGATGTAAACTGATAGAAGCCTAGAGGCAATGTACTGTAATCCATAGTTACTGGTGGTTATTACTAGAAAATTGAGTAAACCTACATAATTTTGCATTTCATCTGGTAGCCCAGGTTTTTAATATTTTTAACTTTACTAGTATAATTCTTTTATTTAGACCAGTGGTTCTAAACAGAGAAAAGTTAATTTCTCTGAGGCATCGAATTAGTGAATAAGCATGGATTCGAGGCGTTATTGGACTTAGGTAGCACCAATCCAGGTGACTTTGAACTGAATATAAACAAAAGCCTTGAACTATTCTAACTATTCCAGTATGCTTAATAATTTTCCAAGAATGTTTGTAGTTTCAGTAACATGGAGATGCATTGTAAGTTACTAATGCAGCAAAGAGAATAAGGTAGTACACTTCTAGCTATGCTAGAATTAAGCCAAGTGGGTATAAGAAAATTAGTGTCCCTAACAGAAACAATAAGAATGGAGCAAAAATATATCGTTAATATATATTATTCTATAATATGTATATTACCTGTGTATGTAAATGGTAATCATATCAAACTAATGCTTTATTGTAAATAACTTGGCCGGATTGTTCAAATAACCTTCATGAAGTTGTATGGGATGAACTCTAGTTACTCTTAAGTTTAAAAAAAAAAAAAAGTGAAGCGTGTGCATTTCATGTAATTGAGAGTTGCCGATTTTTTACTCGGCGTGTGCTCCACGTTTTCAGAGGATGCTGTGGCAGGATCTGTTCAGGCTGTGGGATTGCAGCCTGGGTATGTAAAATTGGGTATTTGCATGACGCCTCCGCTGCTGAGGTGTTCCGGTGTAGGTGGGGAGTGCTGGAAGCCCTGTTGCGGTCAGGTGCTATGGACTTGCCATTGAGGTGGTGTTTTGATGCTTTGTTACAACTTTGGGTATAACGAGTGTGTTGTGGTTCTTCATTTGCTGTTGGATACATGTGTGTGCTGTCATCAGGATCAACGCTGCCTGCTCCTTTTTCTGCCAGCGAGTTTCTGGTGGCAGTTGTGCTCACGGGTGAGCTAACTCTGGGAACTGATCTGGCAGAAAGGTTTTTCTTTTTTTGGTTAGGTGAACTTCCATATTTATCAGTTTTCTGTCTTGGCTTGTTGCATGATTGCCGGTGTTGGCACAAGCAAGGCGGTAGGAACGTGGCTTGTTGGGGAGGGAAGCTAGCGGAACCGCTTGTTTCAGTGGTAACTCACGCCTCTGTCAGCTTCAAATGACTGTGGAACCACAGCCTTAATGTAGTTAGCTAAATGAAATCAGTTAATTTAGTTACATTAAAGCCAATTTAAAATAACTTTACTTAAAAACAAATTGTATTTCTGTAAGTTAGTGTAAACTAAGGTCCTAGGGGAGCTCAGGTAAACAAAGCAAATGCGTCTGACAGGTACTGCCATTGGGAGTGGTTGAAGTGGCCAAGGGTGGAAACTGGGACATTGGTTTTGCAACAGCAATTAGCAAGCCAACAAGTTCTGAGCGTTTATACGAGGTAAACTTTACTGGTAGGATTGCTGGGGCCCTGTTCAGGAGTGTTCCCGCAGTGCATGCAAGGTGGAGAAATGCAGAAGTTCTGGAGAAGGATATCTAGGTTTGTCAGTCAGTCACAAGAATATCCCAGGAGCTAGCAGGAGAAAGGGACAGAGGAGATCCACTTTTAACTACATGAGCTAGCAGGTTGTTTTTTCTTAAAATGCTAACTAGTAGCAGGTCAGGTGGAGTACAGTGCTTTCTGTGGCCAAGTCTAGTTCTTCACTAACTCTTGCAGGCGTGAATGAACAGTTGGATTCTGTTGCTCTGGCAGGGCAGAAGCAGAACGTGGTGATGTATGATTACATCACACAGCATGTAAACCACCTGCATCTAGCAGTGCCTTTGGAAGCCAGTGAGCTGCTGCCCTAGAGGCCAACTCCAGCGTGAAAAATGGCTTGCTCTGGAACCAGTACAGTTCACTCGGTGCTTGGGAAAGAAGAAAACTGGTGGTTAAGGACGACACTGAAAGTAGGTTTCAAAGAGTTGTGGTGGACAAACTTCAGGGTAGGAGGATGCTCCCATGAGTGTCACAGAGCTGTGGCGAGCCAGCTGGGGGTAGATGAATTCCTTAGGATTGCATGTGGCAGGTAGAGGCAGAGCGATAGTTTTGCATTTTCTGAGACTCGGACCTCCACAGGCTGCTGAGACTTTGTGGCCTTCCTGTCCGCAGTGAAACAGGAGGCGGAATGTGAGTGTTGCTTCCATTGCTTCGGTGTAATTAACCTGCAGCCTCCAGATTTTGTTCTGGATGGTGGTTCAGGAAGGTGCATGGTTGGAGAACTTCCAGTGACTCTTCTTTCCTCATTGTGGAAACGAAGGCAAGCTTCCTGGCACTGCATATGATGTACGGGTGAATGGTGTCACGTCTTCTCTGTCATAGGGATCATCCTGCTCACTGATATTCTGGTTTAGAAAAATTGGCTTGAAACATTTTGGTTACTGAATTACGTACTGACAGGTAATAGTTTGACCTTTTGTTTTGGTGTAAGATCAACATCTGTCTGAGGGTAAAAAAGCAGCGGCTTTGCTGAACTTTAATAAATTTCTGTATATTCTCATGTCATCTGTGAGAACATGGTTAAGCAGCTGTTTTTTGCAGTGGAGAGACCTGCTTTATTGTTAGGAGAGCTTTTCCAAAATGATGGGAATGTCTGGTCTAGAAATTTTGGCCACCTCCCGTGAGCAGAGTTGAGTGTGATTTCACAGTGTACAATAGGACTGTAGTAGTTTTGTCAACTCTGGGGATGGTCTTGGGGCTGGTGAAACTTGTGCAATTTCCTTCCTGGTGAAAGTGGCAGTTTATGCTTAAGAGGTCATCAAATTACAGATTGTAGTGGAGGGGAAGTGCAGTGTTGGGCATCACTCTGCAGCAGCACCAGAAGTATGAACTGCCAAAGTCGTATTTGGCTGGGAAAGCTCTGAAGTGTTTTGAAACCCCAGTGAATAACAGGTGGAGTTGGACGTACTCGGTCTGACCTGTGTTTGAACAGTGGTCAGTGCTGTATGAGAGAGGCTTTGGAGTGGAGCTCAGGAGTGTGAGGGCTACAGCTCAGGTGGGACAACACACCCCGTCCCAGGTGCGGCCGACATGATGGCTGTTGGTGACGACACCACAGAGCTCCCAGGCGGCTCTGCTGAACCCGCACAGGAGAAGTTGGAGCAAAGCTTACAGGAGCCGAAGCGATACGTAGCAGACTGGTTTCATTGAGTTAGCATTGATACGTGGCAGCTAGTTCACTGATGTTTGGTTAGTTGCCAGCTGTTCAGCTCTTTGAACAGGACCGCATGGCAGTCACCCCCAGCCCTGTAACGGTCTCTCTCTTCTCTCAAGTGAATAGTCTTGCCTGGTGCTGTTTTTAATGCAGTCTTACAGAACTATGAATTTAAAAAAAAAAAAAAAAAAACTGAATCAGTTTTTATCTTGGAACTTTTGATTCCTACAGACTGCCCCTGGAGAAGCAGCATCTAATGTCGTAAGCTGTCATTTGTCTAATATACAGTTGTTAATTGTTAGAGGGAGTGCTGTGGCTCATGTGCCCAATGACAGTGTGAAGTGACAAGTGCCATGCAACTTGTATTACTGAATTAATATTATTAATAATTCCACTTAATACATAGTTACAACCTGTTATTACTGATTTCTCCTGAAACAAATTTTTATAGCATGTTTACAGTGTGTGTGTTAGGCTGGAGAAGCCTTCTGAGCAAGGGGTGCTGTCCGAGTCAGCACAGGCGAGCAGTCTCTTCTGAGAGGTAGCAGTTTGCAGCTGAACGTGGTAAGGGACTGCTTATTAGCACCTCTCAGCTGTATCGGACTGTGTTCCCATGCATAGCCAAATAGATTAAATGTTGGAGGTGATGTAGCTAACTTACTGCATTGGAATACAGAAAGAGCAGTCTTGGGTTAGTCTGAGATACAGAAAGAATATGCTGCTTACCACCTGTTCGCTGAGTGGTCAGGCCATGGGAGAGAGAATACTGTAACTTGCTTGAAGGATACTTTTTTAGCATTTTTGCTTTGCTCCTGGTCGTCTAAGTTTTTGTTTTAAGGTCCTCTCAAAGCACACTAGGAAGCTCAGTAGCAGAGCTCTTCTTTAAGTTAGCACTCAGATATAGCCATGAGTTAAGAGCGTAAAGATAAGATAGTGCTATTTGTCTAATACGAATAGAATATATTTCAACAAGCCTTTGCTGCTGTTAATACAGTAACTTGTTGATTGAATTATTTGGAGTGTTGTAGTGTTTCACCTCTTCAAGATTTTATTAGATACAATTAACGTTTGATGTTAAGAATTCTTGCCGTTGTATGAAATTTGCTCGTACTTCTTGTAAAATTTAGTTTCTGCTATGTTACCTGAATGAAAACTTCCTTCTGCTTTTAGTAGGACCAGAAAGTTTGTCTGAATATGGAAAATGAATAGTGCAATCTGTAATAGAGACATGAGCTTTGCTGTAAAGTGGGGTCCTTACTGTTTGGAGAGTACGAAGGAATATTCAGGTTCTACATGCAGAGCTGAGTTGGTTTTGGAGAAAAAGGTACCATTCCCACAGGATTGGTCTGACATTTTTAGAGTTTGCCAGTTATGTGAAAGGGGGGAAAAATGCTTTAGTCTTAAGTATTTAAGACTCTAGTTTGTAGAACTATTTAAAAATGGGCAACTGAAATTACATTGGAACATCAGTGTAAGTGCTTTTTCTCCAAATCTGGGATTTGATTGAAAATTATCTTAATTGTTAAGAATTTTATCATGATATTCTGGAGGAGCTGTACTATAACAGCATTAAGAAGCGTTTTTGCTCTTGTTTTGCAAAGATACATTAAAGTTTCTATGCCTCTACAGTAATTTTTTTTAAACTAAAGCTTTTTTCCTGTCACCCCTTCAAGCCACTTAAAGTAAAATGAAACTTCTTTGATTTTCCTCGTAGTGGAAGTCCGACTACTGTCTTGGAGCTGTTATATGGGGAAACTCCTTAGCAGAAGGAAAAAAGTGTTATGGCAGAGATGTGCTAATGCAAAATCTTATAGTTCATTTTTGATTTTTGAGTGTCAGGTGCATGCTTCTGTATTTCTATAGAATGTTATTTACCAAGCATGTCAATTTTTTGTGCCTGTATATTTTTGTTTCAGCCTTCAATCTGGACAACGAACAGCCAGATTATGATATGGACTCTGAGGATGAAACCTTACTGAACAGACTAAATCGGAAGATGGAAATCAAACCGCTGCAGTTTGAAATAATGGTTGACAGACTCGAAAAAGCCAGTTCTAGTCAGGTATTGTACCATGCTCAGAAATCACTGAGGTTTTTTGATATTGGAGTTTTCTGATGGGGTGGTTCTGTGTGGGGTTTTTTGGTTTTTTTTTAGTCTGTTTTATGTCCTACTAACAGGATAAGTGTGTTTGTATGAATCTGCAGTTATATAAGAAATCATATTGCTGTCTCTTACTGTCGATATTGGTAATTTGGAAAACAGGTGAGGAGGGAGCTTTTGGGAGTGGGTTTTCAATTTTAATTCCTGACCATGGTGCATTACAGAGGACAACTTACAACATCTTGTTTTACCTGTGTTGGTATGGAAGAAGCTTGTGGTGATCAGTAGGTGTATAGATGTGGTTATAAACATAGATGAGAATCCAAATTCTTTGTTTCATTTGGTACTAGTGGACATTGCCTTCAGTTGACATTTGAAGATTAGAAACTTAAAAGCATAGACAGCGAAGCAAAGTGTTTGTTAAGGTTGGGCTGTTGTAGTAGAAACTGCACAGGTGCAAGAAAGTAAGTTATACTCTAGCTGAAACTCAGAGGCTGGTTTCCTTGCTTTAGAAGGATATTTAGTCATTTACTTTATCAGAAGGGTACCAGTGTCTTATTCGTCAGTTCCTGAGGTGTTCCAGGAGGCCAGTGTCTGGAGAAGGGTCTTAAAGCCAAAATCATTACTCAAAACTTGTATCTGAAGGATCAGCTTCTGAAAGGCAAGTTTGAAATAGGTAGAGTTATTTCTCGGTGAGATGAATGTTTTGTGGGCGTGAAAAATCCCGTTGCAGGATCTGTAGCTCTGCCTCAGATACTTAAGCTGATTTAGGTCAATGCTAGGTGTTAAGAGGCCGACATTGCCTATATCTCAGAGCAACTTTTTAATAAGGATTAGGTAAATTTCTTAGTATGATATGTGAAGAATTGCAGAGTACATTGGATGATACTTCTTGAACATGTGGTACTCACATCTCTCAGAGCTTTGATGTAGCTACCTCTGTTTTGGCTTTCAGTTAAAGCGGTTCTTGTTATCGCTTTTCAAGATTAATTTGCATCCTTCTTATGCTGGTTTCATCTTTCATTGCTTGAGTAACAGAGTTAAATTTAAGAACTGAAAGATGCCTTCCTAAAACAAAATATTTAAGAATATGGATTTCTCTCTGTAGGCAGCTGTCCCCCCCCCTTTTTTCCCTTAAATGTAAATAACACTGAAGCATTACCGAGGTGAAGAGTATCTTGAACCAGAAAGTGCTTAATTAAGGAAGTCCATGACAGAAAAGAACTTACGTGTACATTAAACATTGTAATTGACCCTTACAACATAAGCTACGCCTTGAAGAAGGTAAGATGTGTAAGGAGAAATCCCTCTTTGTAGATGAAATTTCTGTGGGACTTCCTGTGTGGTATTTTTTGCCTAACTTCAGGGATTGTGGGGTGGGTGTGTGTGTGCGTGTGTGTGTTCAAGCTTCTTGTCCTGCTTTTGGGCTACAGAAAACTTCAGCTAGTGTTGAGTAGCTCTGTGGTAGGAATGGTAAGATAAAAACAACTCTTGCCAGTTACTGGAGCCTGAGGAACAAAGAAGTTTGGCTGCCTGGCAGATTCCTTCCCCACACGGGGTTATAATGCTCTCAAATCCCCCTTGGGGCGGCTACTACACAATTCACTTACAGTTTATGTGACTTATCTCTGAAACACAAAAGGACGCTGGTGGGAATGCTGTCCTCGCCAAGGAGAGGGTTCCAGGCATTCCTCTTGGGCATTTTGATAACCTGATGTAAGCAAGGAATAGAGGGACTCTGCATCCATGTGGCCAGTGGCACTTGCAAAAACAAGGAAGCAGGGACAAAATTTAACTTTTTCTAACTGTGTACTCAGGGCAGAGTCAATTTTTTTTTTTTTAATTTAAGAAATATGTGAATAGAAAAAAAGGAGCAAAGGACAAACATGACTGAAATGGATTTTTTTTTTTAGCAATATTCACAGCGATGGGATGATGTTTAAGTTGTGGATTAGCTACACACAATCATACCAACTCTTACATGTAGATGGGGTATGCTGGTGAGTGTGTGTGTCTGGTTAACCAGGCTAAGGTCTGCTCTAGGTAGAACAGATACAAAATTATTGTTTTAATGCTGCATGACCTCGTAAACACAGAGGAATTAGTGACTACCTTCCCCGCCTCCCTCTTTTAAAAACAGTTCATTGTTTTTCTAACTCTGCTGTAGATTGCAAGGGGTTTGTTCTATCCTGGCTGGAGCTAGCACTTAGAGTAGCAGTGGTTACACTTTGGATATCCTCATTTTTCTGAAACATATTGTTACTTTTTCTGTTTATACTAACGTAGGGACAAGATTTAGCATAGTTTGACACGTTGTAAAACTGCAAATTTAAGTTGTTCAGTTGAAATTGTTCAAATTATGGGGAAGATGAAGTGCTGTCTGACTTCTGTTTTAAGTATTACTAGAGATACTGTTCTCTATGTAATGAATGGGTTTAAGATGATATGAGCATGTTAAACTAATGTACTAGTTAATCAGTGGTGGGTTTTGCATTTATTTAGAGTCTGATTTCTGTATAAAAAACTTAACATAAAAAGGAAAAACAAATGTTATCATTTAATTACCTGTGTTTAACTACCTCTTACTGAAATAACTTCCCTGAGAAGTGAATGTCTTTGTCTCTGGGCTGCAATAAACAAGGGCAGTCATTATCCTTTTCTGCCACAAAGTAAACGTTTTTGGGGAAAGATTAAGAAACTAATGTACTACAGGATGTATTCTGTCTAGAGTAAAAAAATCTTCTAGGGGAATCAATATTAAACTCCAAACAATCATATGTTAATAACGGCTAACCAGTAAGACACTTCTTAAAAAAAAAAGTCAAAGTGATTCCCAAATCATGATCTGCAGACTGTAGTAAGTTATTTACACCCTCTGTGTGTAATTGTTTCAAACAGTGTTTTTGGATTTAATGAAAAATTGGTGAAGTCGTATTTTATGAAAGTTTCTGAGATGATGATGATGCTAGGTCAGAAAAGTTGAACTATATATTTAACTTAGGAAGACCAGCTCATGCCTGAAGCACTTCAGTTTAGATCAGTATTTTTTCCTCCCTTTACACTCTTGTTCTAGAAAAATATCAAGTTCATTTAGGAAGTGCACAAGAGGTGGGAATGTGTGGTGACTTCCTCCCTGTGCCCCCCCACCATCTCAACTGCACCTCTTGAATTTTCTCTCTTAGCTTGTAACACTTCAGGAAGCGAAACTGCTGCTAAATGAGGATGACTACCTTATTAAGGCTGTATATGACTACTGGGTAAGAAAGCGTAAGAATTGCAGAGGGCCATCTCTCATCCCCCAAATCAAACAGGAAAAGAGGGATGGCTCCACCAACAACGACCCTTACGTTGCCTTCCGGAGGAGAACTGAGAAGATGCAGACAAGAAAGGTAACTCGTCAGACTTCTTAAATTTGGCATTTTAAATACTGCAGTGATAGGAATAATTTTGATCGTTTCTCCAGGATCTGTCCTATGGTATCCACAGTTACTTGATCTCATTGTCATTAGGGACGGCTAAATCTCACACCTGCTGAACAATGTGGTCAATGTGTAATCTTTCAGGTCTCTATAGAGAATTTACAGTCTGCCCATTTTTTAGGAAGCTGAAACTCAAAGGGCAATGTATATGTATTGACACACAAACAAGCAGCTGTGGGACTTGCTAGGTTGCAGACTTCCCCTTCTGTGAAAGAAGGGAAAATGATCTTCCATTTGCCGTGGAGTAAATAGCTCAGGTTTTGTGATTGTGGCGTGGATTGATTTTGAACTAGAAAACCTATAGTTACTCGGCATCTTACATCAGTGTTGCACGCATATGTACGCAGCCTTACTGCATGTGGAATCAAGGTGGGAAAAGTGATGAATTCAAGATTTGGTACCTAAAACAATCTCATCAATGCTTATGAATATCTGAAGGGTGGATGTCAGGATGATGGGACTGGGCTCTTTTCAGTGGTGCCCAGTGACAGGCCAAGGGGCAACGGGTGCAAGTTGGAACACGGGAAGTTCCACATAAACATGAGGAAAAATTTCTTCACTTTGAGGATGATGGAGCAGTGGCACAGGCTGCCCAGAGAGGCTGTAGAGTCCCGTCCCTTCCCTTCCCTGGAGATATTCACACCCCGCCTGGACGCGGTCCTGTGCCCCTGCTCTGGGTGTGCCTGCTCAAGCAGGGGGTGGGACGGGATGATCTCCAGAGGTCCCTTCCAACTCCCGCCTACTCTGGGATTCTGTAATTCCTTTTTCTGACAAACTTTCGCTGGTTTGATATGGAATCTGAGCAGGGAAAGTATGGGGAGAAGTGGCCAGAAAGTTCTCTTTCAGCTTAATCTTAAGAGTTGGCTTTTGCTTAGTTTTTGTGGCTTTGTCTACCAACTAGGTTATGCTTTAGGAAAAGTTTCTTCTTAGCATACATGTAGGATTCTCACTTGCAGCAGCATTATGTAACTCTCTGTGCTATTTATGCCTCGCAGGTTCTGCTTTTGACTTAAATTTGTTTAATCTTTCAATAGAATCGAAAGAACGATGAAGCATCTTACGAGAAGATGTTGAAATTACGAAGAGAGTTTAGCAGAGCCATAACAATTCTGGAGATGATTAAGAGAAGAGAGAAAACAAAACGCGAGCTATTGCATTTAACATTAGAAGTTGTTGAGAAAAGGTAAAATGGCAAATTATAAGAAGGTATCTATGACACCAAGGTTTTAATTTTCATCAAATAGGTTTGGAAACACCTCCTGTAATTGATTTCTGTATGGATGCCAGTTTTCTGCACTCGTGTGTGGCTGAAGGCTTATGTAGCACCGTAAACCTGAGAAGCTGAAATAGAAGGGGTTTATACAGACTCTTAGTTTTTTGGTTTTGTCTTTCAGGCGTTTCCCAGTGGAGGTGCGGTATTATATTTTTTGTGTGTGTGTGGTTTTCTTTAGGTACCATTTGGGTGATTATGGAGGTGAAATCCTCAATGAAGTGAAGCTTAATAGACCTGAGAAAGAGACGAGCACAACTCCATCCACTCTTCATAATGGAAATCATCACAAAGTTCAAGAATGTAAAGTTAAGGTAAGCCGCCTTCTGCTGCGAGTCTCTTCTTATCGGTTTCATCGTTCTTTTGGATACACCCTGGAGATGTTTGCACTGGGAAACTGAGTAGGAGGCTGCCATACTTGAAGGTAGGAGACCATGCTTGCTTCTAGTTTAACGTTTTTTGTCTTTCCCACCAGAGTTTTAAAATGATTGGCTGGCATCGCTGCTTGTTTCTTTAAACAGCAGCATTGTAGTAGTCTTCAGTTTCCTTCTCAGTTCTGTACCTTTCACTATAAGGTGATGCAAACGTGAATGAGTTAAGTGGACACCAGGACCTCCATGAGATTGCAAAGTATAGTGAATTAGTTTTTCTTCTCCCTTCAAAGGGAGACTGGAGCACTGAATTTTTTCTCATGGTGTTGTCCATAAGTACTGACTAGCCCTCAGCGCAAAGATAGTCCTGAAAACACAGGATTTTACTGAATTACAGCTGGAATGCCAAAGGCTTCTAGAAACTCTTCTGAACTGTTTAAGTGATCTTTGATTAGTAATATTTCCAGGCACAAGAATGCAATTGTTACATCTTCTCGACAGCTGGAAAAAGTTGCAAGCAACTAATTAAAAAACAAACAAACCAACCGCACATAACCACAAACACTTACTGGAATTGGTAGTAGTCTGTTATTACTGAGGCCTGTTCGCTTCTCAGTAATCCTGAGTAGGCATTTTTATATCTGCCACTGCTTGGCCCTCAGTATTAGGTAAGTAACAAACACAGGGAGGTGGAAGGAGTGGCTAACTTTGGGAACCTTCAGTTTCTGCAAAGGGATGGAAGGCTGCTCTGAGATAGCGCAGAAGGATGTAAGACCTGATTTGCTGTGTGTCACACACTAGTTAATTTGTCTTTCTAAAAATAGCAGAGTTTTGGAATACTGAACTTAACGCTACTTGACGGTGTCTTCCTTTAGTTTTTTTGAATCTGTACAGAAACCCACTGGATCTAGTTCTGTTTTTATAAATGACCTTGTTAGTAACATCTGGAGAAGTAGTAATATAAGAATAATCCATAGCTAGACATGCTAAACTCAAGCAGTTTTCTTTTTTTCTTGTATCATGAACAAACTTATTCCACTCAAATAAAAACCCAAAACAAAACAAAAAACCGCACCACATCAAAGGGGGCTCTCTACCTTCTGTCACTGTTCAGTTCCAGTACCGAATCAGATTGTAACATGTTGTACGCTCATTGCGATCTTCCTCCGAGGACAGTCTTTACATCTGTGCGGAAGAGAATTAAAAACCTTTTTTTCAGGAGGGTCCCAGTGAACCATGACTTTAGCCGTTGGTTCAGGCAATGTGCGGTTCCAATAGAATTAAACGAAAGACAGTAGTGTAGTCAATACCAGCTTACCCTGCGAGCAGCAGTACTGGCAGATGTATTCATCTCGGGTTAATGCACCCAACTTTGAAGTAAGACGTGTTTTTGAGGAAATAACCTGAAATACTAGTTGTTATAAAATGCTTGGATGTAAGGCTGGAGAGTTGAAGACCTTTTGAAGTTTGTATTTAGCACCCGCGACACCTCGTGGTGGCTGAAGGCAACACAAACCCCTCGCTGCCTTCTGGTGCAGGAATTCTGCTATGCCTTGTCTTTCTCGTCCCCAGTTATGGAGCTGAGCTCCATTACTGGAGCTAGTTTCAGTGAGATGGTTATTGATAACTGCTAATTTGGGGTAGATGTAAACACTTCCTCAAAACTGCAGTGGCTTTTACTTATAATTGAGAATTTTGCAAGTGAAGTCATCTTCCTTTTAATTTAACAGCTTGGAAGTTTAAAAGCGTTTTAGTTCAAGTGAACTGTTTCATATTGATGGAGTTTCTTACTACAGAGGGTTTATGTTAGTTTTGCTGTTTAAGATTTTGCTGAATAACAGTACATCTTTTCAAAAATACAAACTGAGAAACATGAAACAAATTAGATGGTTTCCTTTGAATGTATCTGAGCGGTTCAGAAAATTGAAAGTGCTTGCCATAGAAAACTGAAATTTCAGAGAACAGTTGGAGTAAGATTTCCAATTACAATATACTGAGTGTACTGCAAAGCAGGGAACATCTTCGGTAGTCATACGGCTTGAAAGCTTTCACTTTGTTTTATTAATAAATACCTGTAAAGATGGTAAGAGGTAAAATTTTGGGGTTTTTTTAAATTTTTTTTTTTTAACGATTTGAACAAATACTGCATTGTGTGTCTGAAATAGTCTGCAGGTGCTGCATGTTGGGAGGCTTTGGAAGATAAGCAGCCTTGTCTTTAATGCATGAGGATTGGAAAGGTTAATTACTTTTTAAATTTTGTTTTGTTTTGTTTTTTCGCAAACAGCATCCTCATCATTCATCTCTAAAGGAGGAGGTGTCCGACGTTGTACGTCAAAAGAAGAAGTATCTAAAGAAACCTAAAATAGAGTGTGTAGTAACTCCTCAACAGCCTTCTGCTGAGCCCTTGCCTGTTATCAACAAGAGTGACATTAAACAGTATGACTTCCACAGTTCAGATGAAGATGAGTTCCCGCAGGTAATAATATGTTACGGAATCTCAGCGTACAGCAGGTGGGAATTCCAGTTGCCTGTAATCTGGCTAGTCTAGCTTGAAACAGAGAATAACAACTCTGTTGGGTAGTAGATATATATAAAAGATACTTGCATAAACTATGTGTTTGTTTTCTTCTAAGCTGTGCTTCAGAGAGGCTTGCATCTAATATATAAATGTGGCAGTTTATGCTATATAAATATAAACTTGTATAGTAACTAAAATTCTATTACATAAGCATGGCAGTTGGAAGAATGACTTTGCTTTCTGGTCTAGGTACCCTCACCAGTATCCGAAGCAGAAGAAGAAAATGATCCTGATGGACCTTGTGCTTTCAGGAGAAGAGCAGGATGCCAGTATTATGCTGTAAGACTATTTGCTGTTGGATTTGGTGTGGTGTTTTTTGTGACATTGGTGGGGCTTTTTTGTAAATTTAGATTAGCACAGTGCTAATGTAACTGTTCTTCTGTTGCCACTTTCACCACTTCCATCACTTTGACTTGCTGAATCCAAAGACAATCATTTTCCATCTTTATGAGAACTATTCTCATTGTACTGTTCCTCTGTGGTTACCCGAAGGTAACAGAATGTGTTGCCTGCAGGCCAATTTAGCCGCTCTTAAGAAGGCTGAGATTTTTTTTGTCCCCCTCAGTTTTCTTAGCATGTCCTTTCTTCCCAGCTCGCAGAGCTCATTAGAGTTAGGTACTAGTTGTCCCAGTTCTCAGACCTGCTTGAGAGATCCTGCTGGGGCAGTGAGTAGAGCCTGCTGTTGAAGCAGAGGGGTTTAATCTGTTGAGGATTTTTTTTCATCGAGATAAGTGAAAATTTTCTTCTGAAATCAGTGCAAACTGTAGGTACATTGAAAAATGTCAGGTTGCGATTGCAAGAATGTGCAGGGGACAGAGACTAATCATAGATGTCCTGTCATCATCTCAGAACCACTGACACTGAAATTCTTTTACCAAGCATGTGCTTATGGATGGGGAGCTTTAGGCTGCAGAGGCCTAAGAAAGGCAACCCAACACTACCACAGGTCTGGTTTTTCTTTGCTTGCTTCCCATGGGAAGAGTTAAGTTACCTGACAAAATAATTGTGTAGCCTTTAAACCTGCTTATAGAGGAGTCATTTAGGCACTAGGTGGGCTGTTTCAGAAGCCTAAACATCGCCCTGAACACTCAAATTATAGCATGGGGCTCTCCCACAAGTTTTGTACTGAAAGCTCTTTGCAGAGGTCAGATGTGTGCTGG
Organism: Phalacrocorax aristotelis; assembly: GCF_949628215.1. Taxonomy (NCBI): domain Eukaryota; kingdom Metazoa; phylum Chordata; class Aves; order Suliformes; family Phalacrocoracidae; genus Phalacrocorax; species Phalacrocorax aristotelis. Next base: position 3,075,794 of record NC_134280.1, on the reverse strand, counting down.
CACCTGCTCCTGCGCCTGCTTTGCAGCGTCCTGCTGGGTCGGAGTCATCTCAGAACACCACAGACAGCTCGATCTTTCCAAGAACCTGTCATTATTTTTAACCACTGTTCTCCTTTTAGAGATTTATTAATGGGTTACTTCACATATACTTGTCTCTTTACCACCCATTTTTTGTGAGGCTTTTTAACTTGTTCCTGCGGTTTGGGTGAGGTTTTTTTCACCTGTTGATTGCTAATCTCATCACCTCTGCTGCTTATCTCTGGAGGGTTAGCTGCTCTCTTGCTTAGAATTTATCCTACTTTTTTTTTTTTCCCTTAGCCTGTGAGTTAAGTCCTTTGCCAAAAGAAGCTGAGATGACTGAAGACTTGTATTTTCATTATTTTCTGTTACTTTTCTATGGTTGTTTAGAAGCAGGTTATTTAACAGCCTCAGTGTTAGCGTTTAAGTTTTTGGTTTGTTGTTGTTTGGTGGATTTTTTGTTCTGTTTTGTTTAGGGTTTGGGGCGTTTTTTTTTTTCTTAACTACTGAAGCAGTTTGAGTTTTGGTTAACTCTTCACACAAATTGATTGAAACTACAGCGCTGCTGCTGTGGTTTAACTTGATCACAAAAATGGATGATTTTAATGAATATTAACCTGTCACGTAAGACGTTTCAGACAGCACACAGCATTTCTGCTTGTAAAGGTTATGCAGTTTTGAGTTCATAATAATAACGAAAATATTCATGGAGTAATAAAAATGCCCTAAGGTAAGCTGATATGGAAATACACTGCCAAGGTGTGGTAATTGAATGCTGTGAATGGGAACAAAGGCTGTTCAGATCAGCATCTGTTACCCTTGGCAGTATGTGTTTCATGAGTAAAACTAAACTGTAAATTTAGGGTCCTGTTTCGAAATTACTACACACTTAGGTTGCAAGCTGTCTGCATTGGGAGTTGTTGTTGCTTTGCTTTGTACAGCTGGAGATTCAGCGGCATTTTTGATAAATGAACAGGCCTCCTTGGTACTTCCTTTGTCACAATAAGTACTACAAGTATTCTTCATAGCGTGATGCTTAGCACTGGAGTTGTGCACATAGTTTTGAAGTATTTCTATCAATTATTTTTCATAAACCCATTTTTACAGGCAAAAGCTTTTACGTGACTGACCCTTACTAGCAGGATTAGACAAATTCATGAGGAGGATAGGCCCTCAGCTGATTAGAAAACACAGTCAGGGTGCAGCCTTGCCTCCAGGAAGTCCTTTGGCTTCTAAGAGCCTGAAGCTCAGAGGTTGTAACAAGGAAAGAATTGCTCCCTGTGTCTTATATCTTGTGATGAATCACCAAAAGAGCCCATATCAACAGGAGGTATTGGGCCAAGTGGAGCTGTGACTGAGTGGGACAGCTCTATGTGCTGCTGGGTAGAATGAATTAATTCTGGCTTCTTTTGTATTTTGGTTGTGGTGGCTGATTTTATGACTAATCAAGGAAAGAGGGTTTTCTGCTTCATGAAGTCATGTGTCCCTTTTAAAAAAAAAATCTTCCACGTTCTTTTACGATCTGAGCGTGTTAATCAAGCGATAGTTCTGTGGGCATTTTCCACATTTTTGATACTGTAGCTGGTGCATGATAATCACTTAGCAGTAACCTAATCAAAGTATCCTCTCTAAATGAGTGCAAAATTGCCTTTTCTTTTTTTTTTCACAGCCTCGTTTGGACCAAACTAATCCTTCATATGAAAACTCAGAATTGGCAGAATTGGACAAACTGAGGTTCAGGCATTGCCTTACAACCCTTACAATTCCAAGAAGGTGTATCGGATTTGCAAGACGACGAATTGGCAGGGGCGGAAGGTACAGTTGCGTTAGTTTTGCTCTTCATTCCCCTTCAAAGGATAAAAATATGGGAAGGAGATAGTTAAACTAATGTCTTTTGTTCATCCTCTTCAATCAGGGTTATAATGGACCGAATATCCACAGAACATGATCCTGTCTTGAGACAGATTGACCCGGAAATGCTGAACAGTTTTTCAAGCTCTTCCCAGACTTTAGACTTTTCTTCTAATTTTTCACGGACCAATGCTTCCAGTAAACGTTGTGAAAACAGACTGTCCCTTCCTGAAATACTAAGCAATATCAGATCATGTCGACTGCAGTGTTTTCAGCCAAGGCTACAAAATCTACAGGACAGCGATAGCGAAGAATGTACCTCATGGAAACCAGGGCAGACTGTGAATAACAAAAGAGTTTCTGCAGCGTCTGTAGCTTTATTGAACACCAGCAAGAATGGCATATCAGGTAGGCAAGGATTTGAATTCTTCTGGAACTTAGAATATTGAATTCCGGTGGTCTTAACTTGTGACTGGACTGATAACACCTTCAGCAGTGACACGTACCTAAATCAAAGAGACAAGCTAATTATTTTACATTTCTTAAAATACACAGAATTTTTCTACAAATAGTCCTCTTCCTCCTGCTGTTATTTCAGTTTCAACAGAATCCTGATAAAGTGCTGGACTGAAGGCGTTATCCAAAGGCGGGATTCTGCTCGTATTTAAGAATTGCTTAGGCGTGATTGAGTCTCAAAGTCTTTAATTGGTCTGACCTTGTTTAAGGAGAGAAGAATGCTCTTCATAAATACAAAAGTAAAGCAGTTGGTTTCTTGGAGTGGGGGAGTGTCTTTTTTTGTTGTTCGAAGTTTTTCTTTTTAAATCTCACCAAAACATTTTGGAAAACCACTGGTAAGTTAGTAAGCGTACTGAGGAGGCAGGAAAAAGTCTGAAAATGGCACTTTCTGTTGATATCTGTCATAGTAAAAACTTAGATGCTGGAAGCATCCAGTGATGCACCTTCTCTGTTGATTTTTGTTAGAATATCATCGGCCATTGATTTAAATGTGATAGGAGACTGCCTTTTCCCTTAAATGTCATCTCTAACTCTCATAGCCAGCGCGGCCATCTCTTACCGTGCAGCTTTATGACCCGACAGCTCCGGATGAGCAGGACAGCCCTTCACATGTAAACAGTTTTCATTTAAAAAACAAAAAATTCTTCCAGTATCTTCACAAGAACACAAAATACATGCAACGGAAGCACTACAGTCGGAATAAAAGCCACCAAAAGAAAAATTGCTTTAAGCTTACATTAGCAGTCTCTTACATCACTTGCTTCCTGTACTTGGACTTGTAATTGCTCAGGTTTTCACATTGTCACTTCCTTCTAATTGTGAAAGGATGTATGATTGTTTAAAAAGCTGAACAACTGGAGATGTGCCAAAAGGGATCTATTACCAAGCATCAGCAAGCATCTGAGTATTTTCGTACTCTATCGTCTATGTACGAAATGAGGTGTTGTGAAACAGGATAATTGGGTAATACAAGAGGCTGATTCTCAGTTCCGTAATTCGCTTTAAAAGAGACGGACTATTCCACATCCATACAAAGTCAGTTGTGGGATTGGGTATTTAATCTTCAGTAGCATAACTTCAGAATTCACGTGTAGAAATTGAATTTCTGGAAGACAAAAGCAGTTTTCTCTGTTAGGGTTTTAAAAGACTGAGCGTTAGCTTGTTAAGTGACGTCAGTTACTGACATAAGCACAGAATATTTACTTTGATAACGTTTCAGTATAGTCACTGCAACCTTTCTTTTCTCTCTCTCATGAAAAGATTTGCACAAGAATATTTTTCTGCTGTATGAAGAGAACGGACATAATGTGTTATGGTCATATTTTGTATCTTTTCCTTTGTAAGAAGCTTGACGGGCTGCAGAGTTGCACCTGTAGCAGAAAGGGGCAGTTTTGTGTGATGGGATTATTGATAAGCATCAAGAGATGTCTTGTTCAAGCAAATGCAGAAAACAGGAATGCCGTCTGTCAGTTAAGCATGTGAGAGAGAGACCATAAGCTGTAAGGAGCAACGAAGAATTTGCTGGTAGCTCTTTAAGTGACAGGAGCAAGTTATACTGCAAGATTTCTGTTTGTGTGAGCGAAGTATGATGGCACCAAGGTAAGGAAAGTTGCTTGGAAAGATGCAGGTTAGGTTGATTATTTGTCCTATAGAATTTTTCATGATAATATAAATATCAATCAATTATTTAAGGATTAGCTAGATATAAAACTGTGAGGCTTTCAATTCTGCCATGGGGAGACTTCCTCCTCCCCCTCGAGAGTGGAGCCTACCTAAAAAACTTGGGGACTATTCTGGGATGGAAGTCGATACATCTGATTTTACTAGTTTATAGGGAAATGAGTGAAGGAAAAAGGTTGAAGAGAACAGTGAAATCTCCATACCTGGCTTTAGCATAAATGAAGATTGCAGCAGTGGAAGAGAACGCCAATAGCTCGAGGAAGGATGGCCCATAATAAGAAAACAAAAATGAGAACAGCGTTTAAGCGGTATATTCAGGGAAAGGGAGGTCTGTGTTTTGGTAGGGAGCTGTGTGTGCGTAAGACAAAAATGTCAGCCCTTCCTGATTCGGGTAATACCATCAACAAGAGTAAAACACCTGAATTGTTGATGCTACATAGCATATTAATGACAGATCGATATACGCTTATGGAGGAGCACTCATGTACTTCAGCATCTGTACTGTTAGGGAGAGAGAACTAAAAGAAAGGGTAGAGAAAGACATATTTTAATGATGGGAGAGACTATAGAGAAATAGTTAAAAGGCATAAATCCAAATCTGAAGGATCCAGGCCACTTTGTAGATGAATAATAGTTAATTTCTGTTATATAATCTTAGAAATTATCTGAAGAACAGATTTCGATAAGAATAGAGATCAGTCAGTAGTTGAAGTACATTATGCAGGGAAATTTATGGTTACAGAAGACCTTTTTCTTCCCAGATTTAAATTACAAAACAGATCTCGTAATTTTGGTAAAGGATCAGGTGCAACAGAGTTCTTCACCAAATAGCTGAGCCAGCGAGACGCAGTGCGGTTAGGTTTCTCTCCTTAGCAAATAGTGAGTGAATTTTGGAAGGGCCGGTCAAAGTCTGGCTGTGCAATAAACGAGCGCATGTACTATCACCGCATTTACTAAAGTAACTATGTTTGGGAGACGATTGTTGAAATCGGTTGATTTTATAGCACCCTTACCTGTAAGCATAAAGCTACCTCTAGAGGAAACAATGACGGTAGTTAAACTGATTATTCGGGGGGTTTCTCTTTCAGTTTAGAGAAGACTTGGATTTCCTTGCTCTGGTTTTTGGTGCAGAAGAATATTTAAAATTACCTCTGTGTTATAATATGAACTTGTATTAATAAAGGAACTCTTACTGCGGTATTTCCTCAAATGCTAGGCATTGTACAGAAAGACAGACTTACTTTCAAGAAAAGACTGGTCACACATTTTTAAAGTGCCTAACCAGTGCATGAATAAAGAACCACTGTTTCAAGCTAAATTATTTTCTTGCTCATGTTATCAGAACTGCAAACAGGAAAGCTGAATTTGAGGAACTTTAAGAGACAAGGTCACTGCAACAGTCTGATCCCTTTGATCAGCCGTGTAAACTTTTTGTAGCCTTACACACTGTGTCTGGAAATGTAAGCTGCTCTCTTTGCCAGACACGTCTCCAGAAGAATTCTCTGTTTATTCTAAAATGAGACCAGCCGATGAGCTAGGGATACAACTGATCGTCAGGAGAGATGGTGGAGGAAGGAAGTTACCAGGAATTTGTAGATGGTACTACCTATGGCAGCTAAGCAATACCTAACCTGCTTGCTGCACTCCTGGACTTTTTTGGGGACTTTTGGGGGACTGAAGTATGAAGTAGGCTTTAGGCAGAAGCTTCAGCGATTTGCAGTACAGTCAGCGTGTTGCGTTTGGCTTCCAGTTCACTTCAGCTGCAAGTTCCAGTGACCCACTCAAATAGTTACCTGTTTGGTTACCGCGTCCCTAGCTGCAGAGTGCAAGTGCGCAGGATGGCATTTTCAGATGAAGAGTTTTTATGGAATAAGCTTTTACCTTTTAGAGATTGGTTTGGGTTTTGTTTTGGGGTTGTTGTGTGGTTTTTTTTTTTGTTTTATTTTTTTTTTTTTCTTCTTCCCCGGAATTAAATACCCTGTAGAAGTAATTAGATTAATGAAATACCACTTTTGAGGCAGCCGGAAAGATGATTGTTGATTAAAGCTTTCAAATCCTAAGAGAAGTGACATAATAATCCAAACCAAAGCTGTCAAGGAGGAGAGGAGCCTGGAAGACTTAATATCACATTGACTTTTTACCCAGTCTCTTGTAGTATTTCCATATTCCGATATTCAGCAGGGGAAGGCAGAATTCTAGAATGTTTTATAAGAAGTCTGGGACACTTGCATTAACTGTGACCTTAAAGGTTACCTTGGGACATTGTAGAGGTTTGCTATTTTTTATCTCTAGGACCCTTCAGTTGTTTGATTTGGCAGAAGAAAATGAGATTAAATGCACTAATGAACATCTGGCTTATAACAAGGCGAACAGCTGAGCTCAGTCTGACCACTGAGTAAATGTCTGGCGATAGGTAGTGAACTGAGTGGAGTTAAAACATGTAAAGGCAGAGTAAGGGATTTTTATATTGCTGCAGCAAGCTTCCCCGTACCTTGTAATGGAGTGTTTCATGACTTCATGGTCTCTGTCACACTGAGGAGGGAGACTGAAGACATGGAATTGATATGTCGGCTAAATTAGATGGTCCTCTGTTACAGACACTACTTTTTATATTATGTCTTTACAGTCCAGGGAAGGAAGCAGCTTTCAGTCTAGATGAATACCCCTGTGCTGCAGACAGATAATAGCTAATAGCTAAATGGAATTTAGGTATTTCATTGTGCCGTATAAGCTTGTTCTAAAACATTTTTTTAAAAAAAAAAACAAAACAAAAGACATGTTCTGGAATTTGTTACCTCAGAACTTAAAAATAGAAATACATATACATGTACTGTTCCATAATGGTGTTCTTGGCTCCTGCGTTTACTGAAACAACACGTTTTGGGAGACTGTTGTGAGGGAACTTGACAGGTTTAGCTGACTGAACTTTAAGTGCTTGTAGTAATAAGTAAGAATCTTCGAGATGGACAAAATACAGCTGAATACAAAATAAATTTTCCTTCAGAGTGTGTTGGAAATGATAATAAAATGCCTAGAATCTAATAGGAGTAACTGCGTAAGTCATTGGATTTTAAGTGCCCTCCTGATGTGGTTGAAGCCTGTTTTGATAATGTAGCAATGAAGAAGCTGTTTCAGTACTGATTTCTAAACAGTCACGCTGTTAATTTTGGTGTTCATTCAGAATGGAATTTCAGGACAATGGCGAGTATCGCAACTAGTAAATGAAAAAGCCAGACCCTGGAAGATGAGTCACTTCGTATTTTAGTGTTAGCTCAGTGTCTCTTGATGCAATGATGTTGCTGCAGAGTGCAGGGGTTTGAGATGAATGACAGCTTCAGTCTTTGAAAAATACAGTTCAGAGTAAACTGCTGAAATGTCGTTAATGGGAATCTGAGAAGCGAATTTTTTTAAATTCCTCCTGGGAGAACTTGGGTCTCACGTTAGCATCAACTGCACAAACCTCAGGTTTTAACACGAAATGCCAGACAGTATTTTCAAGTGTGCATTTTTTTTGGGGGGGGGGGAATATTGAGAACAGCTTTCCTGACTTCACCATTCGCTTCACCTGTTGAGCATATGATGCTACTGGGTCACCCTTAAACTCTTATTCTATTTAAATAAAAAACAAATACTAATTGGTGGAGAAAATCCTGTCCAGGTGAAACTCAAGCATTTCCTTCGGGGCGGGGGGGGGGGGAGGAAGGTGTGAAACAGGGAGGTCAAACTGCATTTGCTAAATAAACAGTGCATTGTGATATTTGCAAACATTTACTAAGCTCTAGATCTGGAGATTATCTTTGTCATTGTATATTAGTTTATAGTCCTTTCAAGTGAGAATTGGCATAGCACTATATACAAATCATTTAAATATTTGAATTCTGGTTGTGCTGTAGAAGTAGGCGTTCTCGAACAGCAGGCGTACGCTTCCTTTACAGGGTCCGTTCTGACATCGGAGAGGAGGACAATAAGAAGGGACTGTAGGAAGGAAGGTTGTGTAGGAACGGACTGACAACGGTTGCTGGGAGAGAAGACACCCAGCTCAGCCCAGCAAACTTCTTCCTCAGCTATGATTTTTAGGATGTGCTTGTTTTCTGAAAACCAGGAAAGGAGTTTCCTTAAGTGTTTGCTTAAAACTACTGGAGAGAAAACCAGCAAAGATAGAAACTGCTTAAAAGCAGTGAAAGCTGTGAATCCTTTTGTTATAAATGGATTCAATGCTCAAAGAACACAACAAACAAATTAGCTTGACCTCTCCTTTCCGTAAAGCTCTTTGCAAGCGTCTAACACAATGTATGTTGTCTTCAACCACTTGTTATCCAGCACGGATGCACTCTTGCATTTCAGATGCATGTGTTTGTGCGGGCCTATTTAACGCTAGCTCCCCTTTCTTTTCTGTAGTAACAGGGGGTATCACGGAGGAACAATTTCAGACACATCAACAGCAGTTAGTTCAAATGCAGAGGCAACAACTTGCTCAGCTTCAGCAGAAACAGCAATCTCAGCATTCCTCGCAACAGACACATCCAAAAGCACAGGTAACACACCCAAAATGTTGTCAGATGCTGATGTCTTCCGTTTTGCTTACAGTGATTTTTTTTCACCTGTCTTACAACATAATTCAACACCTCAGTAAATACGTTAAATTTTCGATCGAATGTAGGATGGGTTTTGGTCAAGATGCTTTTCCAGTTTGCTGTGTAGTGCCCGGAAGGCAACTTGTGCTGTAGCCAGTACAGATAGCTGGCTTCCATTTTTCTATTTGGAATGGGGTAATATTTCAGGTTTCAATATCAAAACCTGTTGTGTTCTTTTTTTAATACTACATATCGTGGCTGCATTTTAAAAGTTGAGTAAGAGACTTCATATTTTCATGTGTTAGCAGTGTCCACAGACTCAGTCATTGTAGAAATCACCAGTGCTCTGTCACGTCTCACTGTTCGCACTGGGTTTTATCCTCCTTTGTGCTCCACAGAGATTTCCTTACTAAAACTCCTTTATGAGGTAATGTATTCTGTTATGAACAGATGTTCAGTGAGTATTAAAATTGGTAGCTTCTGAGAGGAAATGGGTAGTTTTGCACACTTAATTTGATTCCTTCCCCCTCCCTATCCCCAGTGTTGCTACTTCTCTCTAAAAGAATCACATTTTTCCTCTGTAACGCCTTGCAAGGGAAGATGATCTGGTTTTCTGTCAAGCTTAATTTTCTGTTAGTTTCTTACCAGGAAAATATAAAAGCTGTTGCTTTTGTCTGTTACTAGGAAAACTTATTTTACTTTGAGCATATTGTATCTGATTGCCAGTGCTGTTTGTCCCTGCCCCTCGGTGTTTTCTGCTTTGATTAACGAGGGGTTCTGCGGTGACAGTAACTGATTGCATTTTTTGTAAGTGTAAAGACACAATACCAGAATATTTAAACTAAAGGAATGGATTTCTGATTTTTAAGACATTCTGAATGTCTATGGAAAGTCATTCTCTTAATTAATAGAAATTGAAATTGCAGAATGATACATTCAGCCATTTCGGGGTGTCTTTCCAGTACTTACCAGTCTTTCAGAGAAACTGGACTAACAGAAGATGTGTACTTCCAGAACACGGAGGGCACTTGCGCCGTGGTACAAATTACTTCGTGAGGATGAACGTACCATAAATACTGAAAGTTATTTAGACTTGCAGTTGCAGTGTACTTGCTGCCTGGAGACAGAAGAGAGAAGCAAGTTCAAGGCATAGTCCTCTTCTTAGAGGAAACTTCTCAAACGCATAAAATCACAGAATAGTTTGGGTTGGGAGAGACCTTGAAGACCATCTAGTCCCACCCCCTGCCATGGGCAGGGACACCTTCCACAAGCTCAGGCTGCTCAGAGCCCCATCCAACCTGGCCTTGAACACTGCCAGGGATGGGGCGCCCACAGCTTCTCTGGGCAACCTGTTCCAGGGCCTCACCACCCTCACAGTGAAGAATTTCTTCCTAATATCTAATTTAAATCTACCCTCTCTCAGTTTAAAACTGTTATCCCTCGTCCTATTGCTATACTCCCTGATAGAGGGTCCCTCCCCATCTTTCCTGCGGGCCCCAGGAACGTAAAGGCATACTGGAAGGCCGTTGTAAGGTCTCCCTGGAGCCTTGCCTTCTCTAGGCTAAGCAGCACATCGTCAAAGGGATCCGTTTTGCCAAGAACCACGTTTGCCATTGGCTGAATGGGGCAGGACTTACTCGACGCTCATTTGGACACTAATTTTCAGCTCTTCATTGGACTTGTGATATGGAAATATTTAATGTTACTGTGCATTAGATCACATTTAGAAGATGTATTCATTTATTTATTTGCTGGTAATTGTGCATTACAGCAATCCTAACATGGCATTTCATTTTGTGCTTGGGTAATTATAAAGAAGAAATCTTTTTTTTTAATTCCCACAGGGCTCCAGCACCTCTGACTGTATGTCAAAAACACTCGATTCAGCCAGCGCCCACTTTGCTGCGTCTGCAGTGGTTAGTGCACCTGCCCCGAGTCGCAGTGAGGTAACGAAGGAGCAAAACACCAGCCACAACAATATTAATGGTGTTGTCCAGCCTTCAGGTGATGATTTCTTAAAACTCCTGGTCTAATGTGAGCTGAGAATGGCAACTGATCTTATTTCTGATTTCTAAAATACTGTTTAATTAAAAAAAAAAAAGTCAAATATATTAATTGTGATAGTTTTAAATATTGCTCTTCAAAATACTTTTGGGCAATGACGTGCAGGTTAGTATGATCATAAAACTACCAAATGCTTTTTTACGTTGTGAAGGGCATTTTTTCTGTTTTCTTTTGTAGGCTTTTATCTTTTATGCTTTTGATCATAACAGATTAGAAAGTGACAGCATTTTAAAAACAGTGTGAATGTGTAATCAAAAGAAATGACTTGCTTAAAACGTGAAGTACTTTGAGAAGGCAATAGAAAAGTTGCTACATCATTTGGTCATTCTTTCACTTGCATATTCAGACAAAACAAACTCATCAACTACTTCTAGCAATTCTTTTGGCATTACTGTAAGCTTCAGATTTTGCTGCGTGTGGGATTCCTCCCAAATTCGGGCGAAGGCGTAGACGTGGGCATTCGCTACCTCCCCCTGCCCCTCCTCTGGCCCCGCTGCTGGAAGGCAGGGCTGGTGCAGTAGCCACGTTGCCAAAGACACAAATGTTGTTTGGCGTTTGCTATAATAGATAAAAGGCTTTTAGACTAATTTGTTGTTTTAACAGCTAATGGTGTGATTAGTTTTATAGACCTTCTGCCAGGCTGCATTAATGATAATATGAAATGAATGGAGGGGAGGAAAAAAACCCGCAACTGAATAAAATCAATATACTGGAACAGTTCCAGGAAAGAAAAAGACACCTAAGTATAATTCTCTAAGGTCTTACCAGAGAGGGAAATGTTTTGAGGGGTGTAAGATGAGGCATGTGGTAAGGTGCCGTGCCAATACACGGTACACGGCTTTACAACTGATGAAAACCGTTGCAAATATTAGCATAAAAACTACACTTCTGTTAGAGTTCCAAAGCTGGAAGTGGCAAAGACGTGACAGAACTATTCCTGTGTAGGATAAGAAGATCTGTAAATTAGGAAATGTTAGCTGAAAGCAGATTTTTCTTCCCCGCCCGCCCCCCCCCCGAAATAAGAATCTAGGGGATAAAGTATCTAGTTCCCCTGTGATCAGAATCAGACCAGTGAATAGCTAGGGTACCGCGATGAAATCCGAGACCCTCTGGTTTGAACATACACTGTGAAACCTGAGGTTTCTCGTGACTCAGGAGTGCAAATGGAGCACTGCAGCGTAACCTGAAAGTAGTTTTCTACTTTACCTAGTCTTAGACCCCTAGTTTTGCTGCCCTGAGGGAGACCAGTCCCCAGAACCTCTTTATGTTGCCAGCAGAACAAGGTACGAGCTGAGGAGGTGATGCAAAGCATCAGAATTTGGCGTCATGTCGCTCTCTGAGGTTGCCTGGCTAAGGTGTTTCCCGTTCAATTTACTTTTATGGGGAATGTTGCCCCTTTAAGGCACCGAAACTGAGGCGTACGAGGTTGGGAAATGTTTAAGTTCTTTGTAGGTACTGTAGTACCTTCTTTTACTTTCTGATGTTCTTGTAAATGGGAAGAAAAAAAAAGATAAGTATTTCTAACATTTCACATTTTTGTGAATCATTAAAAAAAGAGATTTTTGCACAATTCCAGTGACACGCATACTTAAAGCATTACCCTTGAGGTTAATCTATGGCTTTGAATCTAAGGAGTGGCATATTTTTAATTAACAACATTTGTTTTTGTAACAGGAACCTCTAGAACTTTGTACTCCACCAACATGGCTTTATCATCCAGCCCAGGGATTTCAACTGTACAGCTTGTAAGGACAGTTGGCCACACCACCACAAACCACTTAATTCCAGCATTGTGCACAAGCAGCCCTCAAACGCTTCCCATGAACAATTCTTGCCTGACGAATGCAGTGCACCTCAACAACGTCAGTGTTGTTTCTCCAGTCAATGTGCATATCAATACAAGGACTTCAGCACCATCGCCAACAGCCTTAAAACTCGCCACAGTTGCTGCCAGTATGGACAGAGTGCCAAAGGTAACTCCTAGCAGTGCCATCAGCAGTATAGCAAGGTAAGCGTCGAGCAGGCTGGAGCGGTTTTGAGTTTGTGCTGTGAGTGCTGCCATAAAGTGCTAAATTGAATTGTTTCCGTCTCTAATAAGAGACTTCTCACTATAGCTTCAACCTTGGAAAACATGCAGCTGCTGGTGTCTTCGGCGTGGCCGTGCCAAACCACGAGGCCTGATTTTTTTGCAGATTAACCCCCAAATAATTGCACTGGCTTTAGGCACTGGTAATTTTGGTAAACTTCTGGTGTGTTTAAAATGGCTTAGCTTTAACCATTTTCATTTGTCCCTTCTCATGCGGCGCTTTCGGGCAGGTTCTATCAAACTCTCCACATGTTCTCTCCGTAACTTAGTGTATTCATGTCATGAGATGAGGCGGGCACATACCTGTTATATATATAGGTACATGCGTTACATATTTATGTAAAATGAAACCAGATCGGTGCCAGCCTATCTGGTGTATACAGGCAGGTATTTATTCTCACTGAAAAGCAACACTGTTATTTCAGGACAATTAGAAGATGTTTCACAGGAGCAGCAGGAGCTTGCAGTTGGCTAAGTTTTCTGAAAATGACAATATTTGGGCTCTGGTTTAAATCTCTGCTGGATTGTATAAAGCTTAAAAAAATCAATCACATTTGTTTATGAATTAGAAAAGTAAAAATTGGATAGTAGTAAATGTGCCTTACTAATTATTTCGTGATGCTTCTGGAGAGGTTAAAAAGAGCTTTTTGCCATCTCAAATTGCAGGTATTGTTTGGCCACTGCATTGATTGTGGAAAAAGTATTTCTGAATTAGCAGTCGTGCCTTAAAGCATACCTTTATATCATTAATGCATGCGGTTCTTTTTTCCTTCAAGTCAGAGGGGTGTCACAAGTCATGTCGGCAACCGCCTTAGAAAGTGCCACCTTAGCTGAAGAGATCTCAGGCTTCTCTAGAGAGAATTATAATAAATTTGAAACAAAAGTTAAGATTTCTGGTGCAAGAGCTGAAGCGGAATTGAGGTGGAGGGGGGGAAATCGTGTTAGAACGATGCTTTGCTCACTAACAGAGTGATGTGCTATTGGTACCGAGTCATCGTGGTGAATAGAATCATAGGATGGTTTGGGTTGGAAGGGACCTTTAAAGGTCATCTAGTCCAACCCCCAAACATATTATGCTTAATGAGTGCTTTCCATCACCATTTAAATCTATTAAAAGAAAGAAAAAGTCTCTTTTTCTTACAAGAGGCCTTTGCTTATTGTTTTGTTAGGACTTTTTTTCCTGACCATCTTGAAGGGTTCACCACCACTTCATTATTTCAGTGTAACAAGAATACTCACCATTTCTTGCCTTGGCTCCTTCAGGAGGCTCCTGCGTAACTCTTAGCCATAATTTAGGCTGGTAATTTACAGTGAAATGCAGTAATTTGTAGAAGGGACTGTGGAGTAAAAGCGGTTCTTAAACGCCGGCATTTAGTTTTAAATAATCTGTTTCTAGTGTATGTGTTAAGGTTTCTCCAGGCAACCACTGCGTAAAAGCACACAGCGCGTGAAAGGCGTTACTGAAACGGCGTAAGGAAACGCTCCTGCTCTGCCTGTAACTATTGACTCTTCCTTTTCTTGCAGAGAGAACCATGAACCAGAACGACTGGGTTTGAACGGCATAGCAGAGACAACAGTAGCAATGGAAGTGACATAACCTCAAACCGGCGTCTCGACCCGTGCTCGTGGTGTAGTCACTTATATTCCAACTGAATGCAAAATACAGCGCTCTGTGGATCACAGAGAACTAAAATGGACCTAAATGGACTATCATTATATCGTGTATTAAGTCGATATATAATGTAAATTTTGTAAAAATTGGGAAAATCACTACCTTGTAAAATAGTTTTATTTGTATCATCAATATTATTTCTGTTACTTGAATAGTAGATATTCATCATCATGCTTTTGCACTTGAATTTGCAACTGAATGGATTAAAAAAATAATTCTTTAATGGGATCATGAGCATGAAATGGGATCCTGCATCACTTGTTTTAACTATTTATTTTGCCATGTTTACATTTTGTATCTTGTACAAATAAATCCAACTTTGTGTCTAAAAAAAAAAAGTTAAAGATTCATAGTTAGGAAACAAAATTCTTGTAATTTTTTTCTAAAGGAAATGTAAAGTTTTCACTTGGTTCATTTTGTTTCACAATTTGACTAGATGGACTTTTTGGTAAATACTTTAGTGGCATTTCACTGTCAAATATGAAGTTCAAGGCAAAATAGTATTTTCTATTACTGTGCAGGGGAAAGGGATGGATCGATACATGCAAATTTAATGTAGTAACTCACTTTTCCATATATTTTGAATGTATATTTCTATTTATAATACCAGTTTATAAAAAATAATTACACAGGAAAAAAAAAACCTGACTAGGAAAATTATGCATCTAGCACATCTAAAACTGTGCAGATATGAGAAAATTTTCAACTGATTACATTTTATCTGAAGACTGCATATTTTAACCGGCTTTAAAACTGTAACACACCACATAAAGGATATTTTACCAGGTATGTATTGCATTATATATCATTGCAATAATTAATTATTGGATGTCTAGCTATCGAGCCATCCCAGGTGGTGGGGGGGAGGGAGGGTTGTGGCAAGATTGTCTTTTCAATTTTGGAGAGTTTTCCTGTGGCTACAAGGCAAGTAACGGGTTGGAAAAAGTCTGACTGTAAGCGTTGGACACCTTCGTAGTGTAGTGTTTTAGTGACTTTTTTTATACGGTTCTTGTAAATTAGATACGTGTAGTGGTGTTTCAGAATGTTTGTTTATGCACTAGTTCAGACAACTTTCCCTGTTACTTGTTCTTGATAAGTGAAAACTGCAGGGAAATAAAAATACATATCAAAACATGGCCATGTTGCATATGTGTTTATTTCACAGTGTGCAGGCAATGGAACCACAGGTTGGAAGGGACCTCAGAGATCATCTAGCCCAACCTTTAAGGGCAAACTTTAGAGGATATTGGCAGTCTTTCGATGATTTTGACCCCAGCATACGCACTTTTTCCCAAAAGATGTCGGTTTATGTGATTGTTTCCTGCGCTTACAGTATGCGGCCGGGGCGGGATGGGCCCCGTAGCTGGGGCCTGAGACCTAGGAGTAAATCAGGACGAGACACTTCCTTGTTCTGCCAAAGGAACTTCGGGTAGGAGCGTTTGAATTTTCTGCTGTTTTGGTTCTCC
This sequence comes from Phalacrocorax aristotelis, assembly GCF_949628215.1. Classification (NCBI taxonomy): domain Eukaryota; kingdom Metazoa; phylum Chordata; class Aves; order Suliformes; family Phalacrocoracidae; genus Phalacrocorax; species Phalacrocorax aristotelis. The sequence continues at coordinate 3,059,867 of NC_134280.1, read as the reverse complement.
ACCTGTAATTTGGATAATGTTTCTGTATTTCTTATAAATCACAGAAACCTTGAGGCCGGAAGGAACCTCAGGGTGTTGTCTAGTCCAGCACTCCCCACACCCCGAAAAAGTCAAGATATGATTTGCCTAGATGTCATGCAGTCCGCCTACTTTTCCTCTTAGCTTTTTTTATATAGAGTGAGTGAGTTATTTTTAATCTAAGTTGTGTTTAAACATGTTGTGCCTTACGTTCTGTAAGTTGAAAGTTCTGGCAGTTGCAGAGTTTTAAATACTGAGAGCTCGTCAGAAACTCGGATGTCTAAAGTTAGCTGTTTTCTGCTTGACTGATGCTTTATTTTCTGTTCAGTATGAAGCCCACAAGGAGAGATGACGATAGATTGTGAGAACAGTCAGAGGAAGCCATGACGCATCGCTGCCTTGGTCAGGCAAGGTGCGGTGGCAGGGTTGGGGGTGTCAGCACAAGGGGGGGCACCCGTGTAAATACGTGCTGCTTCATCGCTCCAGCCGCATCGTGCCTTTACTGGAGTCGTGGCTTCCCCATTAATCGTTCTTTACGTGTACGTGATCTTTTCACCGATGTCTCGGGTTTTCTGTAGAACTGGGGTCATTTCCAGGAATAACTATGGAGCCTGATGGATGAATGAATTTCTTCTTGAAAGCAGAATTGTTGCAAAACTGAGTCTGGAAGAGAAAAAAGAAGTTATTCCCCTTGATACAGAAAAATAACATCGCCTCTCTGACACATCCCCAAAACCCTTTTGAGGTTTAATGAAAACGTGAAGTCATTTATTCCATGGACTGGGAGTTGTACACTTCATAAATGACGAGCGCTGTAGTAGAGACTCTTCTCACTACAAACGGAGGTAGCTTCCATGGTAAATTGGACTGAAAATGACTCTAAGATCGCTGTGCATCTATGACTTGGTATAGTCTAATCCTCACCCAATTACTTAGAAGCTCCAGCTAAAGGTTTTTTAACTTTTAATAAGATTCTGGAAGAACGTGAGGTGGAAAAAAAGGATTTAATGAATGCCGTACGGTGAATGAGTTTCTTTTTAAAGGATTAGTGTTGACATAGCTTTAAAGTTATAATAGTCATCTTAAGAATTTCTAGCAATTAATTGTGTGCCTCAAGTGCAAGGAAAGAGTGGGAAATAATACTGTAGTCCATAGAAATCTTCAATTAAAAAGAGAAAAGGAAGGAAGTATTGTTAGAAAGCCTCCTTTCTCCTGAGCCTGGTACGCAGCAGGGAATAGCCATGACTGAGTCACGCTTGTGCGCTGTGTTGAAAGTGTGGAGGATATGACAGTCATCTTTTTTTTTTTTTTTTTTAATCCCCTTCTTGAACACCACACGTACCTGCAGTGTGATTTTTTTTGAAGAGTGATTTCCCTTTTATTGTGTGTCAGGCAATGTTGTTCAGGTAAGCCTTTCTGAATGTAGTTTATCTACAGCAATTTATATTGGCTCCAAATGTAACGTGCAGAGTTTTCCCTTAAATGTCAGATGCTAGAAAATTATGATTCTTTCTCTCATAAGGCTTGTCTAATTTTTTTAATCTGTAGAGTGACTGGAGTTTTGGTACATGTTTAATTGTAGGCATCTTGTTTCTGGTTCTGCTGTAGGGCTTTTCCTTCCCTTTCCAAACAACATCTAAATGATATCCTGTTCTATTTACAGAGCTGACCCTTTTCTTTAGTCCTCCGCAGCAGGCTGTTTGTGCGGGGTTTTGCCCCCTGCAAACAAGACGATGGTTACCGCAGCCCTTTTCAGTTCCCCTGAGGCTCTGCCTTTGCGACTCCTTTCCTTCCCTGACAGTCCGTTTTCCTCTTCAGAGAACGACAGAACTGTTTCCTGTTTCCATATTACCATAACTGTGACTTGGGAAGCAGAACCCTCAGACAAGGCAGCCCTCCAGGAGGCGACCGATTTATCCTGAAGTGGGCTCCTCGGCATTGTGCTCACAGGTAACCAGCCTTCCTCTCACTCCCCAGTTCTCTGCAGGAGCAACTGCCCAGGCCTCGAGAATAGGGCGTCCCGGTAGAAATTCCCATTTCCAGACAGGAAAGCTCTGAAGGCTACAGCAAACTAAACACTTGTTATACAGGACTGTCGTCTCAGCAGACTGCCCGGATTCGACTTCAGGGAAACGGTTTCAAATCTCGCTTCCCTATTTCTTCTGCTTTTAGGCTTTGCAATATTCAGACATTCTTAGAAGAATGGAGAATAACTGCCATAAATTAAAGCACGTCTTCACGGTTAACTGCTACTTGGCAAAGAAGAAAAAGGAAAGCCCCCTCTGTAAGAGGGAGGGGAAACGTTTCCTGCGTCACAGCAGACCCGGACAGTGTCAGTGGGGTTAGCTGTTCAGAGCCAAGCATTCATGTCTGAGAAAGGCACGCAGTGGGTGATTGTTACAGATACGCTGCTGCATTGCTCTAGCCTACCTAGCGGTAAAGCAGCCTTCCAGCTATCTGCAGAGTGCCTAAATGCATTTAATGGCAGCATTCCTCTTGGAGGCCAGCAGTAATGCGTGAGAATAGCATGTGTATTTGGGTAATTTTCTTTACGATGCTTTACATTCTCCTTCTAGAGATTTAAGTAAAGATGCGCCTCAGAGAGAGAGACAGAAAGTAACGCTGATTTCATTTCTATTTGCTAAGGAAGTCCGCTGGCTAAGAATGAGTTTGAGGCAGGCTGCAGTTCTTACTCGTACGTTACCCTGTCCTTTTAAGCACCTAGCTCAGCAAGCGCTGGCCTTGGGTGCCTTGTCGTGCCAGTGCATACAGAGCCTTCTAGGAGGAGCTGGGTATTAGTTGGATGTTATTTAGGTTGGATGTTAGGAGAAGGTCCTTCCCCCCGAGGGTGGTGGAGCCCTGGAACAAGCTCCCCAGGGAGGCATCACAGCACCAGCCTGGCGATGTTCCAGAAGCACTTGGACAAGGCCCTCAGAGACACGGTGTGAATTTGGGGTGTCCTGTGCAGGGACAGGAGTTGGGCTCGATGGTCCTTGTGGGTCCCTTCCAGCTCAGGACATCCTGTGATTCTGTGAGTGACTCCTGTTAACTGACGGAATGTATTTGCATCTTGCATCTTTGCTGACTCTGTGAGGGAAAAGCTGGGAACACCAGTGTCTTACGTGCAGTGCCTGGAGCTGGCCGGCGGGAGGGTCTCACTTGGCCCTAAATGGGTTTGATTGTGCGCCGTCCTGCTGCGGCAACGGTCGGTACCCAAAATGACACTCCCCAACATGAGAATGTTTGCTTCTGAAGTGCCTTTCTGTTATACAGGAGGAAACGGGAGTTTGAAGTTACATTCCCTGTTTTCTCAGCAACTTGTTTGTTTCTGAGTCACTTGGTGTATCTCAAAATGCAGAGTAATGGTTTTTTCTGCATGTGCTTTGGATTTTTAATGGTGTCATCTCAAAAAGTTAATGAAGAGTACCTGTGCTAGTTACATTTGGCCATGAATTTAACCCCATTTTATCACAGTCTATATTGTCACCCAGTAACTACCATTTAAAGAAGAATTAAAAAAAAGAAGTTGGAAGAGGATGTAAAACTGAAAACTAAAAGGGACTAACTGTGGAGCAACTGAACTGCTTCCTGGAACGGGGGCTATGCCCACTCCGCAGGGGCTCTGTTCACTCCTTCCTCTGAATATCAGCATCGACTTCCCATACACAGCAGTGTGGAAAGCGGCCGTCCCTGCACCGCCTGAGAGTGCTGTGCAGTGCAAGCCAGCGACCCTCGACGGCCTCAGGGTGAGCAGACGTGCAGGCACGGCGAGGCAGGATGGCCCAAAACTCCTGTGCAGAACCTGTGAGGTGTCTCGAGCCCCAACCGGTGTGCCAGGATTTCCCTTCCCCCGTACCCTGCCTACGCTGCCTTTTTTTCCCCCAAAGTTACAATTGTTTCTGTGACTTCAGAATGGGGAAATCAGTTTAGTCCAATCTGGCTTCAACCCATTATACGCTGATTTAACGCCAGGACAAATGTAATCACACAGGGAGGATAATGTAGAAAGATCAATTAGAGAGCAAGGGGCAAATGGCGGAGGGAGGCAATTAATTAAGGCCACACTAGATAGCGATAAAAGTTGTAACAGAACAGATACAGCACCCTAAATCCTTTTGTGAGCCAGGAGCATGCAACCACTTCCTTAGCATTCTGACAGGTAAAAAGAAAAGGCTCTGACTGGAGCACCCTACGTATTGTGTTCTGGCAAGACCTTACCTCCTCAGGAATGTCTGTAAACTTAAACCAACACCGTGCCTGCCAGCTGTTGAACTCTCCTAAGGAGAGCAGGAAGAAGCTAACGGGGCAGAGGATGATCAGCTGACCGAGGTGAGGCACAACTAACATTACACTTTCAAACTCGGACTGATTTTTGACGGGGATGCAAGGCCCCGCTTCAGCAAGTGGCGACATAGCCCTGTATGCCCTGACTTCACCCCCTGGGGACGGGCTGGTGGCAGCTGGCGGCGAGCTGATGGCAGCCTGGCACTCGCTTTCCCACCATCGCTGCTTAATGCTTCACCGACCCCTCCTGAATTAATGCGACTTCATTGAACCCTGCCCTGGGGATAAAGTGATGCTAAAAATAACATCGTCCCCCATCTTCCTGAGGATGATCTGACTAGACGAGTCATCCCGGTTTTAAATCAGCAGCTGTGTAAGTGACACCAGAAGATGGCATCATCTGCCTGCAGTGCTGGTTAACTCTTTCTGCATTTTCATGCATAAAGCTGGGGGGTTTGACAACGGACACGTTGCCCCTCACAGCAAAATTCAGTGTGGAGGCTTTGTGTTTCACGGCTCTGTATTTATTTTTTTTTTTTTTTTTTTAGTGGGGTCGGGGTTCTTCATTTGGTTGAGGTTTCTATGATTGCTTTATAGTTAAGGAAGAAAAAGCTCTTTTTTTTTTTTTCTTAAGTTATAATCCTTTTATATATCCTTTTATATATCCTTTTATAGAGTCACCCAAATGAATGAATTGTTTTGGGCACCCCGGTTCAGAAGGATAGGGAAGTGCTGGAGCAAGTCCAACGCAGAACTATGAAGACGATCAGGGGCTGGAGCATCTCCCTTGTGAGGAAAGGCTGAGAGACCTGGGTTTGTTCAGCCTGGAGAAGAGAAGCTGAGGGGGGATCTCATCAATACCTATAAGCATCTGAAGGGCGGGTGTCAGGAGGATGGGGCCGGGCTCTTTTCAGTGGTGCCCAACGCCAGGCCAAGGGGCCACGGGCACAAGCTGGAACGCGGGAAGTTCCACCTGAACATGAGGAAAAACCTTCTTTCATGTGCAGGTGCCAGAGCAGGGGCACAGGCTGCCCAGGGAGGCTGTGGGGTCCCTTCCCTGGAGACATTCACACCCCGCCTGGACGCGGCCCTGTGCCCCTGCTCTGGGGGTGCCTGCTCAAGCAGGGGTGGGATGGGGTGAGCTCCAGAGGGCCCTCCCAACCCCTGCATTCTGGGATTCTGAAAGTTGGAAAAGTATTTTGAGTATTGGATAATCAACTAAAATACTGTGCTGTTTCATACAAAGCAGTAGAAATCAATTTATTTTTAGCAATCCCATTTTTTGAGGTGGGATAACATGATATGTATGACAATGCATAACGTGAATAATTTATATGAAGATTGAGATTTATGTGTGTACTTACCACACTTACACACATACTTTAAGCATACATTGAAGTGTTTTGCAAACCAGAAACAATGGCTGCACTTAAACTCCCTGCCAACATGCCCAGATGTTTTCCGATGGAGTATCTTTTGCCTGGCGGTTCCCATATCCGACCTTTCTGTGGAAGCATGGGGAAGGAACCCCTGATCACTGAGCAGATCCTTACCCGTCTGACCAAGGGAAATGCTGCTTCTGGGATGATTGTCTTGGTCAACCAAGAGTGTCCATTATGCAGATCCTATACCTTTTGCTATTAAATTTTAACTTTGCCTGGACAAATGGTCTCATAGCCCAGCCTTTCTGAAAGGTAAAGATGTCTCCTTGCCTGAAGTGATGCGTGAGTATGCGGGTTAGATTGTTTCCATATCTCAGATCCTCCTAGCTGCCTTCTCAGCACTTTTTAGCTCATTTTGTTGCCTAAACTACAGTCTTTGGCTTCCTTTATTTATTTTTATTCCTGTTAAATGCTTTCTGTTCTGGCTTTGTAAACATTTTCCCTGACGCACTCCTAACAGCGTCTTCTGGTGCCTGTGGGACACCAAGGGACATTAACTACCCTCGACATTTGAAATTGCTTTTTGTCACGGGGATCCCAACCCTTTCGGTACCTCCTGGAAGAAATGCTTTCCCTGTAGACATATCTCAGCACAGATGACAGAAGCCTATCATCAGATTTCATCTCAATGGCCAGTGCTGAGACACCAGGATCAATGGAATCCACGTTAAAGCTGCTCTCCCTGCTGAGAAGTTAGGCCCCTGGCCAGTACCGGCGTCTGTTCATGGCACTGAATTGTTAAAGACAGCAGATATTCAATCTTGTTGTTCTTTTCCTCCTGAAGCTCGTTTCCAACACTAAAGGTCGTTCCTGGAGCCCAGAAGCAATGAAAGGAAATCATATTCTTTTGGCTGTGTGGATAGGAAATTAGGGTTTTTCTTCACTTCTGAAATGCCCAGGCATCCGTTCCCTCATTCCTGTGGGACCACCTCCCCATCAGCATCCGCTCTGCTGTTGTTCAGAACCCCTATCACATGCCCTCTCCTTGATTTTCCTGCAGCCTGAACAGCTTGGCTGTATTGGTGGCTCATCTACAGAGAAATGGCATCTCGCTGTTCCCATGTGGCCGCCCTCTTCACCCCCGCCTTCGAGGTGGAGATTTGTCATTCCCTTCAGATCTCAGACGTCCCAGGCTGCTTAGTGAACTGTCCCAGCTGAGGTTGGCTTAGCTTCAGAATTTTTTCAGGTACAGTCAGAACTCGCTGTCAAACCGTGTCTCATCTGCCACGGTGATTTAAACCATGGACTTTGTATCTAGCTGGAGAGCTTGCCCCGCAGTTGGAGGAAAATAAGATGATACCGAGGTTCACTTTCTTTTACTTTGTGGTACCAATAGCAAGAAAATTCTCTTGCGTTCTGGTGTACTGTAGCTCAACAAAGCCAAGCGGAGTATATCTGTAGTGGTATTTCTTCTAAGTATACTGTCTGAAAAAAACCATGGCTTCAGGAGTGAAAGATGAATAATGGTAATGCTTAAGATTACAGCAGCGGAGTATGGCTATTTTTCTGTATCTTGCTAGTTTGTGTTTTTAGGTGAAGCAGTTTCCCAATAAACTGTAAATCATACCTTCCACCAGGCATCCAGAACACACCGGAAGAAGCTCACAAGCTGAAGGAGGTTCTGATCACACCTGAATTGGGCTGAAAACTAATGTTCCTACTAGGCTGCTTAACTCTGTAATCTGGGAATAAGTAATAAAATTAGCAGTTTTGTGACAATAGGGTATTGTTTAGAATACAGACAACGCGGTATTGTTTGTGACAAAATTGCTAAGAACAGACGGCTTTTCAGTGCATTCTTCCTGATCACAGATTATACCTACTCTAATAGGAAAATCGAGGTTTGCCTATCTTCCTCCAAAATGAGCTCTTGATAATGGAGAAAAATAAGGATTAATTCATCGAAATGATTGTCTTTTATGACTAAGCCCCTACTTGTCATGACTTAAGAATTTGCTATTCAGGGTAAAAGCTTGAAACATAAGAGAAATAAAGGGCTAGATAATTGGTAATCCACGGGAATAAATCACATTATATAATAATGTCTTATCGCATCCTGCACATTGCTAACTCCCCCTGGTGTAATTGCTTTTAAGAAGGGGATGAGAGCCTTTGTAACTAGCCTGCTCTTCTCGCATCCACATCAGGTAATGGGGACAACCACTGTGGCCAGAAGGAAGGGAAATCTCTGTAGCAATGCCAAAGAACTGACCAATGTCACCTTAATTGTACGACTGAGGCTAATTTAAGGAAACTGGTGCTCTGATCTGCAGAGGAAACCAGTTTCAGAAGTTGCTTGGAGCTGGTAAAGTCCAGGGAACCTCTGCAACTTTCCAGAAGACATTAGCAGTTGTCACATTCGTCCTTAGGCAGACTAGCTTCTTGTAGGGAGAAAATGAGGGAGGAGGAGACTACAATGGTCTGAAACAGTCTAAGGTACCACATGTAATCTAGTGAAATGAACTGGCCTTGGCACAGGGTTGGGGCAGGAGGGTAAATTGAAGGTATTTTTAGCTGGTAAAAAAGAAATGTTGCCATGTTCCTTGTCAGAGAGTGAGGGAGGAGGACTTCAACCCTGAAGTGTAGGAGCCGGCTACAGACTTTGTCTTTCCCAGATGCTGATTCACTGACTGCTTCGTGGCAAACTTCTTGTAAATGTAACAAGGTCAAAGCGTCACCCAGAGACACTATGCTTTCTGCTTTTCCTCACAGAAAATACGGGTAATGCAATGAAGGGAAGCACTGGCACACACCATGTCATGGAACCATGACAGCATCCCAGCAGCAAGCGCCCTTTAACTTGGTTATGGATGGAGCTTGGGTAGGAGGTGAAGTGCAGGTTTCGAGTCCTTGCTCCTGACATCTTTTCCCTCAGAGAGCAGCTGCCTGTGGAGGCCTAATCTGCTTTAAAATGGAGCAGATGACGCCAGGTGGAAATGAAGTACCTGCTCCCCTCTTTGTGCCTTTTTGTTTTTTTTTTTTTTCTTTTTCTCCTGTCACCACGAGCATAAGCTTGGGACGGATAACCCTTAGTTAATTACTATAGATTAGCAAGGACGAAGAGCTATCCCGGGGGCTGTGGGGGGAGCTGGCGACGGGAGGGCGGCTCTGAGGCGGGGAAAACCCGCCCTACCTCCCGCCTTCCTTCGTGAGGCGAGGCGGTGGAGCGGCGCGGCTGAGGGGAGCCGTTGGGACCGTTAGGACGGTGGGATCCGTTGAGCAGCCCGGACTACGCCTCCCGTCAGGCCCCGGGGGTGCTGAGGGGCGAGGGCTGGGCGCCGCCCGCCCTTCCCGCCCCGCGCAGCCGCGCCTGGGCCGGGGGCGACGCGGGGCGTCTGCGGCACCTGCCCGGCGGAGCGCTGCCTCCCGCCCCGCCGCCCCGCCATGGCGGACCCCGCCGAGTGCAGCATCAAAGTGATGTGCCGGTTTCGACCCCTCAACGAAGCGGAGATCCTCCGGGGGGATAAATTCATCCCCAAATTCAAAGGCGAGGAGACGGTGGTCATCGGGGTGAGTGCGCTGCCATCCCTCTCCCGCCCGCGCCGCGCCGTGACGGGGCGAGCATCCCTCCCCGCGGCCATTGTTCCCGCTGCGGCGGAGCGCGGGAGGGGCGGTGGCGGTGGTGCTCCCCGCCGGGCCCCCTCCCACCCACCGGGTGAGGGGGTCTGGGGTGTCCCCCCGGGGGTCGCCGGCCGGGCCCGGGGAGGGCTGGGGACGCGGGGGCGGCCGCCGCTGCCGGCGCTGATGTCATGCCGGTGACTGGGCATGCTCGCCCGCCCGCCGCGCCCCTGCGGCAGCCGCCGGCGAGAAAGTTTTCCCGGTATGCGGTGGGATACCCTTGGCCGAGGCTGGGGGAGCCCCCCGCAGCATCCTCCCCCCATCCCGCAGCATCCATCCATCCCTCCACCTCCCGCAGCATCCATCCCTCCACCTCCCGCAGCATCCATCCCCCGCGGGCGCGGAGCTCTTGCGAGGCAAGACAAAGCCGAACCTGTCCCGAGACCCCGGGCCGCTTCCCGGGGCGAAGGGTATCCACTGTGCCCTGTCCCGCCTTGGGGCCGGTGGTGGCCGGGGAGGACGTGCTGGTGCTGGTGGGACCCTGCAGAACCACCTGAACATCGCTAGTTAAAATAACCCATGCGAGGTGAAGTATTTTCTCATCTTAAAAAATAAAAATGAGTTTAAATATCAAGTCGCTACACGCTTGCAGCACCACCGTACCCAAACTCTGCGTTTCCTCCCTTGCTTTGGAGGGGATAAGGCTGTTCACAGCAGCAAAGGCTTTAAATCGAACAAAGCGTGCATGTATCTGGGCCCTCCGTGGTTTGGGATGCGGCTCCTTCGCCCAGCGTTTAACGTGGCGCAGCGCGTTCGTCGGCCTTGCGCAGGAGTGTGCCTTGCTTTGCGTTCTGGGAGCTGGAGCTTTCCAAAGTGGGTTGGGGTTGTGCTCGGGAGTCTGCTGGTGCTGGTCTTGGTGGGTGCGAATAGACAGCCCCAGGCGCTTTAACTTGAGTTCTCCTTTTGGTTTGCTGTCTAACCCACCCATGTGGGTGCTTTGCTTTATATGTTGGTCTACTGTGGTTAAGCGGATAATCTGATCGGTACTATGCTGTGATAAAGGGATCTTAAAACTAGTTGTTGATACAGAGAGCAAGCAATTATTTGTATGATTTGTTAAGATTCTTATTAAAACCTTGAGTTGATTAGAAACTTTTTTCATGAAAGTTGCAAACAGTTGCAGAAAACAAAAGAAAGAAATGAGTCAATTCTGGACATAAATTGCCAACTTGTTTTTCATAAATGTTTTCTGTGTAGCCAAATTAATGTTTTTTATTTGAAGGTTAAAGTTGTGACACCCACAGCAATCTGTTAACAACAGAATAACCAAACTGGTTGTCGATCTCAGTCAGCCATGGAGAGCTGCCTTCAGTCCACAGATATTTGGAACGCAAGCAAACTGTAGCACAGGCATTTGGGTGTTTCAGAAACAAATGTCAGCAAATTCCCCTCCCCTCCCTTAAATAAATAAATCCTCGGACATATTAAAAGTAGATGAAAACACATCTACTGCAAATCCCTTAACAATGCCATCTTTTTAAGAGAAGTGGAACTTAGAATCCTTTTTTCCCACCAAAGTGAGCATGCAAGTATGTAATGCATCTTTGTCCATAAAGTATCTGTTGTCTGGGAAAACAGTAACTGTGATGCTTTGAAAAAGGTATTTATATCTTGCAGACAGGAGGTAGTTCCTTTAGTAAAGGTAAAAAGGAAAACTACCGGCAACTGTCAATTTCCTACCATGGAAGTTTAGAAAATAAAAAAGTTTGAGAGAAACAAGAAGAGTGCATGTGTTTATTTATATAAATGCATAAAAATATAAATATTTATTTTTATATGTATATTCAATTTGGCAGGATCATTTTGGGGGGGTTATTTGCTGTCTTGAAAATCTAGTCAGAAGCTTTGTGTATGCCTTTCCTTCCCCTTCACAGGGCAAAATATTGGTCTTTTTTAGGTGCACATTTTAGTCATCTTAACTAGTGCAATATGTCCTCAAATACAGCTTCTCTTTTTTTTTTTTTTTTTTTTCCCCCCAAGAGAAACCATCTGGCTGGGGTTCCGTGGGGATATTTGTAGTTTTGTAAGTGTAAATGAACATGAAAATCTTTTCATACTCTTTGCCTTCTGTATTTGCAGTACTGAGCTCCTTGAGCTTTGGTGTAACTTGATTTACAGTGGATGCCACTGCAGTAGGTTAGTAGAAGGTAGCACCATTTGTAGTTATTTACTCATTTTAGAGTGACTGCTTACCTCCAACAAATAATGCCTGGCAGGGAGAAGGAATCCTAATTCTGGTGGAAGGCCCTACTGGAGTAGGCTTCTGTCTAGAAAAGCAAGATTTTAGGCTCCAAAAGCTATTAGAAACACTGTGTAAAGCAAAAATAAACCAGAACCTCGGTTGTTTTTTTTTTTTTGTATGTTTTACTATAGCATTTGAAAAACACTGCAATGCAGCTTTTATTTTTGTTACATAAAATATTGGAAAGAAAGGGGTTCTATTAAAACTTAAAAAAAAACAAAGAAAACCCCCCTCCCCCCCAGGAATTCTGTCTTCATGTAAGAAAAATTAAAATAGAAATGATTTAAAGGAAATGCCTATTTTTTCTGACTAGTAAGTCTGAATAAATTTACTTCTCCATCCCAGCAAACAATTGTGGGGAAATGCTTTCTTTCTGAACCTCCCACCGTCACCTCCCATAATACTCCTCTAGTGCCTTGAGCAGATTTTCCAGCAAAAATTAAAGATCATGAGTTGATGAGATTTCTTGAAAACAAACAGCCATGAAGGAAGTTCAACAACTTAGGCTTGAGTTTCCCCAGGATATCTTTCACTCCACAAATAAAGCTGTATCTCTGCAATGCCTGTGGTTGTGTGATTCAGAGCTCTTTGTCAGGCAAGTCCTAGGGCAATGTCCTAAGTCCATTCAAACCAGTTAAACCCCTCCCTGAGAGCTGGGATTTCACTGAGTGTCTTATATTCTGGCCTCTTCCATCTGTCTTCACGCGCTTTGCATATGCAGCGCAGTAAAGTATGGAAAATTAAAATGTTTTACCTTAAAGTTTCCTTTGGTTAAAACAGAGAAAACCCATTGTATTTTGATAGTACTTTAAAGTTTAAGATATAAAAGCCTTTTAAACGTATCTCATCTTTAACCATGGCAGAAAAAGGTGACAGCGGTAAATCCATCACTTTCTTTTGTGGTTAGCTACCCAACAGTCTCAACAGACTGCAGTTTCATTTTGTTTCTGCTCCTCTGCAACCTCAAGGTGACTCTCGATTGATTGTGTTGGCTGACATGTCTAAAAATGTATTTTTCTAGCTGGCTTGCTTCTTATGGTCTTGTTGGAGGGTGTGGACCTGTTTGCTGACAGTCTTCTGGTGTGTGGTTTCCTTATGCTTCCCCTGGTTCCTCCGAGTGCCCATATTCCTGAGCATCTGCAAAGGAAGGATGCAGAGAGGCTCAGCACCTGGTGGGATGCTCTCCCTGAGGATACTTTCCTGGTTTATGTTGATGGGGAGAGCGCTTCCAGCCCTTTTCCCCATCCCCTGTTGTAAACAATAGAGACATTTAGTTGTGAAGGAGTATTTTCACCTCCTTTCTCTGTTAGGACTAGAGCAACCGCTTCCGTTGTAGTGCAAGACTGATCTGAAACTGATTTTCCAGGCAAATATCTCCCATGTAGGAAGGAGAACGTCTAAACCGAATCTCTCTAGCCAGCTTGGAAACCTCACGTTAGTATTACCAGAAAGAGGATAAAAGACTCTTCGTTCTGGTTGTCAGCTGCTTTTTGAGCTGCAATGTGAGGGCATGTGTAAAGCCCAGCTTAGCAGGAGCTGCTGAGCACTGCAGTTCTCTGCTCTGCACACGGTGTCAGGCGGGCAGTGCGGAGCCTTCCTCAGCCCCTTGCTGCCCGATCTGGGGGGCTTTAGCATAACTCTCTGCCAGCTCCCGCGGCAAACCACCCGTGGGAAAACCAGCGAGAGCTACAGGGCAGATGGGAGGGGCCCTTTGGGATCATGCTTCATTCACACAGGGGAAAATTCTGTTATTTCATCCGCAAAACATTCCACATAATTAGTTATTGTGCCTAAAACCAAATAAAAGTATCATCACCTGATACCCTGCCGCTGTGTGATGGTCATTGCTGTTTTGCAGCGTCATATTCCATGAAGTAGAAGAAAACAAAAATTGATGGCTGATTCCTCTGCTGTGGGTGGGGTGGAGTCTGAGCAGGGTTGTGGTTTTTTTTAATACTTTCTGCTATAAGTACTGTTTGGAATGTTCCATCCCTAGAATGTTTTGATATATTTTACTTTTTATTTCTGTATCCCAGTAAAGTCAGTAGAGTTTGTACTAATGAAACAAAGTCGTGTTCTTAAGTCCTTCCTGTACAGAGATCTCTGTAAGCTGGTATGCAGTTGGCACTCAGTGGTTAAGACAGACCTACAAAAATCCTTGGGGCAGTAGATAAATGACTACCTGAAAAAAAAAATATAAAAAAATGAAAAATCCACCCAGTGCTGCATGGCATTTTTCACTGGGTGTGGTAGATTGTGCTTCTGACAAAAGCCAAGCATTCCTACCTCAAAATGCACAGCAGTTCTGCTTACAGAGGGTTTGTTCATGACGTATCTGTAAATACCTTTTATAGAAAGCTCATGCCGGCTTGGTGTAGGATGTGAAGTGAGATGGGGCTTCTGTCTTGATGTAAAATGTGTCAGTGGATGTGCAGCGTGCCAGTTTCCTAGCAGAAGGCTTAATCTGGGAACCTAATGCTTGCTTTGTCTCCCAGCATCTTTGGTGTGTTTTCCAGCTCTGCTCAACTCTTTTCCGTTGGAGACTGAGCATGTTTTGTATGAAAGCTTTTGTGAAGGACTGGTGTGAGATAAAAGTAGCTGGCATAGCTAAGCAGGACATTTATGTGGGATTGAGGGTATCTGAAGACACTAAGAGCTGAGAAATACCTTGGTGGGAGCTGTTTCTTTCAAGAGTGTTGTTAATCCTCCTGCACCCTGGCATAAGCTGTGAATGTCTCTCATCTGCTGTGTTTTCCCGTTTTGTGGATGAGATGAACCATGATGTGCTGTGCTCGTTCCCCCCTGGCTTTGGGCTGTGTTGCTTTCAGGTCAGGCTATTTCCAGAGCAGCAGCAGCAGCAGCACAAGACTGACAGATCTGGCACTTGCTTTTTTTTGGGTGATTTCTCTCAGTAGCTTAAGCCAGTAGGTATCTTGGGAAGAAGCGGAAGCCTGTAAATCATAGCATGTTGCTGTTCATTTGGGAAAGAACAAATACGAGATGATTCCATTTGGTCCGGGTGGCTTTTCTGTACCTTGCAAAATAAATTATTTCATTTACTGAAGAACTGCTGTGGTAGCTGTTCAGGGAGCTGCTCGTGTGCTTGATTTTTAAAGAGGGTAGTTGTCTTCCTAAGGCATACTGTTGCACTTCTCACTTACTTTCAGAAGCTTGTATAGAAGGCTAAAATCACGGGACAGACGAGATGACTGGCAGAGTAGACTTTTGGTTCTGGTTTAACAGTGTGTTGGCTAAAGAACAAAACTGTTCCAGATCTAATTATCAAGAAATACAATGCATTTATTTCTTGACGCAGTGATACTTCCCTAAAGCACTGAAGCAAGTGTAATGGACAACATGACTTACTCTCCCGTAAAATAAGTCAGTGGAAAAAGTCTGGCTTGATAAGGGCTTGCAAAAAAGTCTCTGAGCTTCTCCAGACCCCAGACGTTCTCCTTCTCTAGCACCAGCCTGTATATCTGTCCAACCCCATAACCTGGGCTGGGTCATTACGGGATGGGGAGACAGCTTTCCGAAGGGAATGCTGTGGGCTTGCATGGCGATTTGGCACACGTAGAGCTTTGAAACTTCACACAGGGGCAGAGCGTGGTGTTGTTTAGAGGGCGGTGAGTTGGGTCTATGAGTAACACCCTCGGGTCTGCCCGAGCCCCATGGGTAGCAATGCTCTGTGGGGGTTCCCCTAGGCTGCGCCTCAGGTGTCGGCATGAGCCGTGGGTGATTGGGCTCCCGGGACTCTGCTGGCACCAAACCAGTTTTCTAAGATGTTCGTGAGACAGAGATCCTTTCCTCCCAGTTAAGGTTTGAAGCAAAATCCGGGGCTTGCTAAACACTGCTCATCACATTCTTGCTTGATTTAAACATAGTGACTTTGGCGGGGACAGTGTCGTTTGGAGATTTCTGTTTGTTTCTTTTCTGAATCCTCTGCTCTTTCTGTTCTGGAAGGGATATTTTTTCAAGCTTGTCTGGGAAGTGCTGAACTGCGGGAAAATTATTCAACATGGATCAGTTGGTACTTCTTGGATGAAGTTGTATATGCTTTTCTGTTTTCTAAAAATGTAGTGAGAAATGAGGTGTGAAAATAGCTTCTATTTATTGATGGTGGTGCTAGAAAGATGATTTACTCAAAATACAAAGCTTATTATTTTTTTCACCGGAGCAGTTTCCCTTTTGTGTTTCCTTAGGGCATTGAAGGCTTTAAAAAATCTTTTTCTAATCCTACCTGGACATCTTTCTCTAAAAAGATCTTCATCTTGCACACCTATCCTGTCAAAAACACAGGTTCATCCTTAAAGCTTTGAAACTTAAAATACAGATGATATATTTCAACAAGATAGATTGTCAAACAACTAGAAAATGTAGTCTCCTGCCACTGTGAACGTTGTCTGTTTTCCTCTGGTAGCTCCTGCAGCATGCCTTTGGTTTAGCCCAGAAGGTTTAGACCATTCAGCATCTGTACTCGCATACCTCGTTCCAGTCTTTGTTTCCTTCCCCTGAGATGCCGTAGTTCGTCACTGGTGTTCGGATTCATTTTTGCAAATGGCTGTTCAGTCTGGTACAGTCAGATTTATCGGTATTTGGGGAAGTCTGGGAGTACTTTTTTTTGCCCGCATCATTGGAGATGATTTCTCCTGAAGCTTCCTGCCCTAAACCAAGGCATAACATGCAGGGAGCAAGCTGTTAGGGTGTGATGTGTACTTACATCTCCACATATTGTTACAGTCTTTCAAACTGCCAGAAGAATAAAAGCTGTTACAAAAGATAAAATGAAGGATGAGATGCCACTTATAAGTCTTTAATATTAATATGCTTTTCTCTGTAGTAGCTTTTTGAGGATTGGGGTGGGGGACAGATGCTCTGTAAAAACAGATACTTAGGAGGAGAGATTATTTCATTTAGTTTTTCTTGACAGTTTTTAACTGGACTACTGACACCCTTGGTATTACCTTCGTGCTCTTCCTGTTATCATTAAAATGACTCACCTTAGGATTTGTTTTCTTCCAAATGTACCGGTTCCGAAATGCCAATCGTGTCTCCAGGCACTAACGTACATTTCTAACTCTGTAATCAGCGCATCAGAGCAAGTTGCAGAGGTGCAACACCTGCAGATCTCACAACTGTGCTTTCTTAAAGGTGGGATTCTCCTTCCACTGAGGACAATGTTAAATGAAAATTAAATGTCTTGTCTTATCAGTATTTGTCTGTTCTTTTGTTTGAAGACTTCAGTGTGCATAAATTGAGCCGTGTTGTTCATCGGTAATACCATACGTGTGGGGAAAAGGGGAGTTGTGGACACACGTTGAAAAGGTCGCAGTGGCATGGAAGGAACGAACGAATGGGGTGATCTGTTCTCTGCTTGGAAAAGAAACACATGTAATCCAGTTTCCACCTGTTAGCCTCCATGGCTTGGGATGGTCTGGTTGCTGGTGCATTTCTTGTTAAATTCTGGCTGGTTTAGTTGAACACAAGAGCACGTTTGGAATTTGGGATGAATGTTTTTATCAGAAGATCTCCTCCACACAAAGGGATTTATTTGTGGTTTGGGTCTGTTTTTGTTGGGTCCCTTTGAACTTGATATGTTTTGTCTTAATGTAGCCCAACAAGACCGAACACAATTACCTACCACCTACTTTCAGACCCTTTACTTTCCCTCTTCTGTTTGCTTTTGTGTTGCTGCAGCCTTTTAAAGCTCAGAGGTGCTGCCGAGGTACAACTCATTCTGAAAAGTTATTTACGAAGGTACTCAGGTGACTTAAAAAACCCCTGTATATCTGTGTGGGAATGAGCCTTGGTTCAGGGTCTGCTCTCAGTTCTCTGTACTGCTGAGAACCAGGATGCTTCAGGGTGAGGCAGCAGAGCTCTTCTTTGGCAGCGGGGAGAAATACGAAGGGGTGCTGGATCCGAGTCATTTGAGACCTCAGGCTGGGTGTGCAATACAGGGTAACCTGTGCTTCAGCTGATGCTGCGGGTGTAGAAGCAGAAAAGTGATTTAGAGTTGCTCAGTATTTGCTTGACACTTTTGACTTGGCTGCAGCGTTGTCAATGTTTGTTCTTCCAGCTCCACTGGAAGGTAGGTGTTGGATTTGTCTGTGTGATGGCTTTGCGAACTGGGAAAATACCTTTATTCAATTTTACGGGATTTTGGAGTGTGAAAATATTGCATACTTAAAAAAACCACCCCAAAACCAAACCCAGCACAACAGCAAAAAACCCCATTACCTCAAAACACCTGAAGTAGGATCCTTCAGAATCTTAAAGGTGTGGAGTCACAGGCATGGCATTTCTGGTGGATTCCTGGTTTTATTCATCTGCTGGAAGGAGCCAAGATGTTTCTGTATATTTATGGCCTGTTTGGTTCTTGACTTTTTATGGGATGTCCTGGAAATGCATATGATTGTTATCGGATTCCCATTATAATATCAATAATTGGTCCCATGACAGCTTCAGAAAATGCATATTTTCAAATTATGAGATAGAATCTAATTGAAACCAAGAATGCTGGGTTTTTTCCCCATGAGAAATGAGTATTCAGAGATAAGAACTTAAATATTTAATAGCAGTCCTCTTAGATGTCTTTGCTAAAAGTGATTCATTTTTTCAGTACTTCACTCTGCTAAAAGAAATCTTACTCTACTACCTAGTTATAATGATGGATAGGAGGTGCTCTTGGTTGGTACAAGAGACTGTCTTCTGGGTCAGGGAGCAGCAGGATTCTGGAAAAACTGGGTGTTTTGAAGCTGTTTTTAAACATTCCCGTTGCATGAGGAGGATGTGACACCGAAAAACATGTTTTCTGATATGTCTAATGGCCCAAAGGCTTGCAGTAACTTCTGCTGTACTGAACAAAATATTCTTGAATTTACTTAGAAATTGTTGCTATGACACAGTCTTTTCTATTTAATTGTCCTTGTGGCAGCCTGTGAGGTAAAGATGACCTCTTATTTTGGGGGGTGAAAGTTGACTTTTAAAGTCACATTGGGAATCTACAGGGAAGTCGAGTCTCTGATACACAAGTATCCTTCTGACTGCTAAATTATTCTCTCACCTAGCAAAGGATGTGCAGGAGACCATTATCCGAATTGGGGTAACTGGGTTAGTGAATATTTTTAGCAAAGCTGTTAACAGAAGTCAGATTTTTTTGCAGTTGTAATCTCTGTTCTTGACTGTACAGTTCTCCTGAATTGCTTCAGTCTCTGTATTTAGGCCAACAGCGAGATGTGGATAATGCTGCAACTTCTCACAGACCTTTGAGATTTTATGTTGTTCACTTAGTAATAATCTGTTCCAAAAATGTACTAAGGAAAGTCATTTGGGTTGTTTGTTTGTTGTTTTTTTTTTAAATACGTTGCTCTGTAGTACGAATAGTTGAGCTGCTGTACTTGCAGACACTAGAGCCTAGTGAGGGAAGCACAGGATGCAGTTGGAGGATGTATATATCTATGTATGTATCTATATGTATGTATAGATACCTGTATGTATCTCTATGTATGGATATTGGACTAGCTCAAAACATGCAGTGATATTCCATCGAGGTGCTTGTGGCCAGTTCAGCTGGAGCAGGCACAGCAAATGTCAGTATCTTGCTTTGCTGGCTGTGTACCTGACGGAATTTGCTGATGGCTTGGTCAATGCCACATGCCCTTTTAAAACACAGTGACTTCTCTGACCCTGGGAAGCCACACTGCTCCTGGGTTTTGCTGCTGGTGCTCTTAGTAGCTGTTTCAGTCACGCAGACACACAGTTGTCTGCATCCATACAGCTAGCTCAGTCTTCTCCAGCTGCAGTTAATTCCTCTTTAACAGCCCAATGCTGATTTTTGTCACCATCTTAATCAAAGAAAATGCCACTCCTGAAGATGGACCTGTTAGTCTCAAACTGTCACCTCCATGTCATATCCATCCTATACTTCTCCCCCCTTTTATATTGCATTTTATTTGGTTTTCTCCTCCTAGAACCTCCCTGTATGCTTCTTTTTTTATTTTCCTAACACTTTCTGGGTCAACCATAAATACCCAGTGGAAAACTCTGCTGTCATTCGATAAACACATAGGCTTGACTATATTTCACTTTATGGTACCTTTTACAATTTAACTTCAAAGCAAAGTAGTTCAATGATGCAAACAAATCTCAAAGCAAAGTTAATCTTGCTGTACAGAAGCACGTGTTTCTTTATACTTGAGAAAAAAGTTTGCTTATATTGGTAATAGAGGATTTATTCTGTCTATTGCTTGCTTTATGTGCAGCCCAGATTTTCTGAGTTTTATAGAATAACCTCAGCTGTAAACTGCAAACAAAACTGTTGCCAGCATAAACAGTTTATTTTAATTGTACCATATGTGATCACTGAGCTGTGAAGCACTGTGTGAGAGTTGCCTTCCCTCTTTCTGTGCGGGTGGAAGGTAGGACGCTGCTGCTAAGAGCTGAAGGAAAATGGAAGCACCTCAGGTGGTTTCATACCGGGCGTGTTGTGTGAGCCATTGCCAGAGCTGGGAAAAAGAATGAGAAATGGGAACGCCTGGCTGTCCATGCCCAGCTCGGGAAATGCCCAACTCACCCGCAGAACTGCCTCTCTTCGGGGAAAAAAAATGCCGAGATGAGTCACTGCTATCTCCAACCAAGAAGCTTGAAGGGCTGCTTATGTGGGATGGGTACGACTCTCTGTAAGTGCGGCAAGCGCAGAACTGGCGGCCTCACTGCCTTCAGCAGCCCTCCGGGCTGTTCCTCCTGGTGGCACAAGGACAGCAGCTGCCGCAGGGGGAACCAGCTCCTGGTGCTGCCTGCAGTGCTTTTTGAAGGCTGGCTGCATGCAGAGCTAGTGGAGAGGCGTAGTGATGTGGTTGTTTTCTAGAAGCAGGCTGAACTGTTGCCCTGTTTTTTAATTTTTTTTTAAAATTCACTTTTGTCAGAATTGGTTAATAATATATCACTTCGTATGGGACTTATGTTTTTCTTAAAATTAAGTGAACTCTTTCCTTCTTAAGTTTTATGATATATACATGTGCTATTTCAGCACGGCAGTACTATATGGATGTATAATTTGAACGGAGCCGAGTACATTGCTTTACTGGCTTCATGCAACTCTTCATCTGTTCACCTTAGTAGAGCTTGCATTTGGCCTGTTTTGGATTCAGACTTTGTACTGGAACTGAACAAACCTGGATTTGACTTGCAGGTGACCTTGGGCTCGTCAGCTCTTTGGTCCCCTGTTTATACAATGGAAATACTCCTTCCTTTTCTCTTATCTGTTATTGGGTTCGGTGTTTAAATTTCAGGGTATTCTGATTGTTGATACTATGGTAGCTGCTGGTACACACTTCAGTTTCATTCTGAGAAATCTGGGGCCCACTCTTTAAAAATCAAGAAGCCTGAAAGCTGAAGCAGCTGGGTGTCTCTGTATTCTTGCTGGTGGACGTGTGAATTCAGAGCAGTTATTCTGACTTGGAGAGAGGTACCTTCTCTCTTTAGGATTTGGAGTCTGTTGCTGTGTATCTGTCCTTCTTTTCTAAAGAGCCATTGGTAACTGTAGAAATGTATTTCTACATTTCTGGGTGCAGTGGCTGAACGGCGTGAATGTGGTCCCGAGAGAGCCTTGTAGGGGCAGCGACGGCAGCGCTGTCCTGCTGGTACAGCTCTGATCCTGTGCTGGGTTTTCTTTTTTCCTTTTTTTTTCCCACAGTCATCTTAAGTGGAGCATTGCTAATAAAGATGCCTTGTTGCCCTAGATGTGTGCAGTAGGCAGTGCTCAGCCTCTCCCTGTAAGCTGCTGTGAAGGGAAAGCAGGCAGTTCCTTTGTGCTGCTGCTGCACGCTCAGTGTGTCTGGGAAAAGCTACCCCTCCTCTTGAGAGGTGTGGGGGAGAAGGGCCAGGTGGAGAGGAGACTGTGCTCGTGAGGCTAAGCTGGTGTGTGTAACAAGAACTGCTTGCTTTTTATTCTGCTTTTTATTATTATTAACAACTGCCATTTGGAGTTGTGTGGGTTTCAGAGACTTTGGGATCTAGGAATTGTAAATTGGATAAACATCAAGGACGGGGAAGACAAGAGACCTCTGTGGCTTCAGGACTAAGGGGTCTGGTTTTGCTTTTTTATTGGAAATAGTGCCAAATGATGAGAGTGGCTGGAGGTTGAAGTCAGAATGGCTTGTGACTTAACAGGAAGAGCAGCTGCTTATGCTGATGCAAATAAAAGGTGTTAATGGTTGTTTGCACCCTCCTTATTTTCTGCTAGTTGACAGTCCTGTCTTTTGCAGGTTTTGTTTCTGCTAGTGAAGAAATAGGAATACAAATCATGATTTACCTATGAGGCAGGTACTATGTTTATATGACACTCATTTTATAGGTCATGGACCTTTCTTCATCTTCCTTGCCACAGTGGGTCAAGAAACAGCAGCACAAGGGCTTTCATTCATGTGTGTAAGCATTTAACACGATCGCTTTTTGCGCCTCCTGAACGCTCTAAGGGAACGGAGTGTGGCAGGCCAGATTGTACCCTGCTTTGAAGATTTGGGAAACGCAGAAGGAATATATCAGCATTACTAAATCTGATAATAGAATTACTGTCAGATAATTCCAGCCAGCACTGCCTGTTTCTGGATAATTTAGCAGAAAGTGGGGCTCGTCTTCTGATCTCATTGCTGTGCTGTAAGAAGAGATGTGCTGTATATGTAAGGTGTAATGCATTTCTAGCTGCAGGGAGGGCACAGGAAGGGCTTACGAGCCAGAAAATCTATTTCTGCACTTAAAAAAACCCCAGAAATTATCAAAGAAGGTCCAAGCAGTGCATTTCAAAAAGCAACTCTGCAGCTTTCTGTTCTTACAAAGTTCACAGGAGGATATTTTGTTGTGTGTGCCTGGGTGCTTGTGCTTTAACCAGCTCAGTAACACCACTTTTATTCATATTATTTGTGTAACTATTTGAGCTGTATTCTGTGCAGTAGCACAGCCACAACCCCTTCACTGACTGTCCAGGAAAGCACAACTTGTCACCACAGATGTCTCAGTATAGGACAAGGTGGCGTAGACCTCCTTGCTACCAAATGCAAAGCCATTTGGAACCAGATCCACCTGAATTTTGAATGAGATTTGAACAATTCTGAATTTCTTGATGATTGACTTAATTTATCAGTGGTGGATTAGTTTATCAGAAGTGCAAACACCACATTCTCAAATAGTCTGTTTTCCTCCTGATAACTGGTGCAAAAATGGATGCAGCAGTAATTCTGGTTTGTAAGGGGTTGCAATGTTTTTGTAAGGATTATTTTATTTTGTCTCTACTTGTCCAGTTACCTAATGTGATTTTTATGAACTAGAGGTACAAATAAGAATGCCTGGACTGGAATAAGATTGCTGAGTATTCCCAAACCAAGCAGTGCAGTATCATGACCCTGCTCCCACAAATGTATGGGTTTTACAAATAGCATTTGGGTCTTCATTTAAGAGTTTCCTATTTAAGCTTTGTAGCCCCCATTGCATCAGAGACAGAATTCTTATTTTTTTAATAATATTAAAAACTATGATTTTTGTGTAGTTGGCTGGCCCTAAATGCTGTAGCTTGAGGAAGACTGGATGCTTGGTGCTAAAACTGTGAGATTTCGACATATCATGTAAAAGTGAGAGTTGTGCGCTTTTTTTTTTTAAACTTCCAGATGATGAGATGAGATACGTAAGGAAATCAGTGCAACAAGCCGAGAAGCGAAGCTTGTTGGTTGTAAGGTTATGGATGGGAGTGAGCAGGGTCCTCTTTATACAGAGGGTATGGATGGCAGGAACTGGTGCTCTTGCAGGCTAGGGCTGAAGCTCCAAGTGCGCAGGCTTGTGCTTGGCGGGTGCCGGGTGGCTTTGTTCCTCCCAGAGGGGAGCTGCCTCCTCTCTCCTCCACCCCTGCCTGTCTTAAATTGGGAGAAATGGCAGGGGGAGAGGAAACCGGGCAATTTGAGATAAGAATCAGAAGAAAAGGTAAAAGGAATCAATAGAAATGTTACCAGAGTGAAAGGAGGTCAGTGATTTTGCAATGGGAATCAAAGTCCTTATCAAACGCTGCATGTTCCTTCCTGGAAGATCTAACCTCGCTCTGTGTTCATATTAAATAAACTTTTAGATGTGCATTTCGCGTGTGAAGCACAGGCCTCACAGTAACAGGCAGCCATGGTCTGCCCCGGGTGCTGGAGCTTCCGCAGTACCAGAACGGAGAAAAGCGGCGGATGCGCAGAAGCTCATCAAAATGGCCGTAGTCGTGCATGGGCTCTCTGCTCTGTGAACGCTGTTCTCCGTCCATGTTTGAAGAGGTTTGTTGCCAGGAGCAACTTGTCTGCATTACTCGGTGACAGGGTAATTGCTCTGCCTGCCTCGACATCTGAGCTTCTGTGAAGGTTCTTCCATGCTCAGATTGTGGCTTTTACTGTAGTCACTGAGATGCAGAGCCGCATATTTCCAATATACAACATGAGTCTAGGCTACAAGCAGTCAAGCTGCTAAACAATACTAGTGCAGGTGTACATCAAATATCTCTATAGATAAAACTAGACAGAGCACTCCCCTGTGTGCTGCCCTTTCAGTTCTTCTTTTGAGTATCACTTTTCAGTGGAAAAGGTAGAGAGAAGTACAGAAGTAGTGGTGCTGTCATTCTCCTTCCTTAATTCTCTGATGTGTTTTCAGTGCATGCGTTTTTAATTCCATTGCCTGCAAGGAGGTTGGGGCAGACTAGTGGTAACGTTTCTGTTATATTGTAGGCTTTTAAGTTCCTGCCACAACACCAGGTCAGTAGACATTCAATCTGTCAGCACTACTGGCATTTAGTATTGTGGTTTGTAAATTAGGAAGCAAGTCTAAGTTGTTGTTGCTGGTCTCCCAATGAATCAGGAACACACTAAACCAGCAAGGTATCAAGGGGTGAGGGTTGTTGGTAGCTCTCTGGGAGTACAGTTGCTCCATTCGATCATGGGTGCTGCTATCTTCCTCTCTCACCTGTCTTGGACGTTACTAGTCTGGGCTTTTGAAGACTTGAGATCTTTCAGTTCTTGAGGGCAGAGGAAAATAGTCTACATATACAGGTGTTGCTGTTGGTCCTGTGGTTTGCTGTCAGTGATTATGGGATGACAGTAATTCAACCCTGTTTGGTGAAGCATGTCCCCAGTGCAGAACCGTGTTCTTACCATGGTGTGCCGCCATGCTGATGGTATTTTTGCTCCGCACAGATCGGTGTTAAGGGAGTCAGTCTGGGGAGCAGAGATATGCCCGGACCCACCGTGTAGGCTGGCTGTCGGGATCTAGGCTTGTTGCAGTTGCAATTACTAGGACAGTTTCGAGACCCTCCAGGAACTCCTCCCTCAGGATTCAGTCGCACAATAAATTAGTGGCTCTGGCTTAATCCCCGGGAGTCTGAATGAGTACACAGCCCAGCTGCAAATGCGACAGTTTATGCTTGTGAAATGCTTTCTCTGCAGAACAAATACCGTACAATGCAGGCAGTGGGGTGCAAGCGTCTCACTTGTTTCTTTTTGCCAATATATATCCAGCCTGACGGGATATTCCATGACCAATGGTGTAGTTTGTTCTCTGATCCCCTTCAATCCTTCGTTTTGCGGAGCATGCTGAAAAGAAAGCTGCTCTACGGACCAGTGATGCCCTCTCATTTCATTTTGACCTCTCCTGACCTGAGGTGGATTTCAATCTACAACTGACAGTGCTCAGTATCCCATTACTAATCTCCTGAGCCACCCAGTTGCCCCATAAATCTGTAAGTGATATGTTTAACAAAGTGGAGATTAACACAACACTGCCACAGCAGAATTAAGATGTAGTAATGTCTTGAACTGGGGCTGCTTTATGTTGTATTTCTCTTCTGTAGGTGGAGCCAAAGGTCAGCATCTTACTTGGGACTTTTACTTCACCAAAACGGCTTTGTTTTGTGTTTTGAAATATCCCCCTAGCTTTTTTGCTTTTTGTTGGAATGTTTTAACACTGACAAGAAGCAGAGGTGCTGCTCCATGCATAACTTACTCCCACAGCCCCCCACCCATGAGGTGCTCTCGCCTGACTCCTTCCATTGCTGCCGTCGGGAGCTGCCTCAGGATAGCTATTACTACATTATTTTATGGCTATGTAATTTTAATTTTTGTTAAGAGGCAATCATAGTGTTCTTTAAATAACAAAAATCTGGTAGTTTAAAACCAATTTTGAAGTATTTCATTTTTACAAAATAGACAATACCTTGTTCTCTTTTCATTCTCAACTGCTACAAAAATCACAATACCTTTCATTAGCAGAGTCTTAGGCTTCTATAATTATGGTACCTTTCTCTTTTCTTCTACAAAGAATATTTTTTTCTGTATTTTCTCTCTAAACTGTTAATTTCTTTTGTGTATAAAACCATGCAAACTATCAAATTCTCTTATCCTGTCAGGGAGTAGGGTAGGTTAGCTAAAATGCTGGAGCCTGGTAAAACCAGAGAAGTTTTGGATGATTTTGAGTCTGGCTTACCTTCAGTCCTTGTTGAGTGCTTTTTTTCTAGAAGGGTTTGGAAGGTGTCTGTTAATGGTGGAAGCTATCAGAAGCAGGTTAGACAAGGACCCCCTGTCCTGATTGTGGCTTGGAATATTATGTAGTAAATATCTTTACATGATTTCTCTTTATTTGGGAACCTCTGATGTCCAGAGGATCTTTATCTGAAATGCGAGTGACAGCATTTTAAAGTTAATTTAATTAAGCTTGTCTGTGCTTTGTTGAAGTAAAATGAGTAGCTTATGAAGGTAGCTTCGAAAAGGCCTGAAAAACTCTATTAAGTTAGTTAAATTAGCACATGAAATTAGACTGGTAGTTAGCTGTTATAGCTAATACGGTGGTGCAAGGTACCTGAAAGCTGGAGGGGTGGTGCTGGGGACAATGTTCCCATGTCCCCTAGGACTGTTAGAGTAGCCTGTGTCTAATTCCTCACCCTGATGGTTTTATACGTATGATAAAGCGGAGAGGTCTGCTGAATTTACAATCGCATATCTATTTAAAAATTAGTTTTGTGAGAAAAAATAGAAAAAACAATTTTGTAAAAGAAACAAAAGTGTGAAAAAGTTATCTTAATTTTTTAATGTGGGGTGAGAGACCCAGGAAAGGGGGAATGATGCACATCTTAAGCTAGTGCTGTACAGAGCACCAAATGAAATCCTTTTCCCCACGATCATTAACAGAGCTTCGTCTTTTCAGAGATGAAATTTGACTGCAGAAGGATAACACGGCTCTCCAAATACCCAGTTTTGTGCTGTTGCATAAGCAGTTAAGTAATCGAGGCCCAAATCTGCAAGCTGCCGCATGGTGTGCAGGGCACTGGTGGGCTGGAAGGGTGGTGCTAATCCTGATGGCATTAGGCTGCACTGTGGAAGGAGTACCAAAGGAAGCGCCGCCTGAGCGCTGCTGGTAACGCAGCATCCACGTGTGGTGCTTGGTGCTGCCGGGTGTTCAGTCGCTGACTGGGCAGTGCCCCGGCCGAGGCTGCCAGCATCTGTCTGTCTGCGAAGTGATGACCATGGCGATGAGCTGGAGGAGGCTGTGTCCCGGGGCCTTTCTGCCTCCCCATCCCATTCCCGAGCCGTGCAGCGCTGGGGAGTCCTGGAAGAGGAGAAGGAGTGAGTCGGTTGCCCTCAAGTAAGAAGAGGTCCCATTCTCCGTGGTGCCGATGGGCGCTCCCAGCTGGGCTGCAGCCTCCAGCAGCGACGGAGCTCCTGAGCCTCAGATGCACAGGGGTGCTGCTTTTCCAGCCCCTCACCTCAGCCTTCCTCCCAGCTGTGAGGAGTCTGTCTGCCTGCAGCTTATCATCTGATGGCCGGGCTGGGGGCTGGGAGACAGTCTGTACAGCTTTTTTATTTTTGTGATTAGCATTATGTTGGTAACATCCCATCTGGCAGGCTGAGAAATGCCAGCAAGGGGTTAGAGCTTTGGCGGGGTCTGTGGTGGCTGAATACACTGGGTTCATCTCATCCTCTGGGCCGTGGTGACTAGCTTGCACCAATACAAGTAATTAATAATGGAGAGCTGTGACTCCGAATATTGCTGTGTCAGAAGTATAAAAAAATGTTGCTAAAGGGTATTATTCAATAGTTGGCTTAGTATTGGGAGATCTTTATGTTTAAAATTCATTCAAGGTTTCTAAAGAGTATATTTTCCAGGTTATACATCTAGGTAGAAGAAAAGCTTTAAAATAATTTCTAAGGCTGGGTTTCCTAAATTGCATATCTATACCAAAATAGCGCTTTCCAAAAACAGGATTTGTTGCAAGGAGTTAAAGGTTCTTTCTGCTGAGAGTGAAAGCTAAAAGTGGATCTCTGGCCGTGAGCCAAATTCCGTCAGCTCCACAGAAATATTCATAAGGTAGATCAATAATTAAGCCTTCTATGCAAAAGTAATGTTGTGTTTGACTCAGATTACTCTGCAGTGCCTGTTCATACATGACTGCTTGTTTTAATTTCTTTTCCAACCGAGTTTTAGGAGCATTACCAAGATCTAAGAATTTCTTTTGGAGAACTTGGTGTGACTATGAACTGTATTCAGGTTATTCTGAATAAATTTTCTTAATTTTTTTTATCCCAAGTGTTCTGAATTCTCATCCACTAGATGAATCGTTGCTGCCCCAATGTTTTTAAAGGGCAAGCTAACATAGAAGATGAATAGGACAGCAGTAGCATTTCCCTAGCCAGTATGACAGAATAAAGGGAAAACATTTTAATAATAACTAAAGTTAACTGTTTTGCTAACATGCATTTATTTTCTTCATCTTTAATCCTCATGTTTTCAGTCTTCACTAGAGATAAATGGCTTTAGGAGAATGGAATAGATCCTGTTAATTTCTTGTGCGTTATCGGCAAAATAGAAACAACCTTGTAGTTGCAGACTCTCTATAACTTGTGGGGAAAAGAAGTCCTTCCATGTACTCAGTTATCCAGCCATGTATCCTGCTTGTGAATGGAGTAAGTTTGATACCGTGTTCAGTAAGTGTGGTGCCTACATTTTCAGAGAGTGTAAAGGTTTTAATTCCTACTCCTGTAGGCTAGAGGGAAGAAATGTGTTTTATGCCACCTTCTAAGGGAGAAACTCGGTGCTTCAACTGAAAAATTGAATTGCCGCTGGTAATAGTTTGCTTTCTGCTCTTTGAAAAACTCTGTCTTCTAGGCCTGCAATTATATATCTTTTATTTATAAAACCTCTCCTACAAGAGCACTTAGGGTAGTGAAAACCACCTGGGAAATAATTTCCCATTAATTAAGCTCCTACATATCACATGATTCTGTTACCTGTATACTCATCTGCTGTATGTACTGGCAGTGGTGTGTTGTATGGTATGTTAAACCCACTCATAGATCATTCATTCCAGCTGCATCAATAAAACTCTTTGACTTGAATAGAGAGCCAGAATAACAATGACAGAGCTTCAGCAGAGTCATGGTTTGCCAGACGATTCATCTGATAAACCCAGTGTGTGATTTGGCACTGTTTTGTTTCTGCAGGGACCAAAATTTTTCCCGAGTTATCAGCTGATGGTTGCATGACTGATGCATCCCTTTTACAGGGGTGGAGGGCCTGCCTTTTTTTTTGACCAGGTTGTGGAGAAAAGAACACTCCTGCTTTCTGAGGGGAGAGAGGACTAAGATGTACATGATCTATCAGCCCGTCTCAGCTGAATGCCCTAACTATTGGCTGTTAGGAAGAGCCAAATCCAGAAGCCTGGCAGAGGTGAGGCTGAGCCCCTTTCCAGACCTCCTCACACAGGGCTGTAGCTGGCGGCAGGGACACATGGACCTTGTGGCCTGTGGTCCTACTTCAGTTGGGGTGCTTAGACCCCCCCCCGTACACATGCATGCACACAGAGTGAACTCCCTCATCCAGAAAGAAAGTTATAAAGGGATTAAGAAGATAGGACTGTGCTGATCGGGTGTGGGGCATGGCCGGACAAGAATAGTGACTGGCAGCCTGCTTACAGGGCTGGTGGTTTTGTCCCTTCTCCCCGTTTGTTCCTCCCCAAATTACCAGCATCCCTCCCTTTCCTTGCCTTTGTCCTCCCCTCATCATCCCCTAACTCTTGTGCAATCCTGAAATGTTCTTCCCCTGCTTCCCATTGTGTGTGCTGTACCCCTAAGCAGTCTGAAATGTGATCCTGAGAGCCCTCTTGATGGCCTTCTCGCCTGGACCATGGGGCAGGTGCTCACCAGGGGCAGCCTTGGCAGGAGCCCTGTCAGGGTGCCTCTTCCTGTACTCTGCCATTTGGGTCCCCCTGCCTCTGTGCTTCTGCGCTCCTTGGGATGCATGGAGATGAGCCTTGGATGGAGTGATGGATGTTCTTCTTCTGTCTTTTAAAAGTGAATGCGTGACCTCTTCTTGGGTCTCATTCAAAATGATGCCCCCCTCAAGGATGAACTGGTGTGGTATTTTGCAGGCCAATATTGAACGAGCTTTGCCTCTGCCATCAGCAGAGCTTGTATGTTTTGCACTGGGCATATTCACAACTGCCGGTCGTCATACAGCTTGCTCATAGCTGTTGTCTGCTCAAGCAGAACAAACTTGCATCTGTCCTGGGAGAGATCTGGACGGTATCTCTAATTCTAGGGAATGGTTTCAGGCAATAATTCATCAGACTCAAATGTCTCCTTACAACGCCCAAAAGCAAAGAAACCCAGCATTTTGTATGCTGTCCTCTTCCCTTCTGCTTTAGCAATTTCTGAGTTTCATGCTGGCTGTTGGAAATTCTGTTCTAAGCCGTCTCACCATGCCCATGGTTTTTATAAGGCACTTTGGGGATGGTCCTTGGACTATGGGTTCTGCCTCTGAGCTCAGATGCCTGAAAGTCAGGTGTCGTCCTGTTTAGCATCATAACCTACAGATACTCTGGTGGAGTTGACCCTGAACGTCTGTCTGAAGATCACAGGGAGTTAATCACAAAGTTGCACTAAGGCTCCTAATTCTTAGCATGCAGCTCTAAGCACCAAGCACTTCTCATTTCCTGTCTATATGGAATTTAGGAGAGTTGAGGTTTATTTACTTATTTTTTAAACAGGAAATATATTTGATTGTCTTTAATTGAGAATGCATTAGCTTGTAGTAATAGTACTGTTCGATGCTGTTGCTTGTAAAATGATGGCTTTGCTAGCACATGCATTCATGGTTACCGTCCTTTTTGTGCATGTGAAATCCTCAGTGTTTGCTTTTTTTAATGCCAAGCCTATAAACTCAATAGGAAACTTTAAACATTCAGCTGGTGAAATAAAAATTGGCAATACATATGAATAGCATTCCTCATGCTATCGAAGAGCCAGGACAGAATCTATCTTGCTGTCAATACAACTTCAGCAGGAATTGTGTGGGTGGATCGGAGCACTTATCCTAGCCATTATGCAGCAGTGGCATAAGTTAATGGAACAGATTGTCAGGGGGACTGTAGGAAGTAATCGCATAGGAAGGAAGATGTGATTTATGTCTGAGAGATAATTCACTGCATATAATGAGAAAGTTTGAAAAATAATATATGGAGAAGGGGCACAGATAAAACTTAGCATCAACTCAGAAAATACCACTTATTTCTGGCTGCTTATTACTTTTCTTGAATAAGGTCTAATAGGGCTGAAATATTCCTGATTTTGGTATTTAAGTCAAGCTGAGTTACATTTAAAAGCAAAATAAAAACGGTTGTGTTATTTCTGAAGATGACAATAGGGGAAAAAGTACTGCTTGGGAACATGCTAAAAATACGGTGATGTTCATGCTTGCTCGCCCTCCCTCTGTTTTGGAGCAAAACCTTTGGATCTCCAAGCATGTTGCCTTTCTAGGATGGATATGGCTTTTGTTACCTTCGAGGAAAGTCTGTCAAAAATTATAAGCTTATAAAAATAACACCCTCCAAACCAAAAACAAAAGAAGAAAAAAAACCCCAAACCGTAGTTTGCTTCAGAGAAAAATCTTCTATCTTAACAGTATCTTGGCAGGTGATTTGCCACAGCTTTCCTTCAGGCTGGGCATCTTCTCCCTGTCTAAGGTGGTGTCGTGTCCTCCAGCCCCACCACCAGTGGCGGTGAAGGTTGCAGCCTGCCACCAGGAGCCTGGAGCTGGTGGTGAGGAGGACTCCAAGGAGAGTCTTAGTCTGAAGAAGACGAGGCTGAGGGGAGACCATATCTGCAACTGCCTGAAAGGAGGATGTAATGAAGTGGGGGTTGGTCTCTTCTCCCAAGTAACAAGTGACAGGATGACAGGCCTCAAGTTGCATCGGGGCGGAGGTTTAGATTGGATATTAGGAAATATTACTTCACTGCAAGAGTGGTCAAGCATTGGAAGAGGCTGCCCAGAGAGGTGGGGGAGTCACCATCCCTGGGGGCGTTCAAAACGTGTAGATGTGGCACCTGGGGACATGGTTTAGGAGACATGGTGGTGTTGGGCTGGCGGCTGGACTTGAGGATCCTAGAGGTCTTTTCCAACCTTAATGGTTCTATGGTTCTATGAGAGCTGGTGGTACAGAAGGGTCAGAAAGCTGACAAGGTGAACGGGGTGGCATGGGAGGTGCCCAATATTTCTCCAGCATTAGAGACCCAAGCAGGTACTTCTGAACAAAGAAAGAGGGAGGAGGATGAGAAGCCTAAGGAGTAGGGAGTCCTGCTGGTGATGTAGGTGGGGAGAAGAGGATTGAGCAGGACTGAGAGGGTTTAGGGCAGAGGAGAAGAAGTGGTAGAGCAAAAGAAGTATAAACTCTCAAACTGAGGGTAGCCAGAGGGCCTGTGCCCACTCATCATACTGTCCTTTGTGGAAAGGAGTGTGAGCCTTGAGTTGTCTTTGTCTAAGATCAATGTGGAGATGATGTGCAAAAAACCTCCCCCAAAACCCGTAAATGCTGCTTGGATAATGGAGCTCTCTCATTTTGTGTGGTTGGAGACAGATGCTTTGTGATCCTTCACATTCATTTATTTTGTTCAGATATCAGTGAGGGGTATTCCAGTCTTTTAGCTTCCCAGAACAAAATTCCTGAGGAAGAATTTTGACCTATGTAGCATGTTTGTGATTTGCAGCTTTACATTTGTAGCTTTTCAGTTTGGCAGAACAACAGTTGCAGCCAGTACCTCTTTCAGCTGCATTATGATGGGACAGTTATGAAGGGATTGTTTTTTGAGGCTCTCTGACGTTATAGTTGTTGAGAGCTCAGTAGAAGAGCTGGATTGATTGCACCAGAGTAATGTTTGCCTGGAGTGCTTGTGTTTGCCATGGTAGGATGAGGTACTGGCATCACTCTCTGCTATGCTCTCACATTGCTTAGCTAATAAGCCTCAGCTCGGGCATGAAGGAAATAAATGGGATAAGTGGATGGCTGAGGTTATGTCCCCATGTGTTTTTTGGCCTTTTGCATTAGGGCTTATTTTCTAGGGCTTGGAATAAGCAAAATGGGGGCAAGTAGGTACAAAGTCCATTTGAGAAATTGTTCGCAAATAGTTATAGCAGGGCTGAGCAGCCCTTCTCATCCTGGGAATGAAGAGCGTTGTCTAGCTGAGAGCCACACAACGTGCACTGTCCGTGGAAAGATGTGAAGAGACAGAGTTTTGGGTAGGTGCCGGCTGGGTGCTCCCAGCAGTCCCACTGCTCTTCTGGGGGCTGGGGCTGCATTGGCGGATGTTGGTCTGAGTCACTTCTTTGGGTTTGTGTCTTATCAAGTGGGGTGCTTTGATGGCCCAGTGTTCACCCCATGCCAGCGCAAGACCATGAATTATTTAATAAACGATTTATAAATCACTGCCTTATCCTTGAGATTTGAAATTCTGGGATGAAACATGAAGAACACACACTACAGGCAAACACCTCTCTGTCTTATTTTGCCCTGTGGCTGTTAAGTACCCGAGTTTAAGGAGCAGGCAAGTGTAAGCTTATGATCTGCTTGAAGTAAAATCAAAGTGTGACAAAAATGGCTAATTGAGCACAGCATTTGAACATCTGGCTGCGAATGGCAGAAATGGCACGTCGACTCAACAGAACAAGGCTCCCACATCGGATATCCAGCCACCTCGCAGTTAGCTTTGAAGCCCTCGTTATGCTGTTTTCAGAGTAGGTGTCACACCTTCAAAGGGAAATATTGCAGGCTTTGATGGAAGATAAGAAAGGTGTTATATGTCTGCTTAGCGTAACTTTAAATAAAGGAATTGTGTATTAAATGCAAGTGTCTTGTTGTTTTTGAGTTGTAAGGAGGTGAGCTGCTGTCTTTAAAATTGATTTGCCTTTTAAGTGTCATGCAAACATATTTTTAGGATTACTAATCTGTGTTTCTCTTGTAACCAATTATACTTACTACGAAGAGGAATCAAAATTTTCTGGAAGTGTATGTGCGGGTGGTGCTACACTGTGTATATACATATGGATAAGTGTCAGTCATGGTGTCACCTGGGAATTAGGGCAGCTTGGTGTCTGTGGTGGCAGTTCACAGCCTGGAAATGGCCCCAATCCCATTCAAATGTCATTTTGGAGCTCTTTCCACATGGCATGCTGTTATTTGTTGGTGTTAAGGATAAAAATCATGACAATTTCTGGATAAAATATAACCTTACTGCAACAAAACAGTCTGACTAGGCTGTCTTGTTTGGGTCTACCCTATGCATTTGCATGGTTAGCATAGAAATTAAACCAGGATATTTCTGCTGAAGGAACGTGTGCTGTGCTGGGCCACACCAGCCTTAGCAGAAGGCAGCGCTCAGGACCTGCAAACTTCTGGCTCTGTGCTCTGATTGCTGTTTCTCACGCCACAGCTTTCACTAGTTTGCAGTAATGAACAGCAAATCTCTTGCAAATATTTATATGGGTATTCCCCCTTAAGTCCTAGGAGAGGGAGAAAATAATCAACTTTTCAATTCAATTCATTTTCAATATCAATTGCTGGTAGTTCAGCTTATTGTTTCCTGCAACCTGCTGCTGACCCAAATGTGAACATACAAAAAACATATGCCGCATTTTACTTGCCAGCTATAGAAAAGATGGTTTTGGAGCACACGAAATGTCACATCTGTTCAGTCAACAAAATATTGTCATCTCCATTGCACTGAATGGCTTCCTTTGTACCAAGTGCTGCATTTCAGGTTGCCTGTTAAATTGGGTCTATAAACTGTTTTAAATGTTCTTTATCTTACAGAGTTTCTCTTTTGTTTGCAGCAAGGGAAGCCGTATGTCTTTGATAGAGTGTTACCTCCTAATACAACCCAGGAACAAGTTTATAATGCCTGTGCCAAGCAGATTGTTAAAGGTGGGTGTTGTCTTTGTTTATTCCTGCTGGGGGGAGGGCGAAAGATGCCTCTCTGTCTCCTTAAGCTACTTAAAGACAGGACAATAAATGTCAGTAAATCCAAGCATTTCCTTTTTTAAGGAATTGTCTATGTGAAAAACAAAGCCAAAACCTGAAACTAACAAAAAAAAAAAAACACAAAAAGAGTTGAAGGAATTGCAGTAGTTGTTCCTTACTTTCTCCTTGTGTATGACTGCTATTCCACACAAATACTTGCTTTTTGTGGTATAAAGCAAGCAACAAAAAGCATGTTCTTCATGCAGCATGAGACTGTTCAGTACAGGATGAGCAGGGAAGAGCTCTGTCCTTGAATGGAAGGACCGTTAAAGGAAAACGTAGAAGACACTGGCTTTGTAGCTGCTTTGCTGCCGGATAGCTTGTATTTAAAAATGAAATGAGAACCCAAGTGCCTGTTGGATAGCACCCTATTTGTTTAAAACAAAACCTTCATAAATGGTTGCAATGTCAAAATTTTAACTTGAGAATCAAACTTTTTGGGTGCATTTTAATTGCCTACCATACTTTCCCCACCTCCCAAATGACCCTCAGACCTCCCACTCGGTTCTGATGCCAGATAGTCTATCCATGACAGTATTAAAACTGCTACAGCATCTCGGGGTTTATGAGTAGTACCTAGTCTAGTTGTTCTCTGGCCTTGTGTGGTGCCCCTGTGCCCCCCAAGATTTGGACCTCAGTTCTTGCAGACAGTGGGAATGGTGTCAGAGTTGTGCCTGTTTAGAAATGCAAGGCTGTGTGTTGAAGGCTGTGGGATTTACGTGGTGTGAGAGATTTGGGGCTGCTCACAGGTGCAGGAGCTACCGAAGCAGTGTTGAAGGGCTCGGTAGTGTTTCAGGCTTGGAGCTGCGTCTGCTGAGGGCTTTTGTTGCCTGCCAGTGGGGAAAGGTCCCTGGAGTGGGCAGCCCTGCTGCAAACCCTGGGGTCTGTTCTGCAGGAAATTGGTTGGCTTGCTCGGACAGCCTCGAGCAAACCAGCATGTCTGTAGTCTAAATGATCGGGGGTGAGGGCCAGAAGCTGAATTATTTGATGCTGGAGAGAGGAAATGAGTCATAAGACTTAAGTTGCCTCTTCTCAGAGGGGAGCCTAATTATGGCAGTTCTGACTTCAGACGGGTAAGCCTTTAATAAAAACTGGTGGGATTGGAGTTGTAGATCTTAGAAATCATTGGTTCGGGTTGCTGACATACACTCAACTTTTGGAAGTTTGGGGAACAGTTTCAATACTACAGCGTGCACTAACAGAAGCGGCACATCACTGTTTATAGACTTTAGAGGGTATTTATATCCCCTGTGGAAGCTGTTTTCCTCTGAAAATGTTGAGAGAAATAAAATCCTGTCTTAGAGCAATATGGAAGACCTAAATCAGGGACTTAAGTCTTCTTCATTAACGAAATAGAAAGGCAAATACTTTCCAAAGTCCTATTTGAAAATAGAGTTCAAACACACTTTTGCATATGTGCTGTCTTGGAGTGTCTGGATTCCTTGAAAGGCAAGTTTGATGGGGGGGTGAGAGGGTGTAATAGAAAGGAAAAGAGGTAAGGGGGGGAAAAGAACAAAAGAGAAAGTGAGGAGAGCAATAGGGAGGGAGGGAGACAGGGGAGGGGAGTGTAAGACAGGGAGAGGGTCTGGGAGGGAGGGAGAGCACACTGGAGTGATATTCTTGAGCTCTGGACTTATATTTCCTTAGGTTTAATTTCCAGTTTAAAGCCTAATAAAGTGAAGAATGTGAAACAGACTGGGCTGTGTCTGATAGACTGCAACAATGTAATTTACTACATGGAAATATGAGCTGGGTGCATTACAACTGGGAGCACTATTTAAGTCTTTGAGACTTTTTTAGATAGCTTTTCAAGGTTACCATTTGTTATCAGATTTCATTATAGTCCCATGAAATGGCTGATGGTTTCATTGTGATTAATGTTATTACAGAAAATGCCAGGTGGCCTAACAGTCTCTAAAACAATGGTTATAATAACTAAGTTCACAATAAGAATGATCGAATTGAGGTTTTTTTCACTAAAGAAGAAATGGGAGTAGGTTTAAGTAAACAGCTCAATGACTAAGTCAAAGTATTTCACATTCCACACGTGAGAAACATGAGAAACAGGAGGAAAAGCAATCCGTGTGCTACAGTGATTTGCATTGGGGTGGGGACTGGGATGGTGTTTGTTCAAGGTGCTCCCAAGGGCAGAAGTGGAAGAGTGTGGGGAATCATAACTGGTGCGTATGACCACAGTTTGGGAACTTGTGTTTGCATTTTTTTTTAAGCAAGCTAAGAAATACCACTAAATCTGAAAGGGAACAATAGTGTGTGATTGCCACCACTTTTGCTTTGTTTCCCATTGCTCTCTAGTGCCAGGAGACAGCTTTATCTTCTCAATCTACACAGATGGGTTTCTGTATCTTGATTTTACATCTTTCCTACAATTACACTGAGGCGGGAACATATAATGGCCCAAGCTATTGCTGAGCACCAGAGCTGTCAGCGTGTTAGTGCACATGTGAACATCTGCACCTTTGTGTGTCCTGTGAGGAGGAGAAAATTACTTTAATGATTTTTTGGGTGGTGGGGTTGATCTCACTGCGTGGTTTATGGGCTTTCTATTCTGGTTACAAATGCAGGGCTCAAATGCTGAGTCGCAGAAATATGAAGTTTAGAGGTGGAAAAAAAAAGTATAGAGCTAAAAATTTGGTCATAGAAATGAGGCTGGAAGGACTTCTGTAAAGCCATTTTGTCTTCCTGCTTGCCATTAAGACTTCTGTACTTGTGGGTTGTCCATTCGAAAGGTGTCCAGTCCACAGCCACCTGTGGCCATTTGTTGCAGAGCTCTGCTGGGCACTCGGGTGTTGCTGGAAGGACTTTCTGGGTCCCTAACCTGAGCGAGTCTGTGTTGTGGCAGCACAAGGGCTGCACTTTTAGACTGTTGCTACTGGTCCTATCCAGGAAAAAGGCCATCTGGCAGCAGTGGAGTGGCTGAGTCGCGTAGCTGGCTTCTGTGCGGAGGGCAAATCAAACGGAAAATCATTGTGGAGAGGGTTGGACCAGGAACTGGGAAAAGTGCTTGGTCTTACTTTGTTTGTTACGAGTTACATAAAAATCCCAACTGATCTTTGTTCAGTCACTTTGTTCATCTCTCTCCCCCCACCTCCCCCCCCTTAAGTTTTGTGCAGGCTGTTTCTATCAGCAACCGCCTTCTCTCTTTATCCAGTTGACAGATGGTATATTAACTGTCCCAAGGTGGAAAGCCTTCTGACAAAAATAACCTCTTCTACCACAGAGACCACTGACTTTTTAAAATTGTAGGTGACGCAAAAGCCTATTTTTTAAATAGAATAAGGTATTTTTTGCTGATTGGGAAGGTAAATTACTTACCTATGCTTCCTCCAGCAGCGATGTATCTTAGTATACATTGATGCAAATTCTGAGCAATTTCCTTACATAACAGTTGATTAATCAGATTATTTCCCCCCTAGGCTGTGTGCCAGTACAGAGCTGACACTGTACCTTCCATTCACCTGGAGATAACAAGATAATATTTTGTTTTTAATTCAACCTATTTTTCCCTTAAACTTTAACCAAGTTTGGCAAAAATTGGAAATGGTAATAGTGAACCCTTAGATTGTGCTTAACTCTCCTGGGGTGGAATTTAAAAGGTATTTGCACGCTAGGTGGTATTTT
The DNA here is from genome assembly GCF_949628215.1 of Phalacrocorax aristotelis. NCBI lineage: Eukaryota > Metazoa > Chordata > Aves > Suliformes > Phalacrocoracidae > Phalacrocorax > Phalacrocorax aristotelis. Next base: position 3,021,274 of record NC_134280.1, on the reverse strand, counting down.
AGAAACAAAAAGGAGTTGCACATGTTTGCTTGAGGATTTCTGACTTCCTCCTAGGACAACTATTTATATTTTTTGATGCCTAAACACCTTGAAATTCTGGTTCTGTGCACCTTCCAAATATGAGTTGGCTTTCATCTAAAGAGAAAACCAAACCTTCTTCCTTTTCTAACTTCTAGCTAGATTTTCTTTCCTTGCTGGCTAACAAAGATGGAACTTACTATACACAATAGATGTGGCGTGCTTACAACTGGATATAGTCTTGAAAGTTACGCATGACTGCCTCCCTGTTGTGCTTAGATGTGTGTGTGTTTATTAAAAAAAGTGTCAAGTAAGCTTTTTATTTAAAATATTTCAAATACAGTTGCATTGAGCGTTGCCTTTCCTATAGCCTCTTTTGAAATTAATTTGTATTAATCTGATGAACTTTTTAAAAGTAAATAATATTTTATATTAAAAAACAAGATATAACTCCTATCTCCTGTGAGCTGCTGCCACTGCCCTTAAGCTGCCGATCCCTGGCTGCATCTCTGTCTCTCTACCTCCTTGGCCCCGTGCTCTGTGCTTCTGCTGGTTCACCCGAGTTAGACCCCTTGCTGTGCGTCGAGTGGAGCTCCTAGCAGAATTTGGTTTAAAGTTTAATCATCAACAACCTTCAGGAAATGGCTAAGCAGCTAATTTTCTGTTGTTAAGACGTTAATGCCTTCCAAAGACATTGATGAGTATACATTGGGATTTTATTGGAAAAAAATTGCCCCCATGAAAGTTCAAACGAATGGGCTTTGACCGTGGTGCAGCCGATGGCCAGCAGCGTGGCTCGACAGCTGTTTTCTCCTGCGTTCAAACTACTGTTGTTGTAGCCTTTCCCTTCCACTCAAGTTCATTCTGTGTTGAACTGAAAATCAATGAGATGTTCCCTTCAGAAAAGAACTGGTGAATGAATGTTCTGAAATACCAATAACATGAAATTTGGCCCTATCTTGAAGCCTTTATGAAGGGGTGAAATTCTGGGTCGAAGGCATGAACTCAGGATAGCACTGCATCTACAGCTGGACATCTGGTTTTTTATCTATACAATTATTATTTATAATTCCTTATTTTAAACTTTGTTTCCTTAAAGCAAGAATAAGCAGTGTCTCTGTTCTTATGAACAGACGAGGATGCTAAATTGATACAAAATGTTAATACCAGAATAATAGTAATTATAGTCTCTAACTTTGTCATTCTCCTGGATTTCAAGATTTGAAAAATTTACCCAGCAATACTCTGTGGAGGTCTATACAGCCTCTGGCATGTCTGTCCTCTTCAGCTCCCCAAAATAGTTCCGCCACAGCTTAAACAGTTACACTCTGCATTTAAGTATAATAGATATTTTTAAATGGCTTCATTCCAATTTCATCCTTATTCAGTATTGCTGGAAATGTGGGTCTGTGTCATGATTGTCTCGGAAAAAGATCTCTTTGCCTTTCTTTTTATCCATTTCTTTTCTTTGACATCATCTTTCTGTGGTGGTTATCTCAATGTTTTTCACACTTGTTTCTTCTTCATGCTTTTTATATTTTTCTATCATACCCTGTTGAATTCTCCTTCCTAGCTGGGTCATCTACATACATACATAAGTAGATTATATGTGTGTGTGTTTATGTAATAAGATGATGTTATATGCAATAATATATAATATAGATGTGTGTGTATATTTATTATAAATATGTGTACATACATATACACACATTTTTTTCCTCCTGGTAGCCTACAGAGGGTGGGAAATGTACAAATATTTCAGAAGCAGAGAAGGCCGACTCTAAAAGCAGGAGTTGCATTTGGAAGTGGCCATGGACAGGAAACTTTCTGCCCTGCCAGGTTTCTCTAATTTAGATTTTATTATGAAATTTTTTTTGGCCTAAAGGTAGCTAGTTATGTCGCATTTTTCCCATTCTTTATTGCACAGATTATTTCCTAAATGAGCTTCAGCATTGTAAAAGACTCACGAAATGCTGATAATCCAGCTTTAAGATGCCAATATGAGTTTTAATTGATTTTCTTCTTGCAGATGTTCTTGAAGGCTACAATGGCACAATCTTTGCTTATGGACAGACATCGTCAGGCAAGACACATACTATGGAGGTACGGTGGCAAAATTAAATCAGTTCAGTAGCAGCAGTGGAATTATATGTACCAATTACCTGAACAAGCCAGCTATCTGGAGCACTCAGCTGTGAGTGACATATAAAAAGATCTGGGTATGTTTAGCTTCTACTGCCTTTTAAGCTGTAGTCTTTCTTTCAATGTGGTGTCTTTTTCAAGAGACGTCTACAGATATCTGGCTAAACTAACATGGTGAGTGAAAAACATCAAATATAGTTTCTCCATGTTTGTCATAACAGTTTAGGTATGTGTATATTTTAAAGGATTTGAGGGAAATTTGTTAATCCACAAATGAAAACAGTAATAAGGGTCTGTAGGGTTCCCTTGCATGCAGGATTATGAAAATTTGTGCCTTGGTTATTGGTTTTCTCATTTGCACTCCCCTTCTGGGAATACCATTCCTGCAGCACAGATGGATGGATTTGAGAATTGTTGCACTGGAGGAGAATACCAAATTACACCAAATTCCAGTGGCTGAAGTCCTAAGTCTGTTCATATTTCTGCTACATGAAGCATGACAGTGTCGTTTCTTTCCTGTGTTTTTTTTTATAACTGTTCCATTAGAAGACATTTAGTCTCTTGCTAAAAAAGGAAGATCATTCAAGCGTTTACTCCTTGCATAGGATTGTTCCATCACAACGCTGTACAGGCTGGGTGTATATGTCTTGGAGCATTTCAGTTCAGCTGTGAACTTTAAACAGGAGGTCTACAGCAAAGTTTTGCTAAATGAAAGGAAAAAATGAGCTTTCATCTGTTTAACAGCATCAGATGGGTTTTCTACACGATGAACACAGGTGACCTACCTACCCTGAAGGTTAAAGGAGAAGGAAAGCAATATTCTCTCGAGCCAGCAGGCCCTGGTGAAATTGCTGTTCGATTGCCACAATTGCTACTTTCCTGGAGGATGCAATAACTGATGCCTCACGTCTAATTAAGTCTGTCCTTGCAAGGATGGGGGAAATCACTAGCTCAGCCCTCACAGATGGCACAATGGCTGAGTAATCCACCAGCTCTGAATGTAATTAAATCAAAATGTCTGCAGGGCTTGAGCTGGTGCTTCCACATGGCATAGGGAAAGATCTCTTAAAGCCAATTTATATTCAGAATTACAAGCTGTGATAAAGAAAATGACTGTAGAAAAATGGCTGCTTTACTTCTTTAATAGAGAAAAAGCTGTCAGTTTAAAGTAGAATCAAATCTATATTCAGTTTTAATCCCCCTTTTAAAGTAACATCCTCTTGTAAAGTTGCTAAAGTATGTTGTGGAAGAAAAAAATAGTCTGAAGTTGAAGAAATAGTAAATCTTCTTGGTAAAGCTGTTCTGGAGGATTTTCTGTGAAATGTGAAATGCTTCATAGTGTTAGTGTTAAGCTTAAAGAGGACACGGTAGTATGATATAGCCAGGGTAGGCTTTCTGACATACATAGGTCTTTCTGCTGGGCTAGATAAAACATTTGGCAACATGTGTAGCAGGAAATAACCAAAACTATCTTAAAAATTCAGTATTTTTGACCATAAGATTATATTGATAAGCTTTGACCTTATAATAATGTTTTCAATAGTGGGTCCCTATAGATTGTAGTTATAATGTCAATATCCTGAAATGAAAGAGCGCTGTCTCAAATGTTACACTTCACTAGCTCCTGCCTGCCTGCCTGCTAGGTTTAAATGTGGAAATTAATGTTCTTATTAAAACGAGAGGCTTTAATAAGCAGAGAACTCTCCGTCCTGGTGCTTTAGGGGAGCTTACTAACTGCAACGTCAGCATGGCAGCAGCAGCGCATTTCTCCAAACTCTTTGGTTACAGCTAAATCCATAAGAGTGGTTTAATTTGGGTTTTGTTTGTTTTTTTTTTTTTAATTCCAGCTTTCCAGTGAATAGCCTACCTTTACCTTTCTCTTCTCTTCCAGTCCGTGGTCTCCATAAATCATAGTGGGACCTGCTTCATTCATCTCATGTTTTAATAAAAACATGTTGATAATAAAGTAAAAATGATTTTTTTTTGATACATCACAAGAGTGCTGATGCTACGGCATTTTAGAGATCTTAACTCTTTCTTCGCAAAGCGGTGAATGTGATCTTGCTTCACTGAAGTTTCTACTGACTTAAATAGTGGAAAGCCCAAGAAGGTGTAGATGTGATGATTGCCTTAAAGCACACTTAATCATCTTTTACAGATTGCTTTCTCTTCTGAGCTAGAGAAAGCTCAGTAAAGCGTAGTTATTACAGGGCTTGTTGAGACTAGGAGAATGTTTAAATACTTCTGTAAGTTGTCACTTACCCAGACCCCAAGCAGTTCTTAGAGGAAAGGTTTAGCTAGTGCGGTGATTCCAAAGCTGATGCACCTCTGTGCAGACAGAAGTCTCTGCAACAAAACATTGAATTCAAGCTGTCCTTTGGCTGAGCTAATGACCAGCTCGATCAAAGCTACTATAGAAAAGGGGACACTGCATAGCTCTAGCATTTCTTGTTCTGTAGCTGCCTTTGCCTCTGCTGCCTTAGGCATTGTGCATCTTACAGTGCTGAATAGTGTTGCATTCGTGTGCACGGCAGAAATACCAGTAAATCTCTGTTTATTCTAGTTTAGGAAAAACTCTTTTCCCCGCTTTGGGAATACTCTCTCTGTGCAGTAATACAAGGTAGTCAGTTGGTTTCTGTGAGCTTTTCAAGGACTTCTTCAGGGAGAAGGGGTGGATAGTGTGAAAATTGTGTTGCGGTCTCTGCTCAACAGCAGCACTGTGTGATGGAACCAAGTGCTGTGCTGACAAGGTAAAACAAGGTGTTGGCCTTTGGTTTAAGTGGTTTTATGCATACAAGTTTTCCTCTCCATCAGGGATTTAGTTTATTTAATCACCTTCTTTGTCATTCTCATAGTCTGAAATAAAATGATGTATCCTACGACAAGCAGTTTTTAGTTTCTGAGAAGCTTAATAGGATGTTGGATAAGGTATAGCATTTAACTGCTTCCACTGCAGAAGATAATCTTATTTGTGTAATATAAATAAAATATTCACGGTTTAGATACAGCTGAGTGCTGCTTTATAGGAAAGGCAGTCAGGAATGTAACTGATTTATCTATATTCTTCCCCCCCGTTCTTTCCCCAAGTTGTGCAATTCAAGGGCAGAAACCTAGTAACTGCTTTAAATACAAGCTTTGAGATAGAGAGAGAGGTTGTGTCAGTCCTTCATGTTAAATTTCCTTCATCCTAGGTTGATGCTTAGAAGTTGACTGTCCTTTCACCAGCTTTACCATAAAGGAAGCGATGTCTGGAAAGGCTGTGTTTGAATATACTAATAAAGAGTGAGAAACTTGGAAAACAGGTCAATTTCCAAGTCAACCACTAGTCATTCACAAACATGCGTAATATCGAGAAACACGTGTATGCGTGTATGATTTTCTTCCTATTTTGCTAAAAGTTTTTTGGTGTTTAATAATTTTTAGCAATTACAGATCAAATCTGACTTCCCATGATTTGGAATTGTATGCTTACCCACTATATTTTAAAAAAAGATCCCTACCACTGGTGGAGTAAGATGCTTTGTTGTGTCACTATGGACAGTCATACTTGGACAAAGATATATTAAAAAGGTATATTGGAGTTTCTAGACACTATGTTCTGATGGAGTCTTACAACTACTGACTTGTTATTGCGTATTTAAGCAGTCTCATAAAATATTTGGAAATAAAAATGCACTGTATGCTGTGGTCAGAAAAGGTTTTTATTTTGAGTTTATATATCTATTCAATTTTCAAATGGTGTTAGCTTTCCTGTTCGTGTCTGGCTTTTTCAAAAGGAACAATGTGACTAAACGGAGCTGTGCGGCAGGGAAATTCTTGTTTTTAGTTAATATTCAGTTCTTGAAAGAATAGAGGAAGGTAGTTGTGCAAATCAACATGGAGAACAGTAGTGTTTGTAAGGCACAGTTTGCTGGCAATAGGCCCAGCAAGCTCAAATCAGAATATATTACTCTAATCCCCAAATCCCCGCAACCCAGATTTCCCTTTAGCTTTCTAGCATAGTGGTGAAAGAGAAACAAAATGCTCTAATACCTGTTGTTTCTGACATGTTTCCAAATACCTGATTTGACTGGGACAACCAGGTAGTAATTTGCACGTTTGTTTGTGTTTATTCATCTACCTTTGGTCGAAGAGTGACAGTGTAAATAGCAGCAGGACAGCATGCTTGGCAAATGGCAGGAGCTGACAAAATAGGTGCTCTGTCAGGTGAAGAGTCCTATCATGTCGAGTCGTTCTGCCACCTTTTCTGTGCACTTATATCAAGCAAATCCCCCCAAGGCAGCAGCCCCGTTCATAGGGGCCCACTGGAGGAAGGTATGTTTGGACAAGGCTTTCTCTTGTGCCTGAGCAAGGCTTTCCAAGTTACCAAGGTTTGGTTTTGTGTCCGCAGGGGAAGCTGCACGACCCTCAGCTCATGGGAATCATTCCGAGAATTGCACATGACATCTTTGATCACATCTATTCCATGGATGAAAACCTGGAGTTTCATATAAAGGTAAATGTGGGATGACATGTTACATAATGGGGCTGGTGGAAGGAAGTTGAGCTTGGATGGAAAACCTGCATTCAGGGTGTAACATTGTGCTGCAGAATTTTTCCCTTCTTCCTTTTATAACTCAAAAAAGGATTAGGTTACTGAGGGTATTTGCTAGAAATAATCCAATAGAGTTATGGAAATTTTTTTTCAGTGTGTTTTCGGCTCAGGTTTGCTAGTCCATTGATTGCTTTGTCTCTCACCACCCCTGAGAGGCTAGCCAGCATGGTAAGAAAACACGTATTTCACTGTGGCTTCTCCAGAGACTGTACCTCAGCCCCACTAGCTATGACCATAAATACTGTTGATCTGTGCGACGTTTGAGAGAATACTGACATGTTGTTCCTATCTCAATGGCATAAACAGTCCTCCACAATATGTGGGTTTGAGATGGAGGAAAGATGGCTTTGGGCGATAGGCAGGAGGATGTTTAGAAGTAATTTTTAATCTATCAATCTTACATATGGGTTCCTTAAGATGGCAGGCTATGTCTTGATTTGAACAACTGATATATATGTTTTCCCTGTCCCTTATTGTGATATGAGACATATGATCTCAAATTATTTGAGTGACCTTTAATTCCTGCTGTTCATCCAGTCTCCTGGGGAGCTCGGTCTCCATGGGGGCATCGGTCCCTCTGGCAGAGTTGGGGTCAGGGTACAGCTTTCTTCTAAGCGGACATCAGTAAAATTACCCTATGGGTTGCAGGAAAAATGGGTACTCTTCTGTGTGATCCCTCCCCCAAAACACACAAAATATACCTAGGCGACTTCAGGAGAGTTATGTGCTGAGTGCAGGTGGAGTGTGAAAACATTGTCCCTTCTGCTGTGACCAGGTGATGTTCTCTGACAATGGAGCTCTCTTCCTCTGTCCCTCTTGTGCCTAAAAGTGGGAGATGAGTGACGACCTAGTACTGCTTGTATTAAAGCCCTTGAAGCACTTCTGAGGGTATATGTATGGGTTTTTTTCCCCAATAGTCTAGCAGAGTACCTCTGAACCAGTTCCTGATCTCCTGGAAGGACTATTTGGTCATTTTGTATCGAGAGCTTTCTTAGCAGTTCCTCCTTCTGGATGTGTTCATGAAGTACAGTCAGAAGAAGTAGACACACAAAGTACAAATAAACCATTTTATTAAAATTAAATTTTATAAATATTTTCTGCCTGGCGGAGAAGTCCCTGGGGGTGCTGGCTGACAGCCGGCTGAGCATGAGCCAGCAGTGCCCGGGTGGCCAAGGAGGCCACCAGCCGCCGGGCTTGTGTCAGCACTGGTGTGGCCAGCAGGAGCCGGGCAGGGATGGGGCCCCTGTGCTCAGCACTGGTGAGGCCGCATGAATGAGAGGAAACGGCCTCAAGCTGTGTCAGGGGAGGTTTAGATTGGATATTAGGAACAATTTCTTCTCTGCAAGAGTGGTCAGGCATTGGCACAGGCTGCCCAGGGAGGTGGGGGAGTCACCGTCCCTGGGGGCGTTCAAAGCCCAAGTGGATGTGGCACTTCAGGGCGTGGTTTAGGAGGCCTGGGGATGTTGGGCTGGCGGTTGGACTTGATGATCTTGGAGATCTTTTCCAACCTTAATGATTCTATGATTGTTATATACATATATTTTATAATATTTTAATTCTAAAATATTGAGCTCCTTCAGAAGTCACGCCTCTGAATTTTCATCAACATAACTTCCATAGGAGTGACACTGATTTCTTTTCATCTTCTGTAAAGCTCTCCCATGGCTATTGCTATTCCATGTGATAGCACTTGGGTACCCACAGATGGGGACCCCCTTGTACAAGATGTAGTAAATTCCTGTCCCAGCAGAAGATTATCGCTTTATAAATCATGTTCTGCCAGCACTAAATTGTTTCAGTGGTTTCCTATCATAGTTGACATTTATGAATATCTTAACAGAAAAGCTGCCTAAATAGCAATGAATGAGTGAGTGATTATACAAGGAGCTGTCATTGAGAGAAATGCATGTTCTGTCAGTGGGAGCCAGAATTTATCCAAACTGTCATGCTCTTTTAATAACTAAGCCAACGTTGAAAATTAATATAATTTTTTTTCTCTTCTGCTTTAATAGAGACCAGTTTAGAACAGGGAGGGGAACTTGGTATCTCCTGTGTGTGTTGGTCCTCAGCAGTGTGTTAATAGGGTAATAGAAAACATGTGAATTAAGTCTAGGAGAACCGGACTGTTGAAATGAGCTGGTCCAGAGGATGGATTTAAATGGGACACAGGTGAAGTAAATGCACAAAAGCAAAACACATCTGCATTTAATAGCAGTTGTCACACAGGAAGATCAACTTGTCAGTATAAAAATATATATATAATTTATTATTAATATGAGAGAAAATGATACTTTACTGGATAGCTAGAGTTTACTAATACCTAAAATTTATCCATCTAGTGTTCTAGCTAAATGGATAAAGCTTATTTAGGGTAAGGTTAGGCATCACCCCCCTAGCACATTTATGTTTGCTTCTGTGAGTCGAATATCCTTTAATTTAGAGAGTCATTCATTCATCTTCCCCCCCCCCCCCCCTTTTTTTTTTTGAGTACAATTGTGTCTCTCTATTACAGAAAAGCTCATTTTCAGTTTCCTCTTTGGACTTGGTTCAGGACAGAACTTTTACGTACACTTCATTTAAAAGTTTAATTTAATTTACGCTGCTTAAGCTTGTGTAACTTGGGTGTTAAACCACTAAATGTGCTGTGTGCTTTTGTGCTGGTGAATAGCAATATGCCTCTTAGAGCTGTCAAAATTTACCCTCCTTGTGATGCAGCTGTACTGATATGATACTAGCTGAATTGATTTGATTCTGTTCGATATTTTTGTGTCAAAAAAAATAGAGAAGGTAAGATTTATCTAAAGGTTTTTGTAGACTTTCCTGATGAATCATTGATAAATGGAGAAAGATCAGTGACCTGTAAATCATTCAAAATACAAATACTTTCACGTGAAATATGTGAATCAAAGTATGTGGGAAGTGGATTATATTTTTAGTTTGGTGCTTTTTATTTGGACAGATATGGAAATATAGGTGGAGAGATTTTTAAATCGCCAAAGTTTAAATCTGTAATGTTTATGATTACTTAGGTTTCCTACTTTGAGATATATTTGGACAAAATAAGGGACCTACTTGATGGTAAGTTCTGCATTTCTTATGTGACTAAGTGGCGTTGGGCTCGGTATAGTGCTTTGAATCAACGCTTAAGGGGAAACAGTTACTTTCTTTGCGAGTGATTTAAATTTAAGCTGTATGACTGGGTTTGTGGAAGAGAATTTTGCAGTTTAAGTCATCTGATCTGACTCTTCATGCACCTACCTCTGCAGTGCTACGTAGCTTCATTATAAATCAATGAGTACAGAGAATTTTCATATTTCAAGCCATGTCTGAGCCTCGTTGGCAACACAGATTCTGAAAATAAAACTGTGTTCTGCTGAGGGTTTTAAATTTAGAATACATTTGGTCCAACTTATTCCTTGCTTTGCTTCTCTTATGTAGAGTTTGTTGGGAGTTATCCGTCTCTTTTACAATTTGTGTGTCTTTATGTGCGTGCTGTATGTTGATGGAAGTGTGAATTGTGTGTCTTGAATCAGTCTGAAGACAGAGAAATGTATGCTAATGGTAACACAAAGCCAGGGACGTGTATCTGAGCTTTTTTGAATTCCAGTGAGTTCTTCGGTTTCTTTTGAAATTTTTGCTGCTTTGGCACAATCCATCTTGGTCTGTGTTTATTTTATTAATCCACAAAATAAAAAAAAGCTCTTGTGCCATAAAGTTAACTTTAAAGAAACAGGTACAAGATTGACAGGACAAGCAACAAGTTTTATGTAACAGAAAGACTGGTAGTTAATAAGGAGTGGGGAGCGACTACTATTCTCATTTACAAATTTAATACGTTCATGGTATTTGTCTGTCTTGCCTATAGTTGACACGGAATGTTCCTAATGATCTCGGTCTTTTTTTCTAGTGTCAAAAACAAACCTCGCTGTACATGAAGATAAAAACAGAGTCCCGTATGTTAAGGTACAAGGAAAATTCGATGCTTATTTTTTCATTCTTTCTCACATATGCATTTATTTACACATTTCCATTTGTATCCCAGTGCATTTGCTGAGATGATTCACCTCATGTACAGAATCCTGAATGTTCAAGTAGTCCTGGTCCCTGAATTTAGACAGTTTCCTGAAATATTAATGGGCTTGAATCATGTTTGCTTTATTTTCCTGGCTTTGAACATTTATATTTTGTTAGTACGGTGTTAAATTTTAAGTATTCATATTCCCATTTCATGTCAGATATGAAAGAGAACACCTTGAAGAATATTGTTCTTTAATATTTTGTTGCATAGATGCTGTCAGCTTGCAATGTTTTAAAACAGATTTGTTGGGTTAAGAATTTGTTTTATGCCTTCCTGGGCCCTCACTTAAATTAATACACTTGTGATGAACATATGTGAGCCTTAATAATATACACATAATATTGTTCTGTTTATTCTCATCCTGGGGAGGGCAAAAAAAAATTTGATAAAATAATTCCTTCAGTAATATTGCATTAAGGCAGAGACTTCCTCTTGTAATCTAACCCAAATTAGTAACAGGAATGTATCATTCCATGTGTTCTAAGTATAGAAACTCTGTTCTGCTGCATGTTTAGATTTGACCGAGTCTTTAATCTTGTGAAAGAAAATTGTCTCTCAAGTTATCCTGTGGACCCCTCCTGAAAGTCATACAAAGGCACGTTTTGGTCCATTGCCTCACTAATGATCATGTTGGATGTTGATGGCGGTTCCAATTATTTTGTTCATCAGTGCTAAATATTCTTCCTGGTGGCAGGAAGAGAACAGAAAACTTTTCTATTTTCAACTTGCATATTCCTAGGGTTGTACAGAACGATTTGTATCTAGTCCTGAAGAAGTTTTGGATGTCATTGATGAAGGGAAAGCCAACCGTCATGTAGCCGTTACAAGTAAGTATTCTGTGGAAGCTTTTCTGGCTATGGCGTGCGGGTGGTTGTAGCTTCCTAGTGGTGTATTGATTCTTCATGTTCACAAAGTACTTTGAGTTACTTATGTGAACGACGTAGGGATGCACAAATTATAACGCTCTGAGATTAATAGACCTGTACTTTTTACTGCTTCACTGCCTACAGAAACGTTTATTGACTTTGAGCCTTGAGAACTCCTGAATTTAATATATGGCATTATATAGTATTGTTATATAAAAAGTCAAAATATGTATTGTTATAACATGATATAGATATTTTGAAATTATGTATAGCTGAAATTATGTACGTACATTCTTCTTTGTGCTACAAGTCAAGAACTCGGAGCAATTCACCGATCAAATGGCAGAGCAGAGCAATTACCAGACTCCGCCTGTTTCTCTCTTGCAAGTTATCCCAGTAAAGCGGTGCCTTGGATTGAGTTCCAACGATGGCAAAGCAAACAAATCTTCCTCAATTAAAAAACCTAATAATCACTTCGGGCTGTGCCAAACTTGTTCACGTTGTGCTGTGCGCAGCCTACTAGCATTACAGTGATGAAAAGAGCGGGTATCTTTGCCCTGTTTCCCAATTTATGCTGTAAGATGTCTGATCCAAGCAGTGGGCTTGGCAGGACCTCAGCTTATAACTCAAATCTTTGGGCGGGGGTGGGTTGGGGGGGGGCTTGTGTTTGATTGGGTTTTACTGATTTGATTTGATTTTGCTTTATTTTATTTTATTTTATTTTATTTTATTTTATTTTATTTTATTTTGCTTTATTTTATTTTATTTTGCTTTATTTTACTTTATATTATTTTACTTTATTTTCTATTTTTATGATGCCCTGGGTAACTTCTTTCTCTTCCATGTCTCTACCTTCTTGCTTTAGTAAATATTACATTGCTTTAGCTTTCCCATGCCTTTCTCATCATACCAATAGACGTATATTCTTTTTTCTGAGTAACATTTCCTCCCGTTGTTTCTGCTATTCACTGTAAAAAAAAGTACCCAAATACACCTTTTGCTGTGATACTGCCTGTTGCATTTGCCTGTGCACAGGGAAGTTCTGCCAAAAGTTGACAGAGAATTAATTTTACCTGGACGAAAATGGCGAGGAGCAAATTTGGAAGTGTTATTGAAAAAACGGAGTTTGGTGATGGAGGAGGAAAAGGGAGTTCAGAAAAATATAAATATTGCTGTGAGTGTGAATGGGGGAAGGTGATAGTGCATTTTAAAGTAACAGAAAATAGAGAAAACGGGCGAGAAAGTGGTTTGTTGATTCTTAATGGGGGTTTTTTTTTTTGCTACTACATGAAACTTCAAGCATGCCATGGTTACAGTCAAACTCAGAATAAGTGGAAGCTCAAACTGTAACTGCCTGGGTGAAGGAGGATTTTTAATGGCATAAGCAATAAAAATCACTCTGAAATTTTAATGGTGGGTTTTTAATGAAAACTTTTGCTAAAATGTTGGGAGATCTCCTCACACAATTGCACTGAGTCCTACCCAGCTTCTTTTTATTGCAATTATTATTACTTCTCTTTAAATTCTCTTGCTCAGCTCAAAATTGTTCCTCTGTTCAGGACATGCGTCTGCATTGTAGTTCTATGTCTAAATAGTGTCTGTTATATCACAGCAGTGTTTTGTCTGAGCTGTCTATACTCATGAAGAAGCGTGAAAGGACAGAACCTTCACTTCTTGCTATATCTGTGTAATGTTATTTTATTATTCTTATGCTATGATTTTTTTGGTTGTTTTTGACTATTTCTGGTCAAATTTTATTGTTTCAGGGGAACAAAACTTTCAAAAAAGAAAGAAAACCAGCATTTTTCCCAAGGCTGTCATTTTATCATGAATCTGGTTAATTTGCTCATGTTGGGAGAAAGTAGGACCTCATTCTGTAGTCCAGAAGCTTTCTTTGCAGCTCTTGGCGTAGACACGGCTGTCTGTAGAGCAGTCTGGGCTCTCCAGTGGATGGGCTTATCCCTTTGAATTTGCTAGCCATAGGCTAGCTCTGATGAAATGTAATTTCTTGTCAGGTTTTAAAGTAATTTAAACAAAACCTGTCAAATGTGATTGCAGATATGAATGAACATAGCTCTAGGAGCCACAGTATCTTCCTCATTAATATTAAACAAGAGAATGTGGAAACTGAGAAGAAACTCAGTGGAAAGCTTTACCTGGTAGACTTGGCTGGAAGTGAGAAGGTAATCTTTCCTTTTTCCTAAACTGCTGATTTATCCTGGTGGGATCACTGAACTGATCTTGTGAATGTCTGCCTGTGCAAACTAAGCCAGGTGGAGTTACAGAAGTTTTACAGAGGTCTGATCTCATGTTATTATTAGTGTGGCAGTCTTTATTTTTCTTTTTTAATGTGAAATGAGAAAAGGAACAGATCAGAACTGTTTATTGGTAGGAAATGCAAAACCCAAAACTGTGCAATATACCTTCATTTATAATGAAGTGAATTTGAACCAGCGTACTTATAAATAGCTTCGCATTCAGTTATGGGTATTTTAATATAATATAATTTTTGTGTAATTTGTCATATTAAACTGCTATTTTAATTTCCTTATATTCAGATGTACTATTTCTATGTTTTCTGTAATTATTTCGCATACTAGATCAATGAAATAAGAGCAGTCAACGCAGTTATACAGCTGAAATCTGTTGAAGCTCCCTGAATGTCTGTCTTGATCGTAGTGACTATGTCTGCTTTCCAATATAGAAAAATACTAATCAGAAAAGGACTTGTATCTGTTTATTAAAAGAGTAATGGTCTAGAACAGTACTGCAGTGGAAAAAACATTGTTTCTCAGTTCTAATTCTAACATCTTTTGTAGTGTTCAAAGTTACTTCACCATAAGTGAACTAAATGAATTTTACAGTGCTATGGATCCTTCATTCCAGCTGGATCCTTGGTAACTATTCTGCATGTCAGAATAATTAAATAATTACTCACAATGAAGCAGTGTCTCTCACTGTGGTCATAGATTTCTATTTCTTTATGAAAAAAAGAAGTTAAATGAAAGATTTTGATAGGCAGAGCACCCTTCAGAATGCTCGTTGGGACACACTAGTTGATAACCCATCATTACAATGCAGAAGCCATCCATCAGAGTAATTAATCATGTTAATTTCTATTATTGCATATAATACTAGAAGTGAAATTAAAACCTCCTAGTGGTGTTTAGAAAATGAGTGCCTAGTCAGGCTCTGCTCTCCTCTGAAAACTACACTTCTGTGGTTTGTTATGTTCATTTGGACACTGTACAGAAAACCTGAAATCAGGGTTTCCTTGGCAGATTGTCTTCTTAAAAGATACTGTCGTGGTTCAGCCCCAGTTGGCAACTAAACACCGCGCAGCCGCTCGCTCACTCCCCCCACCCTTGTGGGATGGGGGAGAGAATCGGAAGAGCAAAAGCAAAGAAAAAATACTTGTGGGTTGAGATAAGAACAGTTTAATAATTAAAATAAAATAATAATGACAATAATATGGATTATTATAATAATAACAATAATGATAATATAATAAAAAGGAAAATGGAAAAACGGAAAAAACCAAACCCACAAGCGACACAACCGCTCACCACCCGCCGACCGATGCTGCCCATCCCCGAGCCATGATTGCTGCCCCCCTCCCCCGGCCAGCCCCTCCCAGTAACATACTGGGCATGGCGTTACGTGATGTGGAATATCCCTTTGGCCAGTTTGAATCCGCTCTCTTGGCTGTGCCCCCTCCCCTTCTGGCTCCTTGTGCCCCTGGCACGGGAAGCTGGAAAAGTCCTTGACTAGTACAAGCACTGCCCAGCAACAACTAAACCATCAGTGTGTATCAACATTAGTTTTCATACTAAGTCCAAAGCACAGCACTGTGCCCCCTACGGTGAAGAAAATTAACTCTGTCCCAGCCAAAAGCACAACAGATACAATTATGTTTCCTTTTATGTCATGTGGCATTCATTTTTAGAGGAAAGTACAGACACTGTAGTTTCAGTGCAGAGGAAAAGATACAGCTTTATGCTACGTTTTTGTGTCCGTCCGTCGTACCCCCCAAAAAACAAAACAAAAAAAAAAAAAGAAAAAAGAAAAAAGACTATAAAACTGTGTTGCTGTCTAAGGGAGTGCTTGTCCCAGGCCACCAAGCTTCTTGACTGGGCCACTCTGGGATCCAGTTTGTGGGCCAGTGGGCCTTGCATGAGTGAGACGATGCCTATTCTGTCCTGATATTCTTGGTCCATGCAAGCAAAACACAAAGCCAAGATACTCGTTTGGTGGCATATGCTGTTCCACTGAGCGTGCCCTGAGAATATACTGTGGTGTTCCCTATCTGTATGGACTGTCTGGTCTTGGAAATGGTCCCCAAGTGTCCTTGGGAGAGCATGGGCTCACCAGCTTTTCCCTTAAAGTAAGAATGAGCTTGCTCTTACACTGGAAGAAGGCAGCAGTCTTACCGGCTTCCACTAAGAAAAACGTGCATACAAAATTCTCCTTCTTCATGCTGAGGATAAGCGTGCTTTGTTTTTCTTCCAAAAGCATCTTTAACTGTTGCACTATCTGCCACTGTAGCTGTATTTGTACAGAGGCTTGCTCATAGCTGAGCCTGACTGTTGCCTGCTCTCTTTGGTAGGTCAGCAAAACTGGAGCGGAGGGCGCTGTTCTTGATGAAGCTAAAAATATCAATAAGTCTTTGTCTGCTTTAGGCAATGTGATATCTGCCTTGGCAGAGGGAACTGTAAGTAATCCTGTTTTGTGTTGTTGAAGAATGGCTTTTTATTTATCTGTTTCTTCACCATGCACATAAAAAAATAAGCTAACATTTCAGTTCAGAAAGAAGTTATTAGCTTTCCAACCACAAACCAGTGACACTTTTGCTCTTCTTCTAAAGATAAGAAACTAAATCTGCATGATTTCACTTGAGTGGTTATCCAATCTTGGCATAATCAAAACAATTACTCTTCGGGATTGTGTGTTTCAAATCCATTAAGCCTATCATTGACGACTCACGTTCTCTCTCGTTATGAGACAATTTAAAAAAATTGTTCTTGTCTCTTACTTTCATTAGAAAACCCATGTTCCATACCGAGACAGCAAAATGACCCGAATACTTCAGGATTCCCTGGGTGGAAACTGCAGAACCACCATCGTGATATGCTGTTCTCCTTCTGTGTTCAACGAAGCAGAAACCAAGTCAACCCTGATGTTCGGACAGCGGTGAGTCCTACTTGGCATCAGGCTGGATGACACTTAGGCTCCTCCATGTGTTCTGAGCCAGCTGTGCCGAGGGGAGTGAGATGAGCAGATATTTTAAAATAGGGAGGTTGTGGTTTCTGGAGTTGTTCAGAAATAGTATCGGAGAACTTGAGAAAACTGTCACTTTATTCCCTGTGGTACCAGAAAAATGTTAATGTTGGCCAGCAGCTGCACTACTTTGAAGCTCTGATAATTTTTCCTGCAGAAAGTATAAAGCGTTATAGTAGTTCTTTGAATTTTATGGGGAAGAGAATGGTAATGGGCAGCTTTCTGTTGGCTAACTCAGTGGAAAATGTTCAGTTTTGCTTTATCTGATACTGCTCTTGATGCTTTTAAGATGCATCTTCTCCTTGAATGGCATCTTGGGGATTATTGTTAGGGTTGCAAAAAATATTTTTTTAAACGTTAAGAAAAATGAAGACTCTGGACACAGTGTAATGCTGACAGCCTCGACAGATTACTGTGATAGCTCACAGACCTTTTTATATGACTGAAGGACATTAACAATGTAGGAACAAGTCCTCAGAAACAAGCGAGGATAAAATAAATGTGGAAGTGTTGAGACAGAAGATTTCTTTTCCATATGTGTTCGTTGCCAATAGCCATATGAAATACATTTGGAAAGTTTGCAAAAATAGGTCAGGCTCATTACGTAATTACTGCTTTTGCTGCAATTGAGGAGAACTCTGATGCTTTGGATGACTGCTCACTGTTTCGTGTATGTTTATTTGTATCAAATCACAACGGAAAAAATACTAGCAAGCTATGAGTGTTTGAAATATAATATACTTAACAGTATGTACAATATAATATATTTCTGATTTTTATTTTTATTTTATTTTAAATGTCATTAAATTGGGTTGTTTTCCACCATGCATAATTTTTGCATCGAAGCCCACACTGTTAAGGAACATCTTATGTTGGAAAGTAAAACCACATATGAAAGATTAATCTGACAATCTTATATTAATTCATTGCCTGACTTTTATACCTTTAATGTGAACTTTCCTTAGATTTTAGTGAGGGATGATCCCTTAAGTGTGTTCGTATAAGAGTACGTAAAAACGCAGGATGGGCGGTGAAGGACAAGCAGATGCAGTTGGGTGCAGTCCCTCGTGAGGAACAACTGGGGCTTAGGGCTGCTGCTGTGGGTTAGGGCTGCGGGACAGTTCTGCAACACGCTCCCCATCTGGCATTGCCAGAACCAGTATTAACTTGTCCTTGTCATCCGCTGCTGGGATTTGTAGAAGGTGGGGAGGGACCCATGTGCTGCAAGCCAGGGAGCTGCAGAAAGCACCTATTACTCTGATGTCCCCTTCCTATAGCATGTCCTTCCTATAAGCTACTCACTTAAATAACAGCATGCGGGAAAAACTTCCCGAAAGGAACCTCACAGTTTGCTGCAGTAAGTTTTTATGGATAAGGACTATAAAAGGAGGAAGCAGTCATTAACATGTAGTGGTTTAAGCGTTGCTATGCAGTTTTAATTCACTGTTTTATGATGAACATGAGCTTAAGCTATTGAAGATAAAAGCTCCTACTGAAATCCCGTTTATTATAATGTCACAGAAATTTGAGTAAATGCAAATATTAAGATGCAGTGATTAAAAAGCGTTAACAACTCTGAAGTATAGTGAGTTGTACAGTTTTTGTTGATGGTAAAAGTTTAAATGTTTTGCTAGTTCACAGTTTGAACCTCCCCACGTCCAATTTTCTGACTGCAGGTGATTTCAGACGAGTGTGAGTCTCGCACCTGTGTAGAACAGAAGAGCGGTCCCAAAGTTCCTGCTAATTCATTCTGGCCGAGGCTCCAAGGCAGTAAAGCATCCGAAGGGACATTTCATTTTAAGTAGATGAGTAGGTGCCGTGTTAGGTTTCAGTCTGCTTGCTGTTATGCTGAACCCTCTGTCTGCAGGTATGGTTTGAAGTAAAAAGAATTGTAAACAGGAAAATATAATAGTCCAGGTTAAGAGGATTAACAGGTAGTGTAGCTTTTAAAAAATTATTTTATTTTTATAATCTAGATTAAAAGGGGTTTGCTTTTCTTCAGTAATGCGTACAGTGCTCCAGGATCTCTGGGAAGTTGTATGCTTGGGTACTTCAGGAAGTGTGTGTAGAGGAAGTCCAGTTTCCATGTTATTTCAGTTTACATTTCTCTTGGTTTTGTTTTTCTTGTCAGTAATTAGTAAAACTTACCTTTCTCTTTGGGGAAAATAATTTTCAAACCAATTCTGCACATCCTGACCAGCAGAGCTCAGAGTGATGTGACATGACGAGTGCTCTTCTAGGAAGAGGAATATTTTTAAGATCCTCCTTACTGAGGACGAGGATGTCAGCTGAAAGGACTGGGAAGATAGCTAAATACTTTGTGAGAGTGCTTGGCTGGGGTTTTTTGTAGGGTTTTTATTTGTTTGCTTAAGAGGTATAGAATTGAGCTGAAATGAAAAGGAATACGAGGAGGAGGACTGGTGATGCACTAGACCTGCAGAGCAGCACACGTACTATACATACCCAGTGTTATTTGTCAGCATTTTGGACAGGAATGTTGCCGTCTACGGGAAGTGGTTTCTTTTACGGGCTCTTTGGTTGTGGTGTTTCATTTTTCTGATGTGACAGTATTAAGGGCCTGAATAACGTTAAAGGGAAGGTATATGAGTCATGGGTGATTACTGGTTCCTCCATTTTTCCTAGCAAAAAAGAATTATATCACCATTAAAAGTGTCAGGAGTAAAACTAATCTTCACAGGCCCACTTACACTAATCAGCATGTGCTTGTGCTCCTCCGTTAGTAGTGAGCCAGTTTCTTCTCTTTCTGCTCCATCTTTTCTTGTGTTTTTATATTGTTTTTCACTTCAGTTGCTAGTAAGTACTTCATCCATCATCAGAGTAATGCAGTCAATACACTTTATGGTGTCGCTTTTTTTTCCACCCTGTACAGTTAAATGAGTGGAAACTTGAGCTTTTGGCAGAGACAATATGTGAAAGCTAATTGTTAGGCATTATTTTGAAAGTACAGGGTTATTTTAAAATATTTCTGAGGTAATAAAACTCCTGCTTGTCACATAGTGCAAATCACCAGAGCGCTATCAGGAGTATGGGGCACAGATATGAGTGTGTTTTCTTGCCGACAAAAGAAACTTTCAGGATTTTTAGTGACTGGCCACATTTAAAGGATGTTTTAGCATAATTAAGTGGAGCTGTGAAGAAAATAATTGAGATCACGTGCTTTCCCCAAAGGAGACTTAGCCAGAGCATCTATAGCCCATTCCTAGGCGTAGTTTCTTGCATTGGTGTTTCAGCCTACACTTTTACAAACCGGTAGGAGGTTTGTCTGTTATTCCTTTACTTAGTCTCTATTTTGTTCCATAACGCTGGAGGCATTTGGAGAGCCTCGGTGTCTGAACAGTGAAGGGCAAAGATCCAAAGCTTTCTTAATTCATACTGATTTGTTTGGTTTTTCTTTTTAAATGTGGATTTGCTAGAGGAGGTGCTGTGCGTTTTTCTCCTGCTTGCTTTGCATTTGCTGTTGCAATTGTTGGGGTTCAGTTGGAGCTAAGCAGTGTCACAATAATAAAGTTGTGGTGGTGGTTGTTGGAAAGGTTTAAAATTTGTGATACTTCTGCCTAGAGAGGCAGTAACTCTTGAGCCTGCCTACAGTGGCACAGGCATGAGTTCAGGCTCCCTTCCCACTGACAGCCTTCCTCAGCCCAGCAGTAACCCAGTTACCTGGTGGTGACCAGTGGGCCTCATCCTTCCCTTCCTTCCACCCCCAAAAATGTGTTTGAAAGCACTCTTTGGCTTTCAGGAGGGATAAGCTTCCATATCTCTGGTTCACTGTGTTGACATCCTTCATGCTGTGATGCTTGAAACACGGCTGAATTTTGTTGGTGGAGTTTAAGCCCCAGCCACTGGCCGCCAGATTTGGACCTAGAAAAATTTCTGTTGAGGCTTCCTAGTAGTAATGGTACTGAGGGAGTGAGAGAAAATGGAATTGTGGCATTGCACTTCAGAAAATAAATTGCAAATGTTTAGCGGTTTCCCTTTGTGTTATGGAAAAATTTCTGAATCCTTACTGTTGTATTGAGATAGAATTTGCAGAACAACTGACACCTGGTTTCGTTGCGCAGAGCTAAGACGATTAAGAACACGGTCTCTGTAAATCTGGAGCTGACTGCGGAGGAGTGGAAGAAAAAGTATGAGAAGGAGAAGGACAAAAACAAGAGTCTAAAGAATGTTATCCAGCATCTAGAGCTGGAACTGAACAGGTGGAGAAATGGTATGTACCAGAAAATGGGAAGGGGTACATGTCTTTATATGTTTAAGTTATGTATGTATGTTTAAGCCTTGCCTTAAATCACAAGAGTCATTCTAATTCTAAGCTCACGATTCAGAGTTGTAGCTCATGCTTCATAATAATAACTGAAAGGTGAAGAAGCAAAAACCAGGGAAACCAGCACCAGCCATTTACAAAAGGTACCACTGTAAGTGCCAAAACTAGTGTGATATCAGATGTAGAGAATACAGAAAGGTGTGAATAATTTCAAATAATGTTAGTATTATTAATGAAGTAAACGTAAAATGTCATTATGTTTGGGGTTCTTTTAAAAGAACTCTGCTCCTCAGGCATGAGAATCAGTTCCGTTATAGTTTAAGGTAACTAGATCTTGGTGGTTTGTTGTTTCTTTTTTAATAATTGAGTTTAACATTAGAATAATTAGTCCTTTAGTACAATGATTAGGAGTGTCATTTGATTAGAAGACTCACCACTTGTCTTCTGTGGCTTCTAAGTGAAATGTGTCGAGAACAGCCAATTTGCTGTTTAGAAACACAGGGAACTGCTGTTCAGGGTAGGTTGTAAAAGCACGTGTAGGATGGTAAAGCAGGAAGAATATTTTTATGCGTACATACAAATTAGCGAATTTTTATTTAATCTGGAACATTGACAAATAATTTTAGCAAGCCATCCTTTTAGTTTTTTATTCCCTGTATTAAAAAAAAAATCAAGCCCCAAACTCCAAAGCAACAAACAGGCTCCCAACCTAAAGGAACTAATCCTGCATCCCCCCTGTACCTTGAAATCCCAGCAAACCACCAACAGCAAAATACTACTTCTTTGGAGTAATTTTTATTTTCTAAATTGCTTGACATCCAGGTCCTATGTGTTGATGTGTCTCCCAGTTCAATAGTATGTAACTCTTGCAAATATGAAGTATCTAAAGTGAGAACAAATCTGTGATTGATCTGGACAGGCTGGATCGATGGGCCGAGGCCAGTTGTGTGAGGTTTAACAAGGCCAAGGGCCGGGTCCTGCCCTTGGGTCACACCAACCCCAGGCAGCGCCCCAGGCCTGGGGCAGAGGGGCTGGGAAGTGCCTGGCGGAGAAGGCCCTGGGGGTGCTGGCTGACAGCCGGCTGGGCATGAGCCAGCAGTGCCCGGGTGGCCAAGGAGGCCACCAGCCCCCGGGCTTGTGTCAGCACTGGTGTGGCCAGCAGGAGCCGGGCAGGGATGGGGCCCCTGTGCTCGGCCCTGGGGAGGCCCCACCTCGAATGCTGGGCTCAGGTTTGGGCCCCTCGGGACAAGAAGGCCCTGGAGGGGCTGGAGCGTGTCCAGAGAAGGGCAGCGGGGCTGGGGCAGGGTCTGGAGCACAAGTGTGCTGGGGGGCGGCTGAGGGGGCTGGGGGGGTTTAGCCTGGAGAAGAGGGGGCTGAGGGGAGCCCTTCTCGCTCTCTGCAGCTGCCTGAGAGGGGCTGGAGTGAGGGGGGGGGTTGGTCTCTGCTCCCAAGTCACCAGGGACAGGATGAGAGGAAATGGCCTCAAGCTGTGTCGGGCGAGGTTTAGATTGGGTGTGAGGGAAAATATCTTCACCGAAAAGGGTGGTCAGGCATTGGCACAGGCTGCCCCGGGAAGTGGTTGAGTCACTATCCCTGGAGGTATTTATGTTGACACGGTACTTACGGACATGGTTTAGTGGTGGACTTGGTAGCGCTAGGCTTACGGTTGGACTTGATGATCGTAAAGTTCTTTTCCATATACAATTCTGTGATTTAATTATTAGTCACAACTTGTTTTGCACAGTCAAGTCTGGCTTTGAACATCCTGGGTGAAATCTCTACTTAAAATTGCTCCCCTCTTTCAGGTCCCTGTGCTGTTTACTTGCCTTTCAGATGAGATCGTTACCTAATGATTGCGCTCCGTGCCTTTCTCTGGAGACTTCAACACAGGGAATATTTCCCTTATCAGCATAGCGCAATTGCTATGGAGACGGTCGGTCTGCTGGTGTTGAGGAGTGCTGGGGATTTATAACCCGCTGATATTCTATGTGTTTCATTCTGTGTTTGCTAAATGTGATTACTTTAATTTCCTTCTCATTCTAGATTTTTTTTTTCAGAAAACCCTGTATAGATCCTTTCTATATGCCACGTAAAGAAGCCTTCTAACAGGCTGTCTCTATTGTTTTGTCTAAACATACACATCTCCTCTTCCCGACGGTCTGTCCTGATTTTCTCATTGGCATCACCCAGCGATACATTCAAAATACTATTGATTTCTTGTCTGACCTTCTGAAATAGCATCATTTGGGAGGATATTGTGTCAAAGGAGGCTCTTTACAAATGAAAGTGTCGCAGAAATTACATCTTGAATATGAAATACAAGGTAGATGCCTAAATATTCCATTGGTATAGCTTATTGTGTAAATTTAGAAAAAAATATACAAAACGAAACTGTAGCAGAAAATGGGTGGACCCAGTTCTGACGGAGGCAGGATTTCAGCAGCCCTGTATCCAAGTGCACAATTTGGTCTGTGTTTGACAGGCAGGAGGTTGTTCTCATCCAAGCTTCTCTGTCAAATTTAGGCTCCCCTCCTCCTTTCACCTGTGGCAGTCTGCCATACAGAGCTTCTGAGTTAAGTGAAATACCACAATGAAATGAAAATCCCAAGACTCATTTTGGGAGGCTCCTGATGGATTCTCCGCAGCCGGAGGAGGTTGCCTCTGTGCAAGGTCCCACGGTCTGACTGAGCCCACTTTTCCCAGTCTGCTCCAGTGGCATGCAACAATGAAAAATCATTTTACAATCTTCTCATTAATAATATAAAATATCATGAAGCCATTAGCAATAGGGCAAAAAAGTATTTTGAGTGTAGTACTTTTCTAGAGGTTATGGTGCTTGATTTCAATTTATTCTTTTTTCATTCTTTAAGCTTGAAAAAATTATCTCTCCTTCAGTTGGTTGTACTCTTTCATATCCTGTTTTGTTTTGAGGCCTGAATTAGGCTGCGTTTTGGGGTTTTGATGTTTACTGTTTACTGGTTTCCCTGCCAGTAAGATACATAGTGCCTACACTATTTTGGCAAGAGGAATGGCTAGTAAAGCTTCATGGGTCTCAAATATTGCAGCTTTTCATAGAAATGGAAGAAACCTGTTTGTGCAGAAGGGTTGGATGCAATCTTCTTGTACCATGAGCAAGCATGCAGCATTCAGTGACTCACAGGGTCTCTCACCAGGCTTGAATGAGAGTAGATTCAATTTCTGGCACGAGCGCCTTGCCTGTCCCACTTCACTGAACTGCAGCAGGCTCGTAATTACAATGCATCGATGTTACTGAAGAAAATATTCTTCAGATAAAATGATTTTGAAAGAAAATGTATAGGGAGAACATCCTATCTGGTATGCATAGGCAACGTCTGAAAATTGGTCTATGCTCTTCAATTTTAGATGTGACAAGGCAGAAGGTGAATATCGTTTTAAATGCAGCTGTCTTGCTTGTTGCCCTGATACTCTAGCAGTTCATTGTGAGGGAGGGAGAGTTGATAAGGCAGGTGGGAATCTGGAGAGGAAGAGACATTTAATTGCCAGTGGGTTTAGACGGAAAGTAGGATTTTTTTCCTCCTTATTTACACCTCTGTTAATCCAAGGAGCTAATCCCATCTATGGAGGGCTTGAGTGAAAGGGGAGCCAGGAGTTCAGTGCTTTTAATGGCAGCCATTCGAACTGGTGCTGCATTTTGCGTGTTTGTGTTTCTAGCCGTGGAGAATGAGCAGCCCTCCTTCCACACCTAGCTTGGCCTGTCATTTGTATGCATGGCGGTTGCCCGTCTTGCACAGCTGGATACGGCCTTTCTTTCCTTTGCTGAGTCCCTCTTGACAACTGCGAAGGACCATCCCAGGATGTCCTTGGTTTGGGGCAACCCTCTGTCTTAGATTGTAATGACCATGGATTATGTGCCTGCAGGAGAAGCTGTGCCTGAAGATGAACAGATCAGTGCAAAGGACCAGAAGAACCTGGAGCCTTGTGATAACACCCCGATTATTGACAACATCACACCGGTTGTTGCCAGTATCTCGACAGAGGAGAAGCAGAAATATGATGAGGAGATTGCCAGTCTCTACAGACAGCTGGACGATAAGGTGTGAACATTTGGTTTGACCCCATTCTCTGGCCGTAAATGGAAAACTAAGCCAAAATGGGTTGTTGTCTCTGTACTTCTTGGGCACCGTGAACTGGAAAATGTCCCAAAGTTCAAAACACTGTCACTGCATAAAACCAGATCTTGTCCGATCATGTCAGCTACCTGCTTCTGTTCCCTCTGTGGATAGTGTTTGTTGGCATTCTCCACGAAATCGCTGTTTGCCTTTCATTTTCAGGACTCGATACAGGCTTTTCAGCCCTCCTTCAGTGAATTTTGTAAATACTGTACTGCCTCAGCAAACTGTAACATCATCTCAGGGTCACAGGAGAAAAAGGAAGAAAGGGAGCCTATATCTTAATATTTTCTAATAGATTTTTTTATACTAGAATTTTAAGGAAAATATATAACCACCCCTTGGGTCTCTCTTGTTCATGTGGTTCTAGCTGTCAACACTGCTTGGACTGCAGGTGGCTTTTTTTTTCTTTTTTAATTTATTTGCACAGCTTGAAATACATCATTTGCACTTAAAGCTATTGGCAATAAATTTACTGAGCACTTGCCATTAATAGCTGTGGCTTGTGTGAAGATAAGAAGTGGCAGGGGGAAAGGCAGACTAAAACCAATTCCTGTTATGGATGAGAACGCCTTAAAAGGCTATCTAGCCAGAGTTTTCAGGATAGCTTTTATCTTGAATCAAAACTTCATTTTGACTTTCAATTGTAATTAGCAAGAAAATATCAGAAAAAAAGCCCATTGTTTTCTTGTACATTAATATTAAAGTTTGGCTGTTTCTGAATACCGAGGGAGGGAGCAGATAGCTGTGTTTAAGCCTTAGCTCTGAGGTGCATGAGGTCTCTCTGCACACTCCGGCTGCACACAGCAGTATGTTGATGGCATTCAAAATAACAGTTAAGGTCTTGAAGAAATTACAGGGTTTTTTTGTGATGGAGAATACATTCCTGGTAGCAGTCTGTAGCTCTTACGTGTTGATTAGAAAAAGAAAAAAAGTCAGTCATTCTTTTCTTTCCCTCATCAAAAGCAGCAAAGCCCACTGAATTATTCTTGAGGGAACTGGCAGCAGGTTTGAGTTTTGCCCTAGGAAACATAGGAAGCGTATTTGGTGCATTGCTGCAGTACCACAAGAAATGAGAAGGTATTTGATTCCCCAAACCAAACCAAAATATCACCATTTATTCATAGTTACAGTGTAGACCATTCTTATGTTATATCTGGGACTATTTTAATTTTAGCAAATGATTTGATATATTTTACCTGATAGCTTTATTTTCTATCAGAGACCAATTTATTAGCATGCTTGCCAGTGAAACACAAAACATCTATTGACTCTGATAGGGTGAAAAAGCAACCATTTCTCTTTGGTGAGTTCCTTTAGAGAAGGATATCCATCACAGGAACAGAGATAGACTCGGTCAGGGACTGAGCTTGGTGTGCCTTGTGCGGCATTCTGGAGGAAGCACTCATACAGTGGAGTCCATCATCACTTCTCTTCTGTATTTAAGATCAGTTCCTACGCATAAAGGTGCTGTCTTAACAAGGAGGTTGAAATGCCAGTAAAATGGGATGCCTGGCTGTGCGTTACATGGTAGTATTTTCTTCAAGGTCTGCGATGGAATAGGGAAATACAAATTCTGCAGTTCAAGGGTCCGGGTTCTGTGTTGTGGTTTGAGCTTCCTCTTTCATTACTGCGTGTCTGCATTGCTTGTACTGTGTAGCTCTGTGTACATGTATTTTTCTCTCCTCTCATACCACTCAAACGTGCACAAGTTTTGCTATGGCATTATATTCCTTCTTTTCTAGAAAGGTGAAATAAAAGTGACCAAACAAGAACTGTGAAAAGAAACTAAAAATCTCCAACCCTATTTCATTGCAGGATGATGAAATCAACCAGCAGAGCCAGTTGGCTGAAAAACTAAAGCAACAAATGTTGGATCAAGAGGAGGTAAAAAACCTAAACAACTCAAAAAAACCCTTACATTTTGCTTATGAGACCTTTCTTGAGTAATTCTGTCACAGTTGTTGGCTAGATATGTTTATATTAACTGGCTAAAATTCAATAGGTAAGAAAAACCTGTGTGACAGCTAGGTTTAAACTTCAAATTTCATAATATCCTCAGAAGAGCATTAAGCCTTGATGACTCCTTAAAATAGCATACCATCCTGCTGGGAAGTGATGCTGGAGATACCAAGGTAGGAGCGTGGTCGGTATTTTTCAATTCAAATGTATTTTTCACTATGTCTGTATCTTTTCAGGATGGGCTGTAGGTAGTTAACAGATCTCGCTAGTTTGACAGTATAGAAATTACTCACAGAAATAAATTACTGACCTTCATTATTTTGGCATGGGCAATTAGAGGCAGCACTGAGAGAAATCCATGAGACTGAAAAATTGATTATTGGTTCTGCCACAGATTTGCTTTGAAATCTTAGATTACTCTCTTTAAACATTTTATATTATCGTTTCTGTTTGTAAAATGAATGTTGGTTTTAAGACAGGAAATATGATCACTAAATGTAGAATCAAGTCATTTCCTTATCTTTCATTTGTTTATGAGAGGTTTTGAAGATATAAAATCTGGCAAGAACACCAAATTACCAAGTTCCCCAAATGTGGCTGTGATATTCCTTAGAAGGTGGTTTTATGCTGGTTTTCAGACTGCAGGAAGCTGGAGGAGGTCCATTCAGACCAAGAACAAAATCCTGGTGTGGGAGTTCACCCATCATTAGTGTTCTGAAACGTTGGTCTGTCTTTGCGGGAACACTGCCGTGATTCCCTAGGGGCGTACCTCTCGCAGCTGCCCAAGCCACTTCACCTGGAGTACAGCATTATGCTGGCTGCTTTTTTCTGGGGGTGTGAAACCTCTCTTGTAATTGAAAAATGATTCTGTGCATGCCTTAATCCTTCATCAAGCCCTCAGAAAGGGTTTCCAAGGCTTGGCTCCTTAGCAGGGAGAGAACAATGTATGAAAACATCTATTACTTGTCGCTCATGACTTACCTGCCACCTTTGGGGTCTTATCCTCACAGAAGGAATTACCACCTTTATCTTACTCCACGATTAAGCTCTTCATTCACTTGCCACAACTTTCTTTTGATTGCTCTGTATTATCCGCTACCCATGTCTGTGCTATACAAACGTAAAAGAATTTTATGCATTTTAGCAACATTTTCTGATGTGTGTTATTTGTGCCGTCTCACTTCTCCCATCTTTCTAACATCAACGTTCTCGTCTAAAGCTTCTTTTTCCCTCTCATTTTTTCTTGAGTCTTATTTTTTGGGTAATGTGCATTCCCTTCTTTGTGTTAGGTATTTGGGGGCATGCTGTACACTGGCTTATTCCCCATGCTCTTTGTGTTCCATACTCAATATTACATCTGGAAGATGAATCAAGTTTTCAGTGGCTTCTAATCCTTGCCTTACAGAGCACTTTTTCCCTTTTTTTTTTGTACATGTTCTAGGTAAGCTTTGCTGACTTATGGAATTCTCTGCAGCTGATGTTGCACCACTTGTTCAGCAGGTCTAGCTGGTTCATCTGATAAGCTTGTCCATCTCTTAACTTTGAAAGCTAATGCGATATTTTTGTTTTCTTCTTTAAGGGAATTGAATTAATTTTTCAAGATTTTGTCTTCTACATGTAAGCTTGACCTGCGCGGCGGGAGCGATCTACCTGTTCTGTCTTAGAGCCTGTGATTAGCTCGTTGATAGATGTGCTGCAGAGCAGCTGCCTCACTCTGCTTCCCCCTAATTAACCAGAGTACTTTTTTCTGCTTGATTAAGCTAGCAGGTTAATTATAAGGCCTGCCACAGATGGCATTGTGCTGATACGGGTATCTTTTGGTACTTTTTTGCCACTGGCTGTTTCTTAGGGTATGTATTTTGGGGGGGATTCTAAATCTTCCACCCTTACATCTAACATGCTGTGAACAGATCCGCAAAGTGCTGCAGCCATTGTCTCCTTCCCTTTGTTTACATCTGATCGGAATAATGTGTTATTAATAGCCTTTTAAAATCTTGGTATATTTTTTCCACATTATATCAAGAATCTTCTGGGGAGTTGTGTTTATGCTCTAGGTGATATACAACACTTCCCTTTACTTGAAGTCACAGTAATATTCACACAGAAATTTTCTTAAGTAAATGTAAATAATAGTTCCATCTGTGTTTAGTGGAAAGATTATTTTAAGCTATTTTGTTGTTTAAATATTTACATGCCATCTGGCTTTGGCAATTCAGTGGGTTTTTCCATAACGTGAGTGCACTTCTGAGGCTGCAGCATTACCAGCGAGATAAATTTC
The DNA here is from genome assembly GCF_949628215.1 of Phalacrocorax aristotelis. Classification (NCBI taxonomy): domain Eukaryota; kingdom Metazoa; phylum Chordata; class Aves; order Suliformes; family Phalacrocoracidae; genus Phalacrocorax; species Phalacrocorax aristotelis. The sequence continues at coordinate 2,991,626 of NC_134280.1, read as the reverse complement.
CCTTACATCTGAATCCTCTCTTTGCCACTTTGGGCATGTGCCAGTGTCTGAAGCTGCCTGCTTGGTTTCCTATTTCCCATTAGGACTCTGAGCCAAAAAAGCACAGTGTTTTCTCTGACATTTCTCCTTTTAGGTGGTCTGTTTTAGAGAGATGGTTCTGTTTAGCTTAGGGTCTCATGCTTGACTTCTTCATGGCCTGGGAGGCAGTGGGCAGTGGTGGGACAGGTCAGAAGTCCACCCAACACACTTTGGTAGTGCAGATTTTGTTCTGCCATCCCAGAAAGATGGAGTACAGCAATACTATACTAATCCATGGACAGGAAGGCTTGGAAATAAGTGAGTTTTGTGAATAAGCGTTCAATCTCTGTTGTTAGGGTGATCTGTGGGTGTGAATGCCTTCCTGTATCTCATGCACTAAATTTTATGTGTTATTGCTCTATATTTTCTGTTTTTATGCTATGCAAGGGCTGAATTTGTTATTATTCTCAAAAGTACATTATTAACAGTAGATGTTAGGTGGCACCTTTTATTTATTTTCACATCACTCTGCAGCATATTACTGCTGTTGAGTCTGGATTTGTGCTAAGAACCCGATAGCTGTGACATCTGAATGAAGAAGGAGGGATGTGAGGGCAAGGGAGAGGACCATGCAACTGACCTCTTACAGTCAGCACTGTCACTGAAACTTCAGCATCTCTCCTAGTAGCATGCAAAGAGTAAATTTAGTAAGTTTTACAAATTGGAAGTACTCACCAGTATGTGTGAAGTCTGTTTGTCTGAGCAGCTAGTCTGTCTTTGGCATCATGCTTCAGATGATAACTAAGGATAATCATCATAGGCTTGCTTACCAAAATATCCCTCTTATGCCACAAGATCTTTGAGGCTGCCTCAGAGAGCCTTTTTACTTGGTTCAGTTCAAAGCTGTGATTCTGTGTCTAAACATTTTACTTTGTGGGATTTTTTTGGTCCTAGCTGCAGCCTTGGATTGAAGGCAGAAAATTTATTTGGAGCTATGATACTGTTTAAAATAAGTTTCTCTGCCTCAGTCTTGTGCCGTAATAGGATTTGATTAAGATTTTTCTTTTCATTGATGTTCAGAGCCTTTTTTTTTGCTTCCTTCAAATATATTTATGCTGAAACTGATGTGATTTCTGGTAGAGTAGCAGGATTTCTTCTCTCCTGCTTTCTCTCTCTCACACACGCTTGTGTGCTCATGTTTTCTTTCTTTCTCTCTTTGTCTGTCCTTGCCCTTTTCAGTGTTGTCTTTGAGTTCTTGGGTGACTTAACGCTTCTGTGATATCTGGTTTCCAGCTTTTGGCCTCCACTAGGAGAGATTATGAGAAGATTCAAGAGGAGCTGACCCGTCTTCAGATTGAGAACGAAGCAGCGAAAGATGAAGTGAAAGAGGTCCTTCAAGCCCTGGAAGAATTAGCTGTCAATTATGACCAGAAATCCCAGGAAGTGGAGGACAAAACAAGAGCCAATGAGCAGCTGGCTGACGAGCTGGCACAGAAGAGTGTAAGAGCAAGCGGTTTATAGTGCTGGCTCCATCCTTGCCCCCTAACTCTGCACCTCACCTAAAGGTTTCCATAGGGGTTCCCAGATAACTGCTAGCCTGTGCCTTTTCAGGAATCTTTCAGATACTGCTGCCAAGTATGTTGTTACGTAGTTTAAAAATGGGAGTAGCAGGGAAGCTGTTAAAAGATCCGTACTTGCTGATGCTACCCTCTCTCATCTATCTTAATTAAAAGATAAAATTAAGGTATTTCAGGAACTGCTCTGTGGAAGCCGATGGCAGATTGTGGCTCTTTTGAAACCTCTGTATTTTGCACACCATAGAGACAACCGAACTGAATGTGAGAACTGGGCAGTCTGTGTTTTGGTTATTTAAAAACTGTATTATGCCAAGAAAGATGTGAAAATCTGCTTTATGCAAATTGCAGCATTTTGTGTTTTTCTGGACTCTGCGCTGTGGAGCTGGAATTTTGTACAGAGTCAGGAGATCTCAAGGAAGGAATCAGAAAAAAATCAGCTTTTTCAGCTGCTGTGTACTGTTCTTAAGGAAAAAAAGTCTGATCTGAGAAAAATCAAGATTGGCATACTAGCTTAATACATCCTTGTTCCTTAATTCATTACACGAACTGAGGAAGCTGTTGTTAACAGGTCTGTTTTCTCAGAAGACTTTGTTATCTACTTCAGTAAAAGAGATTACTATGAAATCCATTTGAAAAAAAAAGTTTTAAATACTTCTATACCTGTTTCTCTGTGATAAACCTTCTTTGACATGTATTATGCAAATAAGATTCTTACAGGATTTACTATGTTTAATAGATGTAAAGTAGCCTTGTTAGCACGTGAGTTGTGAAAGTGGATTATGGCAAGGTAGAATTGTCAGCGTCAGTACATCGATCCAGTAGGCATGTTCAGGAAAATAAAAGACAATGCCAGGTAACCTAGATATCAGAGAAGAACTGATCCCCACTCTGCAGAGGGGAGGTAACTTTTGCTTTTAAACCTTTTCAGAGTGTCCTGACAGCAACCCAGAGGGAGCTGGGCCAGTTGCAGGAGCTCAGTAACCATCAGAAGAAGAGAGCTACAGAAATCTTGAACTTACTGCTTAAGGACCTGGGAGAGATTGGAGGAATCATTGGTACTAATGATGTTAAAACGGTAAGTTGGCTACCTTTACTGCTTGCCCCCACTCCTCCCACAGTATAAAAATACTTGACGTAGAATATGTCCTTTTCCCAGGACACTGCTGTTTAAATCCTGGCTAGAGCACAGAGTATAAAATACTGAAGAGATCTTTGTCTGGGCCAGATCTGGGCAGTGTCAGTGCACACAATTACCACTTTTATTCCCAGCTCAGTGTTTGGGCCCAGACTAATGCAGCCTGTCTGTGTGTTGATGCATTTATTAATGGGGGGACTGAGTTCCCCCCAAAACAATAGACATATAGCCCTACTCCTTCGTGAGCTGGCATGATCCAGTACTGCCAGAAGCTGAAGAATCTTCAGTGGTGAGATCTGGCTTCTGGGTGGCTACCTCTGTGTTTGAAGTATGTCCTAAAATTGTTGTGTAGCTGAAGGTGAACAGTTCTCAAAGCCAGACGTCTGTACTGACGGTTGTCCAGGGCACCTGAATAAAAAGATCTGCACAGAAACTGTATTCTGCATTCTGATGTTTATTACCTTTCATCAGTGGCTCGCTTTATCAAAGAGCCCACGCTTTTGTGTCTGTTTCTGAACACAAGATGCTTTAAAATTACTGATTGCCAGCACTGGTAAATTTGTGCTAGATACCACATAAATAATTACATGACAGTGAGACCAGCTTAACTTTTGTGTATTGACTAATAACCTTTATAGAGGAAAAATATCAGAGGATCATTTTCCTCTGAAATAAGAAGGTAAAAATGGGAGTGAAGGTGGTTGAAGCAGCAGAAACCTCGGTATCTGAACATGCCTGGAGATGGTGCAAATTTTATCCAGCTTTGCTTTGAAGTTTGCCTTCTGTCTGGCTCTTGGGTTTACATGTATGGTAGAGAAGGTAGCTACTCATTTCTCCTGTTGTAGATGAGCAAAATGCTAAGTCTTAGAGAAGATATTTGTGTGGTCATTGCTAAATGGCAGATCTCTGATGGATACTTCTAATGGCCTAGAAAATCTTCCTGGTGATGTTAATGCCATCTTGTCTGTCCATTTAAAACCATGTGAAAAAGAGCAAGTGCTAAAACTGGAAAAGAAATTAATTTCCAAGATGTGTGGGAATTCCTTGCAATGGACTCCATTTTCTTGCTTTTAGTTCACTTTTCAGTATTTGAGCAATGAACTTTCCTGAACATTCAAAGCTAAAAGTGAATACGTGTGGCTGGAGTGCTTTGAATTGGCTCTGAGGGTTGTTGATGTCCTGCTAAAGCCCCTTAGATCAACAGATGCTCCAGCCTGCTCTTAATGCAGAGGGCATGATCCCTGTTGTCTGATGAGGTTATGCAGATGCCAGGACCACAAGGCCAGGCTTTGCTAGACGCTACAGCAACCTCTGGTGGCCATTGTAATAGTAACTATAAGAGGAAATCTTTGAAAATGGAGACAGAGGCTGTGTGATACACATTTTTATAGGAATTAAGATGTCAGCATTTTACAGGACAGCTGTCAGTGTAAATAAGGCCAGATTGAGAAGCTTTTAGAAGAATAACTTCAAATTTGTTGGCAATCAGCAGCTTCAAAAAGTGTGTCTAATTTCAGACCAGACTGAGAGTTTTGGAAGCAGCCGCATGTTTTAGGCTGTTGGGAGAAGACACAGTACATGTTACCTTCCCCTTGGCGGTGCTGGGAGAAAGGCAAAAAGCAGATGAAGTTGCCAGCCATATGCTCGCTCAAGGAGAACCTTCATAGCTCGTCAGTGGGCCACATGAATTAAGTAGATGAAGAAAAGTCATGAAGAGAAAGACATACAAATAAAAGGCACCATGTTAAACCAGGGAAGGAAATGATGTATAAATAGAATGATACTAAGATTTAGAGACGAGAGCGATTACTTTTCTCTTGCCAGATGAGATTTCCAGACCCATGTCTGTGTTACTGAAGAAGCACAACCCTTTGAGGGGGGACTTCTTTAAGGAGTACTTTGAAAATGCTATTCAGCTTTTAGCAGTTTGAAAGAAGGAAAATTTTCTGTGCTGGTGACATGAGAAGGTTTCTCCAGAATATACTCTTGCCATGGTGGTGGGCTTGATTATTTTAGGTGTTGAACCGCTAACTGATGAAGCACACTGAGCACAAGCCTTAATTTCTCACTTTTGAAGCTTATCAGTGAAGATTGTAAGAAGGAGTGGTATAACATGTTTAAAGGTGACCTGAAGGTCTGTGGGTACTCTGTGAGGGCTGCTGTGCTTTCACAGAGGCTTCCTACCTCTAGACAAGAGTTTCTCACAGCAGGAAGACTGCTTTGCATTGACTTACCTGTTAGAACCACACCTTCAAGATCGCAATCGTCTATGTGTTTAGTTAGCAGATGTGAACGGGGTGATTGAGGAGGAGTTCACCATGGCACGGCTTTACATCAGCAAGATGAAGTCTGAGGTGAAGTCTCTGGTGAACCGCAGCAAGCAGTTGGAGAGTGCCCAGATAGACTCCAACAGGAAGATGAATGCCAGCGAGAGGGAGCTTGCAGCTTGCCAGCTCCTCATTTCACAAGTACGTTTGCTCCTTCCTTGTTCCTTTGCAGCAAGGCTTGATGGCTTTGTCAGCCTCCTTCCTCGTGAAATGTGTGTGCTAAGAGTGAGAAATGAGACTTAAGGGAGCAGAGCGGTGTTTCTCTTGTCTGCTTTGTTGTTTTTTCTCTCTTTTCCCATTCCTCCCCCTCAATGTTTTTCAGCACATTCTGTGGCAAGGTTGTGTCCTGCTGTAGATCACAAAATGTATTCTATGGCATAATACTGAAAATCCTCCGCAGAGTGATTTCCTCAGCATCAATTTGTATCTGGTACCTTCACTGTAAAAGCAACCTGAGAAAGGAAGCAGTGATTGTATGGTTCCCTAGCAAAACATTTGGAGACTACCCTGTATCTGTTCTGTTAGTATGCGACCAAGATAACTAGGCAGCAATACATAAAATAATACATTATGGAAAACATTACTATATCAGATAGAAAGCTAGATGGTAGGAGGGTTTCATGGGGGTGGCAGTTTGAAGCAGTGATGCTTGCTGCAGGAGAGGGGATTAACTGCTTTGACATGCTCAACTGCTTTGAAGTGGACGCATGGAGGGGAGGAGAAAATACAATTTACTGTATTTCATTTGCTACCAGTTTAAGAAAACCTGGAACAAGGACAGCCTCTTGTCCTGCAGCAGAATGCCTTTATTGAGTTCTACTTACTAAAGCTGTAGCTGGAAGCATACTTCTTAGTATTACAGGGAGGCTGGAGTCCTGAGGGTATTGGCTGTCCAGAAATGTTAAGTAAAAACTATAGAATCATAGAATCATCAAGGTTGGAAAAGACCTCTAGGATCAACAAGTCCAACTGCCAACCCAAGACTATCATGTCTCCCAAACCATGCCCTGAAGTGCTGCACCTACCCATCTTTTAAATACCCCCAGGGATGGTGACTCCCCCACCTCTCTGGGCAGCCTGTGACAGTGCCTGATCACTCTGTCAGTGAAGAAATTTTTTCTAATATCCAACCTAAACCTCCCCTGATACAGCTTGAAGCTGTTTCCTCTCGTGGTATCACTAGTGACCTGGGAGAAGAGACCAACCCCCACCTCACTACAGCCTCCTTTCAGGTAGTTGTAGAGATACTTTTCATCCTGTCTTAAAGTAGACCCTGGGCTGGCACAGCCACTGAAGGAAGTCATCCTGCCAGCCTGTGCTGCACCCTTTCCTTGGGAACTTGCATTAGTAAAGCAGATTAAGGCTTGATTTGCAAAGCAGCTGTTCACAAAGCCAGCTTCTGCTGGCAAGAGAGGAGCGGGAACACAGAGCTGGGTATAAAGGTCTCAGCAGCGGTTGGTGGGACAGTCTCTTTCAGCCGTGGTGTTGGCTTATGCTGACCCAGGGAAGCAGTGAATGGAAGGCAGCCTGGCTGCCTCTGTGGGGTTGGTGTTTGTCCTCTTACACTGTGGTCACACAGGAATCGCAGAGCTATTCAGTACTCAGAGCTTGTCGCCAGCATGACCTGACTGTTGTCCTCAGTACCTAACTACAGACAAGAGACTGGAGGTTTAGGATTTGAAAGGTTTATCCAAGTACTGTATGTTCATGTGGTAAAGAAACCAAGCAGAAACACTCTTAAGCGGGTGACCACCTTGCCTTGGCATTTTGGAGGTTCTGCAAGTAGGTGCATATCGAGGCCCGTCTGTGGGAGGAAGCTGGGCTCTGTTATGCTCAACATCTTGTTAATGGGCAAATGTACCTTATCTGTAAAGCTATCAAGTTAAAAAAGAAAAGCAAAGCTGCAAGGCAGGTCAGAAAGAGTTCAGAGAGAGCAAGCCTCAGGCCTGAGGCCTTGCAAACTCAGTACAGAGCTGGTGGCCTGATACAGTGCCATATCACAGGGCTACACAATTACGGCTGATCCATAAAATGGTGCATCACCGCTGCGTGCTATACCAACAGTCTCCATTTTGGAGCCAGAACATTTGGAGCCAAGTTGGGAGCTGACTAAATTTCCTGTCAGGTTGAGGCATCTGTTGGAGGATTTATTGCCCAAAGCATGCAACTGGGGTGTGCGTCCTTCTCTTCCTGGAGACCTTGGTGCCAGGAGGGTCTGAACTATTTTAGTTCCTGCTAAGGATTACTCCTCTCTGTCTGATCTTTACAGTAGCACCAACCCAGAGGTCTCAATACCCTCTCTGCCAGGGTGAACTTTAAAAACAGTGAACCACAAATGCTTCAGCAGCCTTATTAATAGGATGTAATAATTCCCAGAAGGCATCTTAATTTTACCCCCAGATTAGAAAATTTTAATTTAATTTTTGATATTTTCAATACATGCTTTGCTCTTCTCTATTTAAACATAAACCCTTCTAGCTCAGAAGGATGTTAGCAAGAAACGAATTGTCACAATGGCTGGTGAAAGTTGATCTGAGCTTCTGCAGGTGGAAGCGTACAGGAAGCCACCTCAGAAGCCCAGTGTTCAGCTGGGTTTAGAAAGCTGCTGCTGTTTGTTTAACGCCAAATCATGACCTTCCCATGACGTTTTGGAATTACCATCTGCACTGTTCAGTATGTGTTTTGGGGTACTAAGTGTGACCTTTAAAAACACCATCTGCTTTGGTCCGTTAGCTCCTTCTGAGATCTTTTGCTGTATTTTCTCCTAGCCATCAGCTCTGGATGTGGAGAGCTTTCCAATTTTCGTCCTGTATGTAGGAAAGTACCTGAATTCCTAGGTAACAAGCTGTGGTACTCACATCTCATTGCTGTTCCCCATGTCTTTAAAGCATGAAGCAAAGATCAAGTCCCTTACAGACTACATGCAAAATATGGAGCAGAAGAGGAGGCAGCTGGAAGAGTCACAGGACTCTCTCAATGAAGAACTTGCCAAGTTACGTGCTCAAGGTACAGCATTGGGTCTTGTGGTCATCATTTCTTTTACAAACTAGATCTTAGAAAATGCAGTATTGGCTGAAGTGTCATGTAGACTAGTCCTACAACATCTATTGTCTGCTTACTGTTTTCTGGTGAAGACATAAAATTGTGATTCAGAACATTTTACACATTGCACTTCCTTGTAGTACATTACGCTTCAGATAAAACCAGAACTACCCCAGTCCTTTCACAAAATACATAGAAACTTATTTTTCCAAAGAATCAAAAACTATGAAGAGCTTCACCTTGTGCTTTAATGATGTGAGAAATAAAAAACCCAACCCAAATAGTTTAGCCAAACAGCACCAGTCAATCTTGCTAAATCTCTGTTCTGTAAAATTCTTAGATATCTAATTTCAGTTGTCCCTCTGGCAAATGCCCTGTCTCATTCAAAAGGATGCTGCTTCCCTTAGGATTGAGTAAAAGGTGTGTCTTTCCTAGCTCCTCTATAGGATTCAGCTGACTTCATTTTAAGAATTGGGTTGGTTTTTTTCCCCCTTCTGATTTAATGAGGAAAAAGCTATATCAAAAGCAGCTCTTCTGGCATTGCTAAGCTCCTGTTTGACACATAATTCCAATGTGACCTAGTAGCCCTTGGATTTCTGCACAAGGGGATCTTCTCTCACTCCAGGAGCAGCAGGTGGTGACAAGATTCTTTTTTTTTTTTTTTTTAACATCTTCTGTAGTTCTTAGAATAGAGTTTTTATTCCATTTCCTGATCTTCCTACCCTGCTCATAAGAAATGACCCGGTTCTGGAGGCCACCATTGCCCAGCAGATAATGAAAGGGGACGAGGAGGACTGTGATATGCAGGGTTATAAGGAGACAAGGGTAGGTTGGAAAGGTGCTGGGTGGGCTGAAAACGACACGGGCTGTTAGTAAAGGAAAAGGGGGTTTGGGCAGTATGGTCACAGCTTAGGTACTGCAAGCGATGGCTGTTTTGGCCCCTCCAAAGCTGTCTCCCCTGATCCCGCTACCCCCCGCAAAAAGAGGAACTGTTTTTTCTTTTTAAATGGCCGGACATAGCACGTCCTGGAACTGTGGTTAATTCTCAGCTGTTTCTAACTTTAAACAGAAAAAATGCACGAAGTCAGTTTCAAGGATAAGGAGAAGGAGCATCTGACCCGGCTTCAGGACGCAGAGGAGATGAAGGTAGTATGGCGTGTGGCAATTTTAGAGGGCATTTCTCAGTGAGATTTTTTGTTAAGCTGATAATTAGGGTGTAATTTTGTCTTCCTGTACACAGCGTGTGCTTTTAGAAAACACTTTCAGCCTCTGTTGGAATTGCCAGCTTCTGTTAGAAAACCTGACCTTATGTCAGTGAGTGATCTTTGCAATTTGAAACTGGAGACCTTGCTAATGTTGAGGATGTTGACCAGATCATAAAAAAAAGTAAGTTGTAGCCTAAATATCTGAGGTGACCAGTCTGTAAGGTGAGCCGGCATCAAAGAGTAGAGAGGTTCAGGGGACTGTGGTTGATGAATCGGACATGCCCAGGTTCCTCAAATCTCATGAACGGAGAACTGAAATACAAGAACCTGTATATTGCATCCGTAGTTGAGAACAGTTTTGTTATGTATGACTGAAAAATGATATTGATTCACCTCTGTGTTATTCTAATTCTTTGCCAGTGGAGCTCTGCTGAAAGTCAATTTGCTAAGTAGTGAATCAGGCTCCTGGGGTTAATGTAGTTTAGGTACTAAAATTTTATAAACAAAGATGCCAGACCACTCTCTCAAATCATTTGGCAAGAACTCGGACTATCGCCTAGAAATAATAATGAAATATAAATCTATTTTGTGGTATTTTCTTCTTCCTTTGGAATGCAAAGAAGTGTTAGGCAATAATGTGCGAGTTGTGTTTCTGATGGAGTTGCAAATGGCATAAAAGAAAAAAGATAATTTTACAAGGATCGTGATAGAGGTTTGTCAGCTTCAGAACTTTTGCCTCCATTATAAAAAGTTAAAGTTATTAAAACCGTTGTAAGGTTATTCCTTACAGTTGGAAGAAAAAAGCAAATCTTTTATTAGCCGTCTAAAGAGAAGCATTGAGTTTTGCTTACTACTTAAGATATGCCTAATCCTAGAATTTAAATAACAGGGCCATGGATAAACAGTTCTCAGAGAGGGAGGGTGTTTTGGGTTTTACTTCTGTCACAGGTATAGCTGTGTGCTTTTTTTGGGGTGTGTGTGAATAGACAGGTGAAATAATAGAGGACTGGTAAGAACAATGATGTTCTTGGCACTTGATGTGCCTGGGTTCACATGCAATAGTTTTTGCAAGAAAATGAGTAGAAATTGGTGTACGTCTGTTGCTAAAAACTGTCTGAATGAAACGCTCAGTTGAGTAGATGCACAGTTTTGTAATCATAGAGAGACGTCCCAGGCAGATTCCTGAACTAACCTGATCTGATAAGCTTCACTCAAACCAGAAAGATAGGTTGATTTAGCTGACACGTAAGAAGGAAGCTTAGCTGTGTGTTCCTTGATTTCTGTTTCATGTGTGGCTCTGGTTTTTGCGCCCTGCAGAAGGCACTGGAGCAGCAGATGGAGAGTCACAGGGAAGCCCACCAGAAGCAGCTGTCCAGGCTGAGGGATGAAATTGAAGAGAAGCAGAAAATAATTGATGAAATCAGAGAGTATGTTCACCTGCTCCATTGCTTTCTCTGTTCCTATCCTGTTCTGTGACACTGCAGGGATGTTTTGGGGTTGGTTTTGTTAGTTTTAATGAATGTCTATATATTTCAGCACCTAACAGGAAGTAGTGTCCTTACATGCAACACCCAACCCTCTAATTATTTTGCACAGTGGATTGTAGTGCCTGGCTCTTTATTGTGGAGCTTTAACAAGTCCATAAAATTATAGAGAGGAAGAAGAAAGAATAATGTTACACCTGCAGGTCAGAAGGGAAAAGAAGGTTGGAGAGAACAGATTTTAAAAGATAAAAGTTTTGAGGACCTCATATAGCAGCTAGTCCTGCCACAGACTTTCTGAGCATCTGGGTGGCTCGAATGTGTCCCATTTTCACACCCTAATATTTCTTCCCAACACAGCAATGTAACTCTGTTAGTCAGGTACTCCAGCACTTGGAAAATTGAGGGTTTTGCTCCTGTACTCATCTTTTTTGTCAGTGTTCATAAAACCTAGGCAATCCTGATGTAGTGTTCATTCTTTCATCACATTTATTGTGTGGCCAAAGACTGATAATGGGGAAACGTGAAACGTGAGGAAGTGGGACGGAAAGATTGCAAGAACAGTTTGTGCCCTTTAAGATAAAGGAAGCAAGCCACTGATTTGAATTCTCCAATATTTTTAAATACGGTTCTTCAGATTCTTTCTGCTTAATTTCTTTCACATTTTTTCAGTGGAGACTTACAGCTTTACTTCCTCTGTCTAACCCCATTTTGTTTATGGAGATTTACCTTGTTCATGGAGTTCAGGGCTGAGCTGTACTGATCTTTTCTTTTCCTTTCCAGTATGAATCAGAAGCTGCAACTGGAACAAGAGAAACTGAGTGCTGATTATGATAAATTAAAAATTGAGGACCAGGAAAGAGAAATGAAACTGGAAAAGCTCATGTAAGTCAACAGTTTTCTCATCTGGTGTCCTTGAATATAGTGTCTTTTAATATGTCCACAGGAAATGTCCTAGTGAGAAGCATGCGTGTGGAAATATTCACGCTGAAAATATCATTTCATTAACAAAGCCAAATGCAGTACTAATAAAGGATTACCAATTACTTCTTATTTTTATATCGTAGGTTTTTTAATAGTGGATTTGATACTTGCCAAAAATATTCTTCTTTTAGAGCTCTGATTTTATGAAACATCATAGCAAGTGTTAAATCCCTCATTCCTTAACGCACAGCAACACCAAACAAGACAGAATTTGGAGGGTTTGGGTGGGTGTTTTTTTGTTTGTTTGTTTGTTTTTTTTAAAGTAACAAATCAGATGTCTGAGTAAAAGCCTTTCCTGGAAATGAGAGAGAAAAATTTCAAGTGTGGACACAAAAAATGGAGATGGTGGCAGAGCCATTCCATGTGAGAAAGCTCCATATTTGGGACAGTCGAAAGCGTAATTACAGATGCAGAGAGATGTACGATTTGCTCACATCTGCAGATGTTCTACCCAAACTGAACGTTGGTTGAGTCTCTTCTGTCTTGCATGACTTCAACATTTTTGTTTTGTGTTTAATGTTGTGATCTTTCTAGACTGCTGAACGATAAAAGGGAGCAAGCAAGAGAAGATCTTAAAGGGCTGGAAGAAACAGTGGTATGTCTTAATTACACTTTATTGAGCTTTTTTCCCGCATAGGTCTTCAACACTGATATATTACTAAAACACTTGTATCTGTGCCCCCAAAAATGACCAATTTATATCATAATAGGCTAAATTTGTGCACTTTGCCAAATCATGACATTGAATTTTGAAATTTGAGATCAAATGCTATTGTTGTTGCTTCCCGTGTATAAGCTATCGCTGTTAAGTCTACTGGTACGCTGTTTCACTTTAAATCACCTGAAATAAGCAGTGTACTGAACAGTGTACCCACAGTTAGGTGATATGTGTCTCCTCTAACTTTACCAGTGTAACAGCTTACAAAGAAATCTGATAATGTGCATGCAAAGTTAAAAACGCAATCTATGATGGATGGCTTCAGGCTTGAAGCTGTTGCTGCACAGTTTTGTTGGAAGCTACATTTTTATCTGTCTGTAAAGCTCGTCTATACGCAAGCTTTCTCAAAGATCTCAGAAGCGGGTCGAAGCCATAGCAATTCTAGGAGCATCACACAGTGACTTTTGCTAGTGTTAACATGGTTATTAACTCAAAACCAGGATTTTCTCCTCTGTGTGATGCTTTAAAAATTAAGCTAATAGCGGCCTCAGGATCAGTTGAACTTGTTACTGAATGAACTCATTACTGAAGCTGAACTATTTGGGTCCTGATGGCTTCCCTGCCTTGTTAAAATAAACTCATGCAAGGGACAGATTTAACCAACCTTTCTGATATGAACCGTACTCATCAGATACTTACCGAGCTTGCATGTGGACTCGATTTGCCCTGTATGCCAAATGAGTAAGGCAGCTGGAAATCAGAGTTAGGCAGTACGAGGCCATCAGCTTGCAGAAACCCAGATGATATTTTATTAATTTTTGAATAAGCATCTTTGAAGTATCTTACATTAAGACTTTATTCACTTTGTTAGACTTTTAATAGTTACTGCAGCAGGAATTAACAATCAAGCATAGCAAATTACAGGAAAACGTGAGCCATCAAAGGCCAAATGGTGGCTTATCCCTGCCCTTTGGGATGGGGAGGCATCAGGCTCTGTGGGTGTTGCGTGTTGTTGGGATGATTGATATGATAAGGAAGGGATGAAGAGCAGTTTCGGTGGGACTACAGCTGCTGCTTTTCTTTGGCTTGTTCTCCTTCCCAGTGCTGGGCTGGTGAGGAGGTAGAAGAAGGGGTCCCATGGGAGGGAGTTATGGGGTGGTGGGTCTGTGGGGCAGCACCCTGAATGGGAGCTCATGGGGAGGCGTCTGCTCTGCAGCTGTGTTTGACCTGGAGTGGCACATGATGCCTCCTCTGGGTACCACGTCACTCATACATAAATAAGCTGTTCTTGTAATGTATGGTTTCTAGTAGTCCATGCAGGAACCTTCTCGTTTTTGGCTTCTAGTCAGTTTTGCCTTTTTGTTTGGAGAGATAAAGATAAAAAAAATGCAAGTTCAAAAGCTTGTCGTCGTGGTGGAGCTTATTGAGCGATTCATTTAAATTCCAGGGTGTGAGGGGATAAGCATGAAATGGAAAAGCTAAGGTTACTCATGCCAACTTTGGAAAGACAGTTCTCTTGGCTGTGGCTTTGGGGCAGTGTGAGGTTGGATGAACTGCCTATCCACATAGCTTCCTTTCCTGCAAATGGATCAGTGCTTCCATCCTTGTGGGAGTAGGGGCAGGGTTGCCACTTCTTGTGTCACACTTCCAGTCTGGACTAAGGTGATTATTTCGCTGAGCCTGAGAAGTTGGTGCATATAAAAAAACCTGGGAAAACCTGGATTTTTGCCAAAACTTGAAGAGCACTTAGACATCTTAAGTGCCTGTGAGTAAGCATTCGGAGCGGGCCAATGCATTTGCTGGAGTGAAATCCAGAGCTCTTCCACGTCGCTAGATGTGTGTAACCATGGCCACTTTGTGAGACTTCAGCTTTCTGCTATTGTTTCCCCACGCCCTAAGACGGAGTCAACGTATTTTCAGAAGTAGCTTTGGAGTGGTGAGCACCTTGGGAGGTGCAAGAGCTCTTCAGTGGGGAACAGCGTGGGCACTGCCTTTCTGTGAGCTGCATATACCTACAGGCAGGTACATCTCGATAAGTAAATCACAGGACAGTGTTATCATGTACTCAAATTTGAAAAGAATTTTTACCCCAGAGTACCGACTATGTCTTACTGGTTTATGCTTTTTAAAAATTATTATTATTTTGATTCCAGGCGAGAGAACTTCAGACTCTTCACAACCTACGCAAACTGTTTGTGCAAGATCTCACCACCCGTGTTAAAAAAGTAAGACTATACTCTTAAAAGTCTAATCTTTTTTGCAGTATTCTTGTGATTTGCTGGAAGCCTTTAGTGCATGTTGTTACAAAATGGGTTATTGTCTTTTTCAATAACAGTGAGTAATAAGATTAAAACTGTTCTGATGTTTATCACCTTCTGTTTGGTTCTAATTTGCTAAGGACAAGGCTTCGTGGTTAAGTGAAACCAACCAATCCAATTCAGTTCAGTTTCAAAATTCTCAAAGATGGTATTAATGGGTATCAGAAATTATTCAATATTACTTACATTAACTTATGCTACACTGAATGCTGCGGCCCTTTCTTTCTATGGGCTTGTGGCTACTCAGCCTTTTCCTGGCAAAATTATTATTTGGCAGAAATTAATGTATTTTTAGCTGTTGAAGAAGAGTCAGAAGCTGCATGAATTATCAAAGGCTTCACAATGCTTTTCAGTCCTTTAGAGTAGTTTTTGGGAAGAGTTTTTATGCCTTTTTTTTTTTTTTTTTTTTTTTAAAAAAAAGGTTGAAAACCCATATTATATAAAAAAGTCTCCCAGGAGTGGAAAAAAGAGAGAAAAGGGGTTTTCCCCACTAAAATCTATGATTTTCCTATTCAGGATCCCCCCCCGCCCCAGTTGTTCAGTAAGAATAGTTTACATTTTGCGTAGCAGGGAATGTGGCTCTTAAATATCAAATGAGCAGATAAAATAAATTATTTTTAATTTGGGGCTCTGAAAGACTTTTCTGCCTTTGGGAAGCTTAAATTCACAAAAGACCTGAGCTTCCTCTTGAGTTTCTGCCTGGCTGTGCTGAATGCTGCAACTCTCTGTGCAGAGTGTTGAACTCGACAGTGACGACGGAGGTGGAAGTGCTGCACAGAAGCAGAAAATTTCCTTTCTTGAGAACAACCTGGAACAGCTTACAAAAGTTCACAAACAGGTAGGGGCTGCGCTTCCTGCCGGTGCCTGGTTGCTATTAAATCAAAATCTTATGTGTCATTTTCATTGATTGGTAGTAATTGCTTCTGGAAACTCAGCTATGAGGAAAAACTTTACATGTATCACTTTTCCTTAGTATTACAACTACCTTTATTTTTTAAAAAATATACTTTTTTATTGTTTCAAAGGATAATATTTGAAGGTAACATGTAGGTACTGTCTGAGGAAATGGTACCTATAGTTCTCAACTAAAATTAGGGGTTGGTATGAAAGCTGCTCTTCCCACTCCCCATACTTCTTATGGATGTGTTAAATAAGCTATTATTTTTTCCGTGAAAATACTCTTGCAGTTTTGGCAAGACTAATTGTCCCTGTATTGATATAATACATAAAACCGACAATAAGGTGTTTGTTTCACCTTGTGTGCTGATTGCTGGTTTCTGGATGGATTGTGTGTCTCCATCTTTGACTCCTGGTCTAAAGCTGCTTAGAGGCACCCTCAGAGGTGACCGAACTGGAGTCAACCAGCAAACTGATGAAAGCAAAGAAATAGAGGTTTTCTGTGCAGCTTAAAGGCTGGTGCCTCCCCAGGGTGCTGAGGTTGGTCATCTCTGAGCATGTCCATCTTTGTCTTCTCCCTCTTTCATGGGGTTCCCATTTCCTTTCCAGTTCTGCTGTTCAGAGAGACAAGGGCTATGGAGAGCCCTTCTCCATAGGTGCCCACTCTGCAAATGGTGGGGTGGTAGGCAAACGTTTCAGTTATACGTCAAGGAAAGAGCCTTACCCTCTGCTTACTGGAAGCATGTACATCCCAGTGGTGTGTGTATATATCTAGGCAGCATCTCGTTAGATAAAGCTGGATCATTTCTGCCAATAAGTATGCTTCCACCCTCTTGTCAGATGTCAGATGTCAGTGTTTCTGAACTGTGCCCCACTGTTCGGGTGCAGAGCACAAAACAGTAAAGATGTTTTTTATTTCATTTTTGAATAGTGTCATAACATTCTTCAGTGTGTTTTTCTGAATCTGTAATTAGTGAGACATGGCGCTCGCTGAGATTTGCTTTATTTATTCCTGTGGGAGTGCCAAAAAAGCAAACAGTGCCGGACCGTGACACGTGTCTGCTAAGGTTCAGTATTTTGAGGTTCCTAGTGAGCAGATGGTTTAAAGACCTAGTTTCTAAATGTGGAAATCAGGACGTGTTACAAGCGTTTTTCGTTTTACTGTTTCGCCGTTTTTGCACTCAGTTCACAC
Organism: Phalacrocorax aristotelis; assembly: GCF_949628215.1. Classification (NCBI taxonomy): domain Eukaryota; kingdom Metazoa; phylum Chordata; class Aves; order Suliformes; family Phalacrocoracidae; genus Phalacrocorax; species Phalacrocorax aristotelis. The sequence goes on along the minus strand of NC_134280.1, from coordinate 2,974,792 downwards.
ATCTCCTGCGTTTTCAGATACAGATTTTTATAGCTCTTATTAGTGTATACTTACTCAAAACCAACTAGGTGTCCATGCCTCATAAGAAACTTAGAGGGAAAAATTACATTGGACTTTACCTGAATGTGATATCATCCTGCTCTTATTTCATATCATAGCTATTTCATAGAACAAGGGTTCAACACTTGCAGAAAAAGCACATTGTGACAATTTTTTTTAGCTTTGTTTGTGTTTTTCTTCTGGCACTAAGCCTGGACTAGCAGGTGTAAAACATCGTGATTATCAAACAACGTGTGAATGTTAGTACGTGCTGTTGCTTTGCTGTATTATTAATGTGGTGGTTAAACCACCTTTTCCCCTTTGCTCCAGAAAAGGGAGAATCACTCCCTTGGAACAATCTTCTGTTGATTTCTAGTAGTGGCATAATCTGTTCAGTATAAATTGTACTGGATTTTCTACCTGTTTGCATCATTTATTTATGAAAAAAATCAGTTCTCTATCTCGGCTATTGTTTCATGTGAAGTTAGATGTTATTCTGATAATCGACAGACCTTGCTCAGGTTCGTATTTAGTTGAGGCAGTGCATGAATTCAGAGTTGCATATAATCATCACATTTATCACTACAGGCCTTAAGTGATTTCTTAGCAATGTTGGAGGCATTGAAGTCTCCCATTTTCCCATATGCTTGAGTAGGGAACAAGTGGGTAAGCATGCCGTAACCAGTGGAGATGATGAATTTTTGATGATACCCCGTGTTGTCTATAAGCCATATTCAAGCATTGCCATTTTGAAATAATGAGGTGATCAGATATCTGTGAAATGCCAGGCATTTCTGTGTCCTGAAGAAATGCAGAATTTCTGCCATAGTTGCTCTTGAAATCTAGAAAAGTGGGTATCGTAGTAGCAGGGTTTGTGCTGGAGCCCTCACCGTCCGCCATCAGATTGGTGAAGTTTTGTTGAATGGAATAAACTCACATCTTTCTGGAAAATTTAAATTAATATCATACCCCAGCTAGACAAATGAACTACATGATTAAAAATAAATCGCTCTTTGACATTCAGCTTTTTACAATAATTTCTGGAAGAAATCTGTTTCTTTCATTGGTAGTATACAAGGTGTGAAGAGGCATCGGCCGTATTTTCTCTCTCCTTGGAAGAGGACCTCTCCCATAGTTTCTCATAGGATATTTTTGAAACTTCTTTTCTTGCAGTTGGTACGTGATAATGCAGATCTTCGTTGTGAGCTTCCTAAGCTGGAAAAACGACTTCGAGCTACGGCAGAGAGAGTTAAGGCCCTGGAGAGCGCACTGAAGGAGGCCAAGGAGAACGCCATGCGAGACCGCAAACGGTACCAGCAGGAGGTAGATCGCATTAAGGAGGCTGTGAGAGCCAAAAACATGGCACGGAGAGCACACTCTGCTCAAATTGGTAAGGACATGGAGCTAAAGGGTTAGTGGTTGCTCACGTACTTCATGGTTGGTCTGTTTGCTCATGTTTAAATAGCAAGAGCTTTGAAAGCAGCAGTCTGGGGCAAACCACAGGGTCTGCTTCTCCTCTGCTGCACAGGAATCTTCAAAGGCTTCACTTTTTAATAGAATCTGCCCCACCTAAAGTTTAAAGCGCCTCTGCTATTTAACTCAGTAAATAAATGGTATAATGGGTCTTGTGTGCCCTTCTAGTGACCCGAAAACCTGTCTCTTTAAATTAGTCTCTCACTTTCTTCCTCCCGCCCCCCCCTCTCCTTCTGCTTTCATTCTTTCCTTGCCTCTCTGGACCTTGTTCCTTCCTTTCTTTTTCTATGATTACTTGTCCTTGTGATTTAATTTGGACTGTGTAGGGTCAAAAATCTTCCTATATAATTCAGATGCCTAATATGTCTTTGTGGTGCAGTCTGAATGGTTCTACACATCCAAGTGGTGTTTAAGATGGGGCAATTTTTGAAATGCTTTGCTGAAATTGCTGAAGTAGGATATTTTCAATGGTGATGCTAATACTGGTGTCTTAAAACCTGAGAAATAATTAGATGGCACACACTATTTCCTGCTGTATGCTGCCTCTTGTGGAAAGCCATTGACAGCTTTGTCTCAGCATCTTCTGGAATGATATAAATAGTCAAACTGGATGTAGAAAGTACATCACTGACCACCAAGTGGGTCCATAATCTTTGCAGAGATGAGGGGCATGCATGGGATGGTTAAATGGCTCTGTCACAAGCAGAAAATGGATGTATTTGTTGCTGGCTGAGATAAGGGAATGCTGTGTTCTGCAGAGCCAGGTTACAGACTACTCTGCCAAGCATGGCCCCTTGTTTGGAAACAATGGGGTTTGTACTTGAGGAGAAGGTGAGGCAGAGAACCTTGTGTGAAAGCTAAACGTCCTCTTTGATTTCCTACTTTTACTCTGCAGCCAAGCCTATCCGCCCTGGTCATTACCCAGCGTCTTCTCCAACGGCTGTCCATGCCATCCGAGGGGGAGGGATGTCAAACTCCAGCTACTATCACAACACCAAATAGACGAGAAGTAAGACCGAAGTAACTTACTCATCTGTTCTTTCACTGATCACCCAGTTTTCTTCTATTTCAGTCTTGCTTTAAGAAGACCCACAGTATTTTCTTCTACTATTAGTAGGAGTTGTTTGCTGATAATTTAACTGTGAAAATCAGTCATTTAAGCGAGGAGTGCCTTGTTAGAATGCTTTGCAAGCTGCTGATGAGAGTTTTTATTTTAATGACTTATCACTTAAAACTTTTTTAATAAACTAAAATGCTCTGGTAAATCTGTACTGAAATTCACACATAGAGGTGTGAAACTCATGTAGTAAAAATAGAGCTCCAGAGGTTCCTTCTGCCACTCTAATTTTCTGCTTTCTGTAACATGAATGTTTCAGTGTTGTGATATTCCAGCCTGGGCCTGGCATAGAGCAGACGTGAGTGGCAGCAGCACAGAGCTCTCTAAATTTGAGTGTCACAGTTTGGCAAACTTTTGTTTCTTTTGCTTTGCACTCTTACTGAGCTCTCTGCAGAAAAATGTGTAAATATTTTACTTTAATTGCAAGGGCTTGAGGGTTTCTCCTAAGCAAAAATCTCATCCTGGAGAGATGAGTGGCATATTCCCTGACTGCTACATGTACCCTCCCCTCCCATTTACTTCTTTAAATTCTTGTTATTTCTGAGATATTTTACATCTGCTCTTACTTTAGATTATAACTTTATGATATAGGCATGCTAAGAGTTGGATGGTAGTGAGTGGCTGTGGAAAGCAGCCAGTGGACTGCTAAGTTGTCCCTCCAAGTTTGGCTTTTTTCCCCTCCTTCAGGATTAATTCTGGCTTACGACTCTCTTCTGATAGTATGTGGTTTCCTTTAGGCACTCAGCATTCTTGGGTGGTTTTTTCTTTTTCCTTTTTTTTTGGAGAATGTTTCATGTCATGCATGCATGCAAACCATCCATCACATCGCACTCAAGCTGTTATTGTTTTGTGCAGATTGTTTCTGTTCATTGTGTTTTCCATAAGCCATGTAGCTGCAAGCAACATATTTTCGCTGGGGATGAATTAGGGCAAGTCTTTGCTGAGTAATTTTGCACATGAGTTCATTCTGAACTGGAATTGCCTTTTCCATCTCACAAGTGAGATAGCTACTGTCTGTCTACTTCGTTGCATTCCCACCTCAGTGAAAGAGCAAAGAGAAGAGTGTGATACAGAGGCATGTAAAATATTTCCAAACATATATCGTAACAGCTGCTCTGGGGGAAAAAAAACTGCTACCTGCCTAAACTGGGTGGGCCTTCAATATACCATCTGCTGTGAAATTAAGTGTCAGACTCAAACAGGCCATGTATTTGGCATAGGCACATGTCAAGTGAACAACTATAGATTAATAAAAGTTATTAACAAAATAAACACACTTAAAACTAGATGGGTCTATAACAAGATAGGACTTTGGAAGTCCACAAAAACGCAGTCAGAAGGCAGAGAATACCTCTCAGATGTTTTGGATGCTGAGTTTTAGATTTGAGGGTGGTGAAGGATGAGCAGATTCGGGCCATGCTTGGAACGTGTTGCAGAGGAGTTCATGGACAATAGGGGTGGAGAAAACGAAGATGGAAGATCTTAGAGGAAACGGGGTAAACTTACGGATTTATGGTTTCTCAAAAAATTAGAAAAAAAAGTTCTGAAAAACAGACAGAAGCCCTACAGGTTGGAATGAAGCCATTACAAAAGTGTGTGTGTGTTTTTTCTTAACTGACAGTAGTGTTCCTTTATGGCGTTTATCGGTCTAGTTTCTACAGCTCAAGACTGAGTCCAACACCTGGCTGTGTTATGTATTACATATCATATGTTAGGCAACAATTTGAAATGTCACAGGAGTTGGACTCGATGATCTTTGTGGTCCCTTCTGTGTATTCTGTGTATTCTGTGATTCTATTCTATGATTACTACTTCAGAGAACCATATTTTAGTCTTTATAATCGGTTTTTTAAGTCATAGAATTATAGAATTATTAAGGTTGGAAAAGACCTCTAGGATCATCAGGTCCAACCCCCAACCCAACACCCCCAGGCCTCCTAAACCATGTCCCCAAATGCCACGTCTGCATGTGTTTTGAACGCCCCCAGGGATTGTGACTCCCCCACCTCTCTGGGCAGCCTGTGTCGGGCCTGACCCCTCTTACAGTAAAGAAATGGTTCCTAATACCAAATCTAAACCTCCCCTGATGCAACTTGAGGCCATTTCCTCTCATCCTATCACTAGTGACTTGGGAGAAGAGACCAACACCATCAGTCAGTCAAGTTCTAGATTTTTTTGCCCACATCTAGAGAGATGTCTTGAAGATATAGTAAGCTAAGGCCAAGCAGCGATTAAAAGGTCAGTTCTCATCATTTCTGTTCCTTCAGTTAAGAAGATTATTGGCAAATTGCAACTATTTGGCCGCCAAAGGATTTGGGGAGTATCAGAGTAATCTGAATTTTGAGCTCATTGGATGAAAGCCCAGGGGCCTGAGTAAGAGTGTGAGTAAAGGTACTACTTGTGCAGGGAAAACTTTATATAGATTATTTCCATGGTATCGTTGAGACATTTATATGCTCTGGAGAGCTACACCGTGCTTTTGAATGGCACAGTTCTACACAGCCAGCATGAGAAAAGAACTTTGTTTTATAGTTATTTAACAGCAATGAAATAAAGGTGGGATTTCTGTATAAATGTTTGCTGTCAAGTAACATACACTGTCTCTGGCATGACAATTTTATACCAGGATGAGGGGCAATTTATCTTATGTTCATTCATCATTCACAGTAAACATAATAGACACTTATCGCTGTTAGACTGGTCAGTAATTGTGATTTATTAACCCAGCAGCCTACCCCTCAGTAACAGCCAGTATTGCTTTTGCTGTTTTTATGAAGTTCAGTGGTAAAATTTCTTCTGTGAGGCTCATCAGGACAAAGTGCAGACTTCGCCCAGTTTGGGCCATGTTGCCTAGGTGCAACGTGCATGATGTAAGGAGATGATTTCTACCCCAGAAAGCACAGCGTTTGGTGAATAACAGTAGCAGATGGGAGAGAAAGAAATGTGGGCGTTAATAAAATGTGGTCCTGAAATTGAAAATTGCCATTAACTGGCTTAAAGAGGAGGCTCGGGAGGCCAATGAGCGTCTGCAAATCTCTATGAGATAATTCCTCACTCTGCCTACATTGCATTGAAAATGCAAGTGCAGTCGATTTGTTACTCAAGGCATACCTCAAGCCTAGACTTCGGAAATGATCGGAAAGGGAACTCTCATTGGTGCAGCTAACAGGGTAATTGCTGCAGTAGAAGTCCTGCTTGGGTTGCAGAGTAATTCTGTAAGAAGTTGGTGCTGGAATTGATACAACCTGGTAGCTAAGTTTATGCCAGGGTTCATGGAGGAGGCCTTGGGGATTTCTAAATGTTTATTTCTGTAGCATAGTTTTGAGTCAGTTCTTACAGTTTAATCTTTTCTGTTTTAATAAAAATGATTGAAATGTGTTTTTCAAGGTAATTCTTAATTTTTTGGAGATAAGTATTTTGACAAAACTTTAAAGGATAATACTCCCCCACATGTGACAGCTGCACATCACATCATGTGGACGGTTGCATATTCGTGTCTCTGCTGGTCAGCTACGGAGCTTAGTTGTATATTGTTGTATTTAAAGCTCTCTACGGGAATACTTTTTAAGTGTAACTAAACACAGTGCAGGTTGCAAAAAAGGTTAATATTAAAGTTCTTCAAATAATACCAGGAATTTAAAAAGCAAAAACTGTGGTATCTATTTTGCTTTAGATAGGAACAAAAGAAAACCCAAATTGTTTTGACTCTTTCTCATGCTGCCTCACAAAGTTTAGGCCAAAAACTGTGCAAAATTATCAGTCACTATACAACCTGGTTTCATATGGGTTTTTTTTCTAAATCATTAAAGAAAACCTATAATAATAAGTGTTAGAAATGTAAATAAGCATAAAGTCAGTGTCTGAAGAAACTCGAATGTCCCCTGCAGCAGCTAGTTAGTAATTGCCAGATTGAAGTGAATAATGGGAAACATGCATTAGGTGGTAGAAATCTATGTTAAATTGTTTTTCGTGCTTAAAATATGTGGCCAGGTCAACATTAGTACAAATCAGCTCATTTTGAAGGTCTGCCTTTAAATTCATGAAACGGACGCTGCTCAGAACCCCCCCTACACCCCACCTGGCAGACACAGGTCTGGTTACTCAGGTTGCTCAAGGAGAGGTGAGCCACGGCGGTGCTGTGCTTCTGCAGCTCATGATTTAACAAGGACTTTCTCCAGGTGGGGCAGAGATCATCTTTGAGTCTGCTTAATTACAACTAACCTGGCCCCGCACGCAGAACAGTGTCCCTAGCAGAGCTCAGGGACAGCTAAGGCTGGGGCTCGGGGAAAGCATGGGTGATAACACTCAACGCTTTTGAGAGGCTTTGTTGGAGAGCCCTTCAGGTGCTGGATGCAAACCTCTAGGGTTGCTGTCACCATTTTTGCAACACCTTTCTCAGTGACTGAGCTGCTGGCTGGAGGATGCTCTCCTGCTATGGATAGAGCTGTGAGCGAGCTGGCACAGCGGGGATGCTCTCCTGCTATCGATAGAGCTGTGAGCGAGCTGGCACAGCGGGGATGCTCTCCTGCTATCAATAGAGCTGTGAGCGAGCTGGCACAGTGGGGATACTCTCCCGCTATCGATAGAGCTGTGAGCGAGCTGGCACAGTGGGGATGCTCTCCTGCTATCGATAGAGCTGTGAGCGAGCTGGCACAGTGGGGATGCTCAGGCGCTGCCTGGAGACCTTGGACAGGCAGACCAGGAGCAGATGTATTGATGATGCTTTCGTATTTCAAATCTTGTCTGATACCCCGTTTCTAAAGAGAAGGAAAGGGCTGACATGAAGATACGCTAACGATGGCAGCAATTCTCCGTCATGGCCTACTGATGTTATTAAAGCCACTTGTACTGGGATCTGTGTTTGTGAAATACGCTGTGCAGACAGGCTCTTGTCTGTATGTGCCTTATCCTAAAGTCTCTGGTATGTTCCCAGCACCTCCCCATCCTTGAGCAAGATGAATAACTATATTTAATCTAGCCAATAAGATGCATAAATTAATAACCATCCTGGTTACCTTTAAGGTGCTAATAAGGATGACAATTAGGAGCTAACTACAATTCCCACTGTTAATTTAGGGTAAATTTAAAAACACTGATGCATCAATATTTATGTATTTATCTTTATAACTTGATCTTGAATATGGACAAGGGTTGTTTAAACAACTATTCAAGAAAATGCTTAATTGAGGAAAGCACATCTCTCTGTAAGGCTGATGAGCTAATTTTAAAATGTGCTAGGCACATTCAGTTACTCATGTGGTGCTTTTCATATGGCTAATGAGAGATGGGGGGAAGTTAAACCCAAGAGCTTTTGAAAATCTATATTTCAAATGTTTTATGATCAACTTTAAATCACTTCTGTGCTCAGCGTAAGGTGCCTTGAACTTTGCTTCTGGATGGAATTACTATTAAATTAGTGAGAAAGATGCCTGTATAATATGAATATATGTTATATAAAATTGTACAGTATATTTTTATAATATATTACTAGGATATTATAGAAAATATTTTTATATCTTTCTGTGAACATATATTTTTTTATATATACGTGTGTGTGTGTGTATTTAATAGGAAAGCACCTCTCTGTCAGGAGACATAGGAAACAGAAGGGTTGTTTGGGATTTGTATTTTTTCAGCCCTTCATTTTATGTTTTCAAACTCAACTGCAGTTACCCTCCTTACCTGTATAAGACATGCACACGTCTGCTCTTCAGAACATCCAAGTCTGACCAGAGGAGAGAAGAATCCCATTAAAAGAACAGAGAGATGAAAGGGAGAAAAAAGTTAGACCTTCAGATCGTGTTTAAGGATGTATTTAGGCAAGACGTAGCACTATGCTCCTGGTGGCAAAGAATGAGTTTCATCACGAGGATTGTTCCGTTATGACTGTGCCAGTTTGTGGCCTGGAAAGATAGATCTGACAAAATTCCCCTCCAAGACTTAGTAACTGAAACCCTAATTTCATGAATTGTTAAAACTGTGCTTTAGGTGCCTCGTTTCGTCGCTGTTATGGTGGCTCTTCGGTTGCTGTGCATCATGTTTCTGTGCAGTGTAGGTACGGGTTGATTTGCCACCTTGCGTATCTGCTTTCTGGTCACAAACGTCCGCTAATTATCATTACCTTTCTTGCTCTCTTTTGACAGGTCAATTCCACTTAGCATGTTAAGGACTGTCATTAAGTCACTAGTTTCTTTTTTTCCCCCCTCTTCAACCTGATCCACATCCTCTTCATCCTGCGCTTCCTACAGCCATCTGCAATGCACCGGTCCCAGGTATTTTGAGCTTCGTAGGATCTCCACGTGTACAGAAGTGTTCGGCTCAACTCTTCTACAGATACTTGTACAATGTATTTAACATAACCATCTAAGTAATGATAGGAAGTCTGCCGCTCAGAATCTCTCACTGACTGCGTTTGACCCCTTGGCGCTGGTTAGGTTGGGGCTTCTACACTCAGATTGATGCTTTTTCGAAGTCTTCTGTTGCATCAGTAAATCCCGACTTCTGGCATCAAAGAATTAATTATTCAATGACCAAGTGCCATCAAAGGCAGGTGATTGTGCTCTGTCATGACTGATTTACTGTATAATATACATATTATTTTATATTTTTAGGGGATGAAAATGTGCTGCTATATGGTTTAATTTTACTGCTTACATTTTCAGAAGTAAATTTCCCCAAAGAACCATTTGTAATATCCTGATAAAATCTTTGGACTGTGTAAAATAACCTTTATTGCAGTACCTGGTAAAGATCAAACGGGATGCAGAGAAATCTGTTAGTATAGATCTAGGTTTTGAAGTTTGGTAGTTACATGAATATATCTGTGTGACCTATCTTAAAATTAAGATCTGATCTGCTTGTAGTTCTCCCTACGGTGGTGGGTTTTCCTGGAGTGTGATGGCTAGCCATGTGTTTGTAAGCGTTGTTCTCTATGAAATTTTGAAGACTTTCAGAATGCTGTGGAAATCTTGTCTTGGAAAAGCTGACAAGCATCCCCCCCCTTTCCCCTTCCCGCATGCCTTCGGCAAGCCCCGATGCGTTCACACCGGAATTCAGATACCGGAGTGAAGAGTCCCCTACCAGAACAGACGCTACCTTAAAGAAACAAAAGTAAAAGTTCCCGCAAACCCCCAGCCCCTACCTTAAAAAAGTTATATAGAGAGAGTCCAAAAGGAGGTGAGAGTTATCTACTCGAGCTGTCCTTTGCAGACCAGATTTGGGAATACGTTTGTTAGGAGGTGAGGAGCAAACTGCAAGGGGGAAGGAATGTCTTGACAAGTTACAATACGCAAGTCGTCCCACGGACGGTCGGCTTGTGCTCACGGAGCTAAGGATGAGACCGCTTGCCTGCCTTTCTTGGATCTCTCTTGTGCCAGACAGAAAGTTTCCATCTTCTCAGCAAGGGGGCACTGGAATCGTTCTGGGAAGGTTCCGCTGGCAGGCAGAAGCTACCGCTCCTCCTCCCTGCCACCACTTCTGCGTCACACACACACACACCCCGTCCGTGTTCAGGTGTGCACAGTCCGCAGCGTCGCGTCTTAACGAAGCGTGGATTCTAGGAAGGTTACGGCCGAGCATAGCCCTCTGGTCTTGTTTTGCAGATGTTTGCTCTTATTTCCTTTGAGATTGATTTTTTTTTTTTCTTCACTTTCTGAATGTGTATTTTGGTAGATGTAGAACTATTTAGTCAACGTAGAGCGACTTGAAAGATTGTGAATTGACTTTAGATTTTTTTTTTCCTACTGAAATTATTTAGGTTGTTGCAAAGTAAGTTGGACTTAATTTAACTGTTTTTTTTAATGTTGCACTATTTTGGGGAGCATTTTGCTAAAAATATTTAATGAAGTTGCAAATTTGCATGTATTTAATTTATTTTGTATTTTCCAAAGTTTTTATATTTTTTTCTTTCTTTATGTGCATGTGCACTGCCAGAAAAATGAACTGTGAACTTGCCATATGCAATCTTTAATAAAGTTACTAATTCAGAACTACTCTGTGCTATCTTATCAGCTGTTCGGAGCTGACATTTGTACTATGAACTAACAATCCTCTTGGTTTGGTTCTAAAAGAGTTGTCTTGGAAAAGATACCAAACTTAATGCTGTCAAAGATTTTGTATTGTAGTAAAACTTTTCATTCTGTCTCTCAAATTCAAAGTGTGGTCAGGAAATATACTGTAGATGCAGCATTAGCTTAAAAAAGCTGTATTAAGTTCCTCGCATCATCACCATTAGTTATGTCTGGCAGCTTAGACAGCTTTCTTCAGCTTGAGTAATAAGTTAGCTTTGACATCTCTTAATTGTGCTAGTGCTGATCAGCCAGTCAGTTCACCTAGCTGAAATAATGTAAGGTTCTCCAAGTTAACTTTTACGTCAAGGCTGCAGGAGCACTTTCTAGAACTGAAATGCTGAAAAGATGCCTGAGGCTCAACTGCCCCCCAAGAAGTACAGAAGATAGTTACTCGATTGGAAATTCTTAATTCCGTCGATTGAACTTACTCTGCTTATCTCTAGATTCTTGGTTTGTAAGCCTGTTTTAATTAGGCGACTTAAGTTTGTATTGAGTATTGTATATTCAACTTTTCTACCATTTTTTAGTCTTACACATTTTATATACAGAAATGGAAACCACACATCTGCTCTGCAGAGATCAAAACCTGTCTCCTGCCATTTCCACTATTTGATGCTATCTTACTTTCTTCACTCTTTGAATGTTGTGTTATATTTATTCTAGGCTAATTTTAAAGTTGTGATTTGTGTAGCGCAGATTAAATTTCCCTTTTAAAATGTCATGCATGGGACAACTTCTGGTGGAAATACTGTTCACAAATGGAGAACGTACTTCAGATGGAACTAAAGTGCATATTGTTCTTTTTGCTAGTAATTAAAAAGTATTTCCTGCTCGCTTGAGCTTCTCTTAATGATATGTTCAAATATCTTGTGTTTGTCCTTGAGTTCACGTTTCATCAACTTGTTTTCTGGAAAGCAAGGGAAGTTTTAAACCTGGAAAGATCTTGGCTGATGCATTTTTTTAAGTTTGTATTTAACTCAACAAGGGTGAGAGTGGATTATCCTGAATCTATCGGAAACTAAAAAATAAGTCACAAAAAAAGTCAATAATTTCTGCCTACAGAACCTTGTGAGTAACTTAAAATTTCATTTTATAAAGCCAAATGGACTAAGATGCACGTTTGCCTGAAATTTTGACGAAGGGAAGTAAGCAAAAGAAAGAATTTTAAGCTGAACATTGTTTCATTTTGAATAAATGAGTATTTAAAGCCATTTGGGTCACGCAGGCCCGAACGGAAAAGGAGGCCTGATCAAATTTCTGTTATTGGAGAGGAAAGACACTGGGTAAACACGAATGAAATACATCTCGACAGGAAATGGAAGAAATCAAAACATAATTTGGCAGGATAATCTTAATCTACCCTTGCTTTGATTTCTTTTATCTTCACTGTGCCTGCCTGAACTGCGAGGCGCACTGGAGAACATCCGCTGTGCAGGATGGAACACCGCTCGCTCCACCAGTTCCCCTCTCGCTCTCACCGTCTTGTCCATTGAAACACTTTTCGTTGTGGGAGAACCACGGGGGTTGAGGCATTCTGTAGAATTATACATGTCTAGTTTGTAAAGTGTGTAACGTGTACTGCAGATGTGTATTCTCTGGGCTCTATGTATCTTTACAGTAGTGTTCAATTTAGGAAAAAAATAAATTGTGGACACGTTTTGCTGGTAACAAGGGGAAATTTTTTGCCATTGCATCAAATGATGCTGAAATGTATTAAACTCTTGATAGCAGACCTGAACCCTCCTTCCCCCATCCCATGGAGATAAGTCTTTTATCTTCGTTCTAAAATTCTATCAGAGATGGATGGATACACTGGCAGACTGCATGATGTATCATTCAAAAACCGTGGAAAATAAAATTGAACTAAACTTTGCGGTGTGCGTGTTGTGTGACGCGTTATGTACAGCACATCTGTTAGAGGGGCGCGCTGCCCGTGCCCGTGCCGCGTGGCAGCGACCCGTTCAATGGAGCTGCGCTTCAGGCGGTGCCGGAGTCCACGTCTGAGGCCTCTGGATTTTAGCTTTTCCTCTAAATGTATAGGAATTCATTGGATGGCTCGCTGGGAAATGAACACAGGGGGTTTTGTTTGGGTTTGTTTTCTGTTTTTAATAAATAATTGCATCTTCTCTACCACCTCTCCATGGAAATCTTCCTGCTTCCTATTCTTTTCCAGTAGCCTGGAGGATGACGGGGAGATTTACCCTCTGCATGCATTTCCATTTGTACAGGGATGTTACACTCACTTTATATACAGTGTAATGGAGCAGGGTTCCTGCGTCCTCGCCACCTCCCTTAAGTCACGTTCAGGAGCTTTATAAATGGCTTATTTTCAGTAATTATTACTCTGGGCATTTCTCAAGTCTGTTGTTACTTTCCTACGCAGCAGTGCAAATTGATGGTGCTCCAGAATTTCTGTAGGAGTGGATGGCTCTGGTTTTGCTGCCGAGTAGATTTCTAACAAGGATGACGTGGGTCTGCATCGTTGCTTACATACGCTCCTGCTGCTCTCGCTTGGGGCCCGCTAGGAACCCAGAAGCGTTGGAAGCCACTTAGAGCCAGGCTCTCTCAGGGTTCTTGCTGGTGACGGGTGGCCGATGGTGGCTGATGGTCAGCGTGGCAAGTACAGGCCTCAAAGAGCTAGGTGAATGCCACCCAGCAACCACGCGTGTAGGTGCACTAATATAGTCATGATTAACCCAGTATGTTTAGTAGGGCAGACCACTGTCCTGGCAGACTCAGAAATTAGTCTGTTTAAATTGGGAGTCAATTGTTTCTAGATGAGAATGACCTTTGGATGGTGCTACTGCCTGCAGAATGCAGAGCTTTGGCTCCATCAGGCCGAAGGGGCTTTCCAGTGTAGCTGGTTCACATTAGGGAGCGTGGCCGGGGAGTCCCGAGCATTCCCCACTGGTGCTGCCGAGGAAGGCAAACGCTGCGCGCTGCCACGCCACAGAGCTTTTTCCATGAATCAAAAAGATGCACCCTTCAAGATCTCGAAGATAAAGCTTGTGCCTGGAGGATGAGCTCAATTATAGAGCAGACTGTTTGCAAGTATCCCTACAATTTCATTTTCAGAATGTTGGGTTGCATCAGTTAATTAACTATCAAAACAACATGAATTATTGTATCCATTTCCAAGATTCAGCTTACGCAAGAGTACGGTGAGAAGGAAAGGATAGGTGTTTGCATCCCTAGAAAAACGCTCACTGTGTATCTAGTGATGAAAATACTTCTTCGCTAAAACTTATATTACATTTATCTTCCAGCAGAGCTAGGCTCAGTGGGGACTGTATTTATTCAATAGTTTTGGCTTCAAAAAGCCAAAACTTTATCAGCTCTTACTTCACATGCTTCTGATGCTTGAGTGAGAGGGATGCCTCGCCCCACAGCCGGACCTGCGGCAGTGGGGACGGTGATGGTGGATGGAGATGGCGATGCCACCTGCAGAGCCCCAGCGGGTCAGGGGGCTTTCAGGAGCTGCTGAATGTCAAGTCTGTTCCCCAGGGTAACGTTGGCAGCACATCTGAACTGCAGGCTCCTGGACTGTCAGATTTCCTTCACATTGGCTTGAAAGCAGCGCTTCGTAATTTTGAGTAGTCTCAGTGCCGATGCCCAACGTCTCGAGCACTGCAAAGCTGACTGACAGCAAGGAACGCGTAGACCGAGCTCCTCGCTGTCTGAACGCCCGCCTGGAGAGCTCCTACCTCACAGCACACCGCCTCCCCCCGCAGCCGGTGACCCACCGGCACCGTCGGCGCCAGGGCTCCGGGAGGGCTGCCTGGGCCCCGCGGGGAAGCCCACCCTGCCGCGGGGCGGGCGCGGGGGTGTCCGGGCCGCTCCCTCCCCGCCCCGGCCCCACCTCCGGGCCGCCGGCGCCGCCCGCCTCCCGCGGAGCCAGGGGCGCCGCTCCCGCCGGACCCGAGCGGAGCGGAGCGGCCGCCGCCTCACGCCGAGCCCGCGCCGCCCCCGGGGACCCGCGGGCGTCCTCAGAGGGTGAGTGTCCCCCGCCCCCCCGCCGCCAGCCCGGCAGCGGGGACCCCCGGCGGGACGGGAGGGAAAGGGACCGCCGGCGGGAGGGGCACAGGGGGATTCCGGGGTGCAGAGGGGAGGGAAGGGCCCCCCGCGGAGCGTGGCCGCCGGGGCGCGGCGCCGCCTTCACCTCCCCTCCGGGCGTCGCGCCCGCCGCGGGGCGAGAGGCGGGAAGGGCCGGTGGCCGGTGTCGGGGCCCAGGCGCGGCCGGGCCGGCTCCTTGATCCGACCCCTGCCCGCCTCGACGCCGCCCTCCCCGGCTGGGCGCTGAGCCCGGCGCCCCCCGAGCCCCGGCGGGAGCGGGGGGACGACTCTCGGCCCCCTGGCGTGGGGGGACCGAGCAGCCACGCTTGTGGAAGGAGAAGTGCCGGGTGCTCCGCGTCGAGTGCTTCAGATGCGAAATACGAACCCTGTTTTATAGGTGTGTTGTAAAATTGCAGTTATTACAACATTGCTCGCGATTATATAGCCGTAAAAAAAAAATTGCTCTTCATTTTTCACAGGTGTGTCAGCAAACTTTTCACTCTTCTTAAAAGTAAGCACGTTAGGCTTCACCATAGCAAATAATAAAGCATTAAAATAAGTACATAACGAGGCAAATACCAGTAACAGCCGCCCACCGTGGCAGTGCAGAAGCAGGTGCCGGGCGCAGGCTGTGGAAGCACAGCCCTTTGCGTGGCGTTTCCCCTGAGAATGGACGCCGGCGCCTAGAACGTGTTTCCTATACACGGATGCATATTCCTGTGTCAATATTAGGCCGTAAACTCCTTGGAACAACAACCAGCAGTGTTTGTGTGGTGTGGAGGGCGCCGAGGGCTGGGTTCTGTGCAAGGCCTATGGGTGCTCTGGTAATAGGGTTAATAAAAACAGTCCCGGGGTTGATGAGTGTACGCGGTTCACGCAGATAGAACTGGTTTGCAAGACTCGGCTGGTTGATTCCTAAGGGCAATCTCAGGAAAATAGGCTCATATGATTTCCCGTCTGTCAAGAGGGTAGCGCGGGTAGAGCCTGGAACCGCAGATGCAGAGATCAGAGCAATTGCAGAGAGCCATGTACTGCAGCCTCTTTCATAAATACAGTACTGGTAAGCCCAGATGCTCAGATAATGAGTCAAGTTTCCTTCCCTCAATAAACATGTTTTTGTTTAAAATAATAAAATATTAAATGCTGAGGTCGCTGTTTCTCAGGTTGGTTTTGAACCTCTAAGGTTAAAGTTTTCAAGCTTCTTCCGTAACTACAAACCTCCTGATGGTGACACCCCGCTCTGCCTCTCCTCAGATGCGTTTTTTAAGAAAAGGACAAAAAAATTGAAGGTTTACGATGACAATAAAGCCCTCCCTCGCGTTTGAGAGCATGTACGCCAATTTGGATAACGAGAATTCAAAGCTGAAAGAGTACGCTGTCGTTTTGGTGCCTGTGCCTCGCGTCGGCAGCGCCGGTCAGTACCCCGCTGAGCGTGGCCAGGCCACGTACCGGCAGTGCGGTCCCGCAGGTGAATTCCAGAGGTAATTGTAGATGGATGTTTTATAGCATGGATGAAGGGAGTTGTCCTGTTTGTTACAGTGGGCATGGCTTGGTGATTCATCAGTCTTTGCACGGCAATACTTTTGCTCTTCTAGTCAATCCACAATTAACGTAGCTACCAGTGTTGCTGATGAGAGTCTTTCCCTCTTCTCGTCAGGAGTTACTTGCTTTAAGTCAATTAGCGTTTCCCAGCGTGATAATTGCCGTGTTCTCTTCGCAGCCGGTCGCATCCTCTCAATGACACCCCTTCCAGAGTGGATATTCTTTTTTGTCAGAGCCACATCTCCAACGCTTGACATCTGACATTCTGGCTGCGTGATCTTAACTGTCAGGAGTCCGGAAATCCTGTAATCAGCTTATGTAGGATGGATCCCGTGCACTGATCCTCAGAATGCTTCTGATTAATTCCATCCTCTGGCTGGGACCAGGTGCTGGATGCTTTATCTGGCAGAAAGAAAAGAGGGCAAGCGTAGCCAAGGTGAGGGTAGATATGGTCTCTTTGTCGGGGAGGCGTGCAGTTGGCAAGTGTGAGGTGCTGCAGGGGAGAGAAGCTGTGTTACAGCAACGGGCACCTTTTCCTGCACCCTTGGGAACTCTGTAGAAGAGACACCTGTACCTTGCTAACTCATAGGCCGATTCACGCTGCTTAGTCGATTTGCCACGATATCTTCCTGCCATGTTTTCCATTTTCCCAAGCTTCAGTTGTGGCAGAAGAGAGAGGGGCTCTTTCCTTTTGTACTGCTTATACAAGTTGGGTCAATTTTGTAGGAGAGCTCTGAAATCAGGAGTTGCAAACTTAGGTTATGAAACAGAAGTCACCAAGACTGTTGTGTGTGCTGTAGTACAGCGCATCCTGCCCATCGCTGCTGGGTGCTTCCAGTGCAGACAGCAAGTGAGGAACTCAGTAGCAGAGGTGAGAGAAAGGGAATGACACCACCTTATATATTAAGGGTGCTTAGTGTCTCTCAAGGAGGGCAAGGTGGTTGAGGGGTGAAGAATTTTCCAGGACTGTCTATCATTTCTCAGTCCAAACGGGCTCTAAGCTATGCCAAAAAAAACCCCTACCTCCTCTCTACCTTACTTGTTTGATGGGTTTTTTAAAATAAAAGTCCTCCATCTTAAAAAAAACATTGTTGCAGAAATTCTGATACTTCAGAAATTCCCCTTTTTTTTTAACCTCAGAATTCCTGAATATCTACTTTGCTTTCTGCATATCCAGTACCTGGATTTTGTGGATTCAAAGGAAAGGAATGCTTCGGTTATTTGTGTGTGTGACTCAAAGGACTTCTGGATGAGGTGCATGTCTAATAGTTCAGAAGTGGTGCAAAGGTACGTACGATAGTGCCATGCCAATAAACTTCGGAAGGAATTTCAGATTGCAGCTTTCCTTAAGGATCGAGTTGTCTTGTATGATGCATGTGTTGTTGGCAGTTATTTCTCCATTAATTGCTGTGAGAATCTTTTAGTCTAAATAAGAGGCTTCATCTTCCAGACTTTGCATGTGCTTTCAGCAGGCATCTGAGTACAGGGCTGGTTATTCTGAGCGCCAAATGTTGAAATGAAGGCTCGGCATAACTGCATTTGTTGTTTTTCTCACTCAGAGCCTAGCATCTGTGAGAAGCCAGAATGCAAGGCACGAGCTACGATCCGTTTTCACATTGAAACGGCACCACTCTAGCTATGCCAACCAAACTAGGTTGGGATTTCTTGCCTGAAGCTTGGGGCTTTTTGATGTACCTGGTTTGAACTACAGGCTTTGGCAAGGAACCGAATTAGGGTTAAAATGGCATTCACTTGGTGGTTTTTGTCTACATTTTGCTTTGATATTTAAACAAATCTAAACTGTAAAACCTGCTTGAAATAAACTGACAAACCTCATTGTTAATATCGCTTTACAGATCTGGAAATGGGCAGTAAAGGATTAGAGCATGGGTCTTTCTGTTAAAAGAACTTGGCTTTAGCCATATTCTGAAATGCTAAATGGTTCTAGAGAAGTCATTTATCTTCTTTTTACCTATTCCTTGTCTCATTAGTGGGAATAATGATGACTTTTCTATTTCCATGATTTGCTGTGAAAATTGATCATTTCGTGAAGAATTCTCTGTGCAAACAGCACCGCAATGATAGCGTTATTAAGGGTGCCAGTTCCACCCCAAGAAATTCAAGCATGTTGAGCTTCCCCATGTTTTGGTCTAACCATGTACTGCAGTGCATATGAAAGGTGGAATTCTCACCTGTTAAAGATGGCGATCAGTCAAGTGGAGGTGGTGGGAAAGTCCGGGATGAAGGTTTCCACTTGAAAGTTTCTGTAAACCCTGTAGCGTGTCTAGAAAAAGTTATTTTCAGTGTCAGTCCAGCTTTAAACTAAATTATCAGAGCATTTAAACTCTATTTCCTTGTCTGTTTTTTCTCTCAGTCCATAAAATGGTTTGATAACAATCCCATCTCTCAGAAGTGTGTAGAAGAAATTGTCTGCTTATCTGAAATGTTGAGGGGAAAAAAAGCAGCATTGTACTGTAGCAGTGCTGTTTATTAATCAGCGAGTTTTGCAAAGTCACTGTACCGTGGACTAGGACCTCACTAGCAGTCACAAAAATTAGTTTGAAGTTTATATATGTGACACATTCACTGCTGGTTGAAGCTCATCCTGCCCTCAGTGCTCCTGCTGGAGGGTTGTGGACTCAGATCTAAAGGCAGGGCTGCATTTGGAAGAGTTCCCTACACCCTTGCAGTCTAAATGTGCTGGGTTGGCCAAGACCTGTTATTTAAGTGTTGATGCTAACCCACCTTGTTTGAACCATCATGGCTTGCAGATCAATCAGGTCGTCATCTCTGAGGTGACCACCTGAGCTGGGGAGAGGAGGAGATTGCTGCTCCTGGCAGGATGCTGGCCGGGGCCAGGGGCTGTTTCACTGGCAGCGCTCAAGCCAGAGGAAGGTCCACTCCGTCCTGCAGAATGTATCTGCTGACTAGCTTCATGGAAAGAAGTCTTCATCCTTCATTTTTTTAAAATAGGAGGTGCTTGCAATAAGTAGGTGAAAAATCATATATAAATAGATTGAACTTACTGCTTATTTAGCATTTTGAATATAGTTCTTTACACACTCTTAATTTGTTTTGCTTGTAAATCAGTGTATCTGTGAGAACTGTTTTCTTTCCTTAGCCAGCCCAAGTAACCTTGTTGTTTTTCTATAAAGAAATGTGTCTACCTTCCCCGTAGCCTAAGAAGCTTACACTGGTATTTCCAAATGACGGAGAAGCTGAGACTGAAATCCTTAGGCCTATCTTGGGTTACATAGATTGGAAACTAACACCACTTGTAAGAGCGATACTTGATTTGTATCTTTATATTTGCCCTAGGTTTAAATGCAAGATATTGTAATTTCTGTCTGTTCTTTAAATAGAAATTTAACAAACGAAAAAACCCTCCATAAAATACTATCTTTAGTGGTGTGTAGGCCCTCGGTATAATCATCCCTTCCAAAATTGCTCCATGAAATCTTGTGGCGTACTTGTGGATTATCTCTTATTTGTATCTGAAATACAATGTAGTGTTCACACTCTGGACTGCGGAGTGCGTTTCAGAGTTTGAAGGAGCAGGTTGCCATACTAGACTGGCTCATAACCTCAGATCTGTAAAGCTGCCTCTGGCAGTGATGAATAACTAATGCTTCAGGGAAGACTAATATCCTCTATTATGTGCCTTCCCAATTGGGTAATGTCAAAAACAGAAAGATGGGCGTAAGATTATCTTTCTGACCCCTGCAAAGCATGCCCTGAAGTGTGGTGATTACCCTTCTCAGAGTCTAAACACGCAGAAGTGCAGATGGTAGTAGTTACAGTCATCTAATCCTTTTTCTGAAAAATGCTGCCCCAGCTTTGTCTTGATGTGAATAAACCTGTTGTGGCAAATTGCACTAATTCAGAGCTCAACTTAATACGCAGAAGTGGAGCTAAAAGCTTATGAAATAGAGAGAAATACAGACATATGTATCTTGTATTGCCGAGTTTGCTGACGCGGTAAGCATTATGTGTTTCCACTCAGCGCTTAAAACTTTGTTTGCAGGTGCTATTTTTGCCTTAGACTTAAAACTTCATTTACGGCCACATACGAAGAGTTTTGGTGCCAAATAAGGAGTACGTGTTAGATGTGAGCTTAAAGAAAGGCTGGTCCTTAACTAACCTGATCTCTGTGACAAGGTGACCCGCCTAGTGGACGAGGGAGAGGCTGTGGATGTTGTCTACTTGGACTTCAGCAATGCCTTTGACACTGTCTCCCACAGCATCCTCCTAGAGAAGCTGGCAGCTCATGGCTTGGATGGGGTACACTCTTCGCTGGGTAAAAACTGGCTGGATGGCCGAGCCCAGAGAGTTGTGGTGATGGAGCTAAACCCAGTTGGCAGCCAGTCACGAGTGGGGTTCCCCAGGGCTCAGTGTTGGGCCAGTCTTGTTTATTAACTTTATCAATGATCTGGATGAGGGGACTGAGGGACCCCTCAGTAATTTTGCAGGTGACTCCGAATTGGGCGGGAGTGTTGATCTGCTCGAGGGCAGGAAGGCTCTGCAGAGGGACCGGGACAGGCTGGATCGATGGGCCGAGGCCAGTTGTGTGAGGTTTAACAAGGCCAAGTGCCAGGTCCTGCCCTTGGGTCACACCAACCCCAGGCAACGCTCCAGGCCTGGGGCAGAGGGGCTGGGAAGTGCCCGGCGGAGAAGGCCCTGGGGGTGCTGGCTGACAGCCGGCTGGGCATGAGCCAGCAGTGCCCGGGTGGCCAAGGAGGCCACCAGCCCCTGGGCTTGTGTCAGCTCTGGTGTGGCCAGCAGGAGCCGGGCAGGGATGGGGCCCCTGTGCTCGGCCCTGGGGAGGCCCCACCTCGAATGCTGGGCTCAGGGTTGGGCCCCTCGGGACAAGAAGGCCCTTGAGGGGCTGGAGCGTGTCCAGAGAAGGGCAGCGGGGCTGGGGCAGGGTCTGGAGCACAAGTGTGCTGGGGGGCGGCTGAGGGGGCTGGGGGGGTTTAGCCTGGAGAAGAGGGGGCTGAGGGGAGCCCTTCTCGCTCTCTGCAGCTGCCTGAGAGGGGCTGGAGTGAGGGGGGGGTTGGTCTCTGCTCCCAAGTCACTAGTGATGGAACAAGAGGAAACGGCCTCAAGCTGCGTCAGGGGAGGTTTAGGTTGTATATTAGGAGCCATTTCTTCAGCGAAAGGGTGGTTAAGTGCTGGAACAGGCTGCCCTTGGCAGTGGTTGAGTCACCATCCCTGGAAGTATTTAAGAGACGTGTAGACGTGGCACGTAGGGACATGGTTTAGTGGTGGTCTTGACAGTGTTAGGTTTACAGTTGGACTCGATGATCTTAAAGGTCTTTTCCAACCTGTACAATTCTGTGTGTATTCTGTTTGTAAAGTGTTGATGTTCCTTCTTTCAACCCGTAACTAAGAAAATCCATTTTAGCTGTAGTTCCTAATGGCCACGTTTTCCTTAGCTCATAGTGTCGTGGCTGCAGAGCACCAGGTGGGTGTGCAGGCCCCGGCACTGTTCTCTGGCTGGGGTCATCGGTTCTCCTTGAAGTCCACTGTCTCCATCTGTTGTGCCTGGTTCAAATAAAGTAACATCTTCCTTAGATTCATCATTACAGCTGTTTCTGTAGTTTCCAGCTCTTTGCGGTTACAGGACTGTGTAGGATAATTCTGTAACTGGCGTTTCATCCCAGAGTGGCAGGACAGAGATCATTATCAGATGCTTGATCTCAGCTATGCAGGGTAATGTGGTTCCTCCGTAAACTGGGTCTGCTCAAAGGGGAGGTCCTGTATCCATAATTTAAAGCTAAGCCTACAAGTCAAACGTTTAAAAAAATTAAAATTACAGTGGTTCTCTGGAACTGCCAGAGAACAGACTGGTTTCCAGACACTGGCGCACTGGGATTATAGAGTAAATGGCAAATTTTATTTTACATGCTATACCGGAGGATATGACCCTTTCTTAGCCTCTTTTTGGTACATGTCAATTTAACGTTCCACTTGTGGGGTGCAAGTTCAATGTAATGGTATCTCATATGCCTTATGTTGTTTGTAGAATCAAATCAGAGATTTTTATATAAACATGTAAAAAATATTTTCAAATACATTAAAAAAAAACCCCAAACCAGCAGCAGATTCTACAGAAGTCAAGAAAGCAGTCTGCTGGAACAAGCTAGGGGTGAGAGATGCTGGCACAGCAGCTGTTCCTCTGGGATATCAGTTATTAAAACGCCACGTGGTTGTAAGGGCTGGGGAATCTCCCTGTGCAAAGCTAATTCTGGATGCTAATTTCAGCCTTGGGGTGCATTCTGTTCCTCTTAATTTTTTTTTTAAGATTATCACAACACTGCCTGATATCAATCTAGCCTGATAAAATTCAAAATTCACAGCACAGAAGGGAAAGATGATTGTAGTTTGCAGTTTCAGGAAAGACCCTTCCTGAGATTTTTGGTGGTGGTGGTTTGGTTTTTTGGACAGTCCTTTCTCCCTTGGGAACTTCTACCAAGGATGCTTGACATTCTCCCCTGCTTCATACCACCATCTCCCGTGTCTGCCTCTCACCTTATTGAAAACTTGCTTCTGTTTTCTTTTCTAGCAGGCGATAACCCATATTTAGACCGGTACTTGCTAATAGCTGTTTGAGTAATGATCTTCAAATTGCAGCTCTCTGAAACTGTGGTAATGACTGCTTGTCACTGGGCAGCTACATCCTGATAGTATCATTTGTTTAATGAATGACTGTTGGATTTAATCTAGTCTGAGGGGTGTTTTTTGGTTTTTTTGTTTTGCTTTTAATAAGGAATTTTCTCTGATTGGATGCCATGAAATACATACTCTGTGCTTTCATACTAAGTTATTTTGGTTAAAAAAATAAATCTGAGGGATTTATTGCTTTAATATGTGTGTATTGTTAGCAAGGTACAACTCAAACCATGTATCCTGTTACACGCTGAGGTATGTACTGGAGTTTTACAGGAGTCGTTGAATAGTGGAAGAGGATTTGAAAATTCTCGCTCATTCATTAGATCAAAAAAGGATAATAAAGTGTTCGGCTTTAAAAGAGTGTCACTGGTAGGTTCAGGAGGACTTGTCTACCTCTTTCATTAAAGCATTTTGGAATTGGCTCTTTAGCTTCATTTGTTTGAGAGGAAAAAGGTAGAAAACAGCACTGGCTGCTGTCCTTGGAGGAGAGCTGACCACAGGGAACGTGGAGCAGCAAATTGTGTCAGTATATATTAAAAAAAAAGCAGTCTCACTGAGAGGAAATGCTGATTATGTTGCTTACCTACTTCTTCCCTTTCGGCCTACCCACATCCAGTAATGTTATAGTTTCTGTACGTTCTTGGTCCTAAACCTTTCGGTAGTCTGAGTAGTCTGACGAGGCTCTGCTAGCAACATCCCTGTGCCGGCGAGGTTTGTGGGAGCGAGGGTGTGTACGCATACCTGAAGCTATTTTGCGGTTCCCACCTGCCCCTGCTCTGTTGATTCAGTACACTTCTTTTGCAAGCTGGTTTGTTGAAATGATCCCAGTTCAAAATAATCCTATTCAGCAACAAAATTCCCATCTTTTCTTTCCCTCCCCGTAATGAGTTTCACATTTGGAGAGATTACCCCGTTTGCAAGACTAAGGCTAAAAAGAATTTACACTGCCACAAATTATGTCTAGTGTGGAAAAACTTAAAATAGGTGTTTAAAATATGAATGAGGTGTAGAAGGGCTGCAGATTTACAGCTAATCTGCACAGACTTGAAAATATCTCTTCTTTTCTCTGAAGAAACAAAGTGAAGTTAATAATTACTGTATAATTAGGCAAGAAGAAAGATGTATCAAGTGAGGTAGGATTTCTCCTTCTCTAGTTGTAGGAAGTGAGAGCTTCGCTGTGCAGAACAGATGCATACCTCTTCTGCCAGAATTGTGTGTAGGGCTGAGGGTGTCGTTTGAACTGTACACTGTAAGGCAGGAACTGTAGCATACTTAGAGTAATAAGGTTTTGTTGGAACCAGCCTGCTAATTTAACTAAAATCTGCATGGCTTTCTTTTTTTTCTTTCAGAGGTAGGGATTAAGGGCTATCATTGCCTACCTCGAGGGCCTCCAGGCACTGTGAATTCTGTGCTAAATGAAACGGGGATTCAGGGCATCTGGTGTTCAGGCTCACAGCAGTTCTCTATTTTTTAGTCCCTCAATACTGTCAATAACCAGCTTTTTAAAAGTATTTGTTATTAGGACTTTCAGCTAATAACACTTCCTGAGACTACTATACTATCTTAATCTCTAGATTTGTAGCGTATGCACTCAATACCGTGTTGTCTTGATAAGGACTTGTCATTGTATGGTATCTAACATGAAACATGATAGAGCGCAGTACTTTTCATAAACAGAATATCTGTTTATATATAGATATTTTGTTTGTGTTATGCCAGCTGTCTTCCTCATGTCCAAGTTAATCTGTTGTGATCATGTTATACCATAGTCTTTGTTTTGTCATGATTTGGGCAATAGCTTATTTGGTTATAAGAAAGTCTCAGTACTTCCTGTGTTCAGAGGAACTAAGCAGATTATATTTTCAAAATAATGAAGATCTCAGTCTGTATTATTTATGGATTTGTCTTGCAGAGAATCAAAATACAACTGGTTTGTGTTACTATAGCAGCTGCCATCTTGAATGGTGCCATTAGACTTGGACTGGAAACCTCTGGAGCTAAAACATGAGCTCAAGTAAGAGATACCTGCCCAGAGCCACCAGTGGATTCACCTTATGTGACTTGCACGCTTGTAGCTCATGGGTGCCGCAGGGCAGTGGTGTCAATGATCCTGGTGCTTGGTAGGCTGTGATTGGCAAGGGGTGTGTGTCTGGGCACCTGTCAGGAAGGAAAAACTACATATTGGTCCATATTCTAGGCTGATGCAGTTTGAATTTATCATTTTATTAGCTTGTGAGCTTTTGTGCTTCTCCAAGTAATAATTTTGATTAGACTTGCACATCTTGGGTAGAGTGCGGAACAGTGTGAACTGAAGACAGATTATCGTTGTGGTTGTTGTTGTCGTTCATTTGTTTTTATTGTGAGTTTGCTTGTATGCGTTTCACCAGGATGTGTCCTTCCTCAGTGATACCTGCCAACCGTAATCATTCCTGGCTGTGGCAGTAGGATTGATTGGTTTGTATAAACACTCAGCATATGTAAGATTTATACATTCCACCTGCTTGCCAGGATTCAGAATCTCAGTTCACTTAGAGCAGTACCTCAGCAATGGTGAATGTCCTGAGAGAATGCTGAAGTAGACTTTACTCCCTTTCCTGACCAACATTGACTTTAGCAACGCCCTAGTGATTCAACAAATAGATCACTGTCTGATGGGAAAGAATTGTTTGCTGTAGTTCAAAGCCAGATTTCAGATGTATAGAGAAATATTTCACTAAGAATTAATAGGAGAGGAAGAAAAGGCCTTTGCTGACATACTTCATTACCACAGGACTTATTTTTCCCTGTTAAAAATTAGTGAGCCCACCAGCCTAGTAGGGCATGCTTTAAAAAGGATAGTTATTAGTTGAGGATATTTGATAGAGAGAGGTTTCTTACCTTGTGCAATTTATGCCAAAAGATAAAAAGCATAACAATTCACATCAACTATTTTAGTGCATTACATTTTTTCTGTTACATAAGGTACGCAACTACCCAGATTTTTTGTCTGCATCAGGATTTGGTTTTCTGCATCGACTGAGCGCTGGCATGGGTTGCCCATGGAGGTTGTGGACTCTCCCTCCTTGGAGATCTTCACAAACTGTCTAGACACAATCCTGGACAACTGGCTCTAGGTATCCTGCTTGGGCAGGGCAGTTGGACAAGATGACCCCTGCCAACCTCAACCGTTCCGTGATTCCTGTCATCAGGTGGTTGGTTTTGAGTTGCTGGAAGGAATCATTTCTATGCTGATGCTCCTACAAGAGCTTGCTCCTGGGGCGTTTGCACTGGGTCTGGCTGGAATTGAGTTAATTTTCTTCATAGCAGCCCATATGGTTCTCTGTTTTATATTCGGGACTAAACCATTGTTGATGATGCACCCATGTTTTGGCTATTGCTGAACAGTGCTTGTACGGCATCAGGGACACCTCTGTTTCTCACTCTGTACCGCCAGCCTCCTTGCTGGGGGGGGCACAAGAAGTTGGGAGGGGACACAGCTGGGACAACCGACTCTAGCTGACCAAAGGGACCTTCCACACCATATAATGTCTTCAGCAATAAAAAACAGGGGGATGGGTGTCTTTTCAAGGCAGCTGTTGCTCTGGGAGTGGTTGAGCATTGGTCTGCTGGTGGGGTGTGTGTGAGTAATTCCCCTTCCACCACATATTAAACCTCCTTTATCTTGACCCACAAGGTTTTCCCTCACTTTTTATCTTCCAGTTTTCTTTCCCATCCCACTGGGGCAGGGAGGGAGCAAGTCTTGGATGGTGAATGTTTAGTTGCTCTCTGGTGTCAATCAACCACAAGGTTAAAGGAGGAAGAGGACAGAACCCAGAGACAAACTACAGAACCTAATCTTTGTGTTACCGTAGGTACCTAATGACAGGGTAGACATCCAAAGACTATGTTATTAGTCGTGTAAGGCAGGCAAAACTTCGTGCAAGAGCCTTGCACCCTTCTGCATAGCTTTTCCAGTCTTACCTGCTTTTGAGTTGGCTTGCCATTGGTGTGACCCACCTGGGAAAAGAAAAGCAAATGGAAGTAACCAACTTTTTCTTACTCTTAGTGAGATGGTGTGACTGACCTATAGCATTTCATCTCAACTTTCAGAGAAGGAGTGGCTTTTGGGACCGTTTCATTTGTCTTTTGCGTTTCCAATAAAGCAATTTTTAAAAGTGAGTAATGCTTTCTGGAGTGGTGGACATGCAGCGACAGTCGATAACCTGAATGCCTTACATGTTTTGTATTCTAGCTGCTCCTGGATTTTCAAACTGCTAGCCTCCACCCCTTCCTTGCAAAATAAGACCTTTAAAGCCTTTAATAATTGCAGCTGCAGGGTGGAATACTGCCTCCCAAAAAGCTGGATGACAAAACCACCCTTGGCTTGAAAGAGGCTGTGTTTCCACTTCTTTTAAAAAATGCACAGGGCAAACAGCAACTGTTCTGATGCCTTAATTCAATAGAAAATGCCTGAAGAGTTACAGTATGGGTCAGGCTTTTGAACAGACATCAGCTGTTGAAGCCAGATATTCTGAAAAATCAGTACAGAAATATAACTATAGTAGGTACAGGGAATCAAAAAGTAACAGGACCACTTTTAGTTGTTTCAAGGTTTTTTTTTTGCCTTGAAAATATGTCCTGAGGTGTCCAAACACTGGAAAATGTCATTGGACACATGAATTTATTTATGAACATTCTTTGTATCCCACTGTCATGCTAAAGTACAATTAGAGATAGATCCTGGGATTTTGAAGGCTCAGTGAATGCATTGTGTACCATTTTGATAGTCACAGAGATGCATGTAGGATAATTTTAAGCAGAGGAGAAAGTATTTCCTTTCCTTTCTTTGCTTTGGGCAGCCTTGCATTATTTCTGGGGGCAGCTCTGACTTAAGAATTTAGAAATGAGGGAGCGAAAATGGTTTCAGGGTTGACCTCAAGGCCTGGAGGTCTTGGGAAGGATGCGCTCTGGGTCCATTTCAGTTGCTTATCAGGGAAATAGTAACATGGCTATTACAAACCACAGAACTGGATGGTTCGTGCCTCTAATTCAAACTGACGGGCCACCATGAGAGCATGGTGGTTCCTCTGGCTGGTGGCCAGAGGAGGCAACAATGACTAGTTCAGAGTAAGAATCCAGTATATTGCTTTCTCTGGATGTGTACTCAAGAAAATAAATAGTGCTGATAGACTTCTTGTGCTGGCATAGTATTTCCAAATTGCTTTTTTCTAATTTTATTTATTGTGTTAATATCCTACCTGAGTATGTTTGACTGTGAAATTCTGTGTACACTTGAAGACCTTTGGTCTTTTGAAGCATAGATTATTTAATCCTCTAGTTATTTCTAGGGTTTGGGGATTTTAGAAATGTATTTCTGTCTTCTTTAATATTGCCAAGAATGCAGCCTTGCTTCTGTGATAATGAGGAAAGTCCAATTTGTATGACTCTTCTTGCAGAGGGTTTAATTTATTCTGTGTGGATGTAAAACGCATTTTCTCTGGTAATACTCAAATAGGCAGAAGGTATATGTTGATTGAAAATATACTTCCGTATGTGGCTTTGTCAGTTGTCAGCGTAGTTTGACCACCAGAGTGAAGTAATTATGTGGGAAACTGTTTTAAGAAGAATGTAATTGCAAAAGAAATCTTTGCTGTATACTCGGTTGCCAAAATAAAGGGAGTTGAGATCTGCTCTGAATTGTCAGAATGCACTCTTAACTAGTTAAAGCTGTGTTTACAACCTTGCCTGTTAACCACCACCACTAGATAAGATCATGGGCTGTCTTCTAGTAAGTGCTGACATGTAATGGACTGATGATACAATTCACATTTAAATGGCTTTTCTTTGGGCTTTATTTTTCTCTATCCTCTTTGGCTTTGAGAGGAGCTATCTATGCTGTGAGGAATGTTATCAGTTTATTAAGTGGCTGTTTCTCAGAATAATGCATTGTAGCTGGAAAGGTAATGATTGGCCTTCCGTAATGGTACACTACGCTGTTTTCCTGCAGTGCTTCCACAGAAGAGGCTTCAGTGGTTAAGGCTGCTCTGATAATGTGCTAAATCACATGCCTGGACATATGCAAGGTACAAAACTTGAAACTTGGCAGTATATACACTGTTAAGTCAACATAGCTAAAAGCAGCCACAGTGCATCTCCTTAACTGTTGTTCCCGTTTCTCAGTTATCATGGAAAAGTGAAGATAATTTAGTTCAAGTGCTGCCTTAATCTGGGCCTTGTCCCAGCTATTAGCCTAAATCTTCTTCAATTTTCACTAGAGTTCATCAATTAAAAGTGATATTTGAGCTGCAGCATTTGGGGTATGCCACCAGGGTCGTCTGTTTTAGTGCTAGTTGTTTTACCAGAGAAATCACAGTGTGTGTATGTGTCTAGATATTAAAAAAAAGTATAAAAATTGTATAGAAATAGAGTATAAAATCTGTTAAGAAATGCATTAATAGCATTCAGTCAAATTAGCTAGGCAGATGAGTGGGTTGTCCTCCACCAGACTGTAGTCCACTGCAGAATTGTTCTGCAGAAAAAAATCTGAAGAGTAATAAATCATTGCAGCTAAGTCTCCAGGTAATCTTTTGTGGACAATGCTTGTTACGTATTTCCATTTTAAACTGGGCATTTAAATAAAGGATTTTGTTACGAGCATCTTGAGCATTTGATTATCCCCCAGAACAATGGCAGTAATAGGAATTGTGTGGATTGTGGCAAGTATCGTTCATTTTCATCTGTCTACTTGGTTACGGATTTTTTGATCTCCTCTTTTTGCACTTTGCCATGCCAGGTACTTTGATTAGGACCGTGCATGAGATTAACATTTCTTTGCTCAGCCTCAGCACTGCTGCTC
This sequence comes from Phalacrocorax aristotelis, assembly GCF_949628215.1. NCBI lineage: Eukaryota > Metazoa > Chordata > Aves > Suliformes > Phalacrocoracidae > Phalacrocorax > Phalacrocorax aristotelis. The sequence goes on along the minus strand of NC_134280.1, from coordinate 2,944,992 downwards.
CCTTGCCTGAAATGAACAATATATGTCCCGTGGAGTGCCTCATGGCTCCGTAGCTACTGTTAGCAGCGTTACCGGTTAGTAATTTTAACATCAATGCTGTGGTTGGAGTAGGGTGTAGGTGTCAGTGAAGTACCAGCTTTCTGCATAGGAGGGAATATTTTGCGTACAGTGATTATGGAACAGCTGCTAGTCCAACTGTTTCTACTCTGTCTAGAAATAAAGTACTGTGTGATGGGTATAATAGTCTGACAGTCTTTATTTTTAAGGATATCTGCTAGAATGTGACCCATTGGAAATTAGGGGATTACACCTGCAGAGAATTTACCTGCTTATAGCTACTGCTTTGCTAGAAGGAGGATGTTTAGCTCTTCTGGCACTTAGATACAGTCTGGCTTATTTATTTATTTATTAATAAATAAATGGCTGGCTTTATTTCTTTATTAATATGAGATAAAGCAATCCGATCTTTATTTCAGATTCCTTAAAAAATGGCCGTTGGTGAGCCTGGATTTTCTGGAATGCCATTTCCTTGGTGGTTTCTGTCTCTGCATCTTAGTCAAGTTACATTTTGCTTCTCTCCCTAATGGACTTAGGGCTGAAGCGCACGTGCTGAAGAAAACCTCTGTGACACTACATGGGATTTGGCATTCTGCTGTGGGGATTACTGACGGGAGATGCCTGGCTAATTCCCAGTGCATACTGTTCCCACAGACAACCTGGAAATGGGTGTGGTTGACATGAGTAGTAGCAACAAAGGTATGAGGCTAAGATTGCCTTCTGGAATGGCAGCTCATCAAAGGGCTAGGAAAATCTATAAAATGAGCAA